>NC_072826.1:1685000-2043750 GCF_027744805.1 Dunckerocampus dactyliophorus
GAAATATTACCACACTAAAGTCAAAAATATTAAAAGAAAAAAATTGTTTTCAAATGGGAAAAAAGTTGCAATTTTATGAGAATAAACTTGTAATATGAGGAAAATGATCATTTTAGTAACAATGTTGAAATAAAGGAAAAATACATAATTAAAAAGAAAAAGATGAAAAATATTCTGTTATAATAAAGTTATAATTATGAAAAGAAAATTCACAAAAGGAAATGAAATAGAAAAAACAGCAGAAATGGAAAAAACAGCTGTCATTTTACAGGCATAAAGTCAAAATATTAAGAAAAAAGTCATAATCAAATGAAGAACAAAAGTCGCAATTGGAGAAGAATAAACTCGCATTATTATGGAAAAACGTCATTTTTAGCAGCATTTCATCTCTATTACAAAGCTGAAACATAAAACGTCTTAGCATACTGTATCTCTATGTGTTGCTTTAGGAAATATCAAAGTGGTCCTTGCTTCCTTTCATTTTTCAGTGGGTGTTTCAGTTTGGACACCCCCGCTCTAAGCTATCTGAACAGAACATCCACATCGTAGCTTTGTTATAGGTGACAAAGCAAATGAGTGTAACAATTACCCGAAAGATGAGATCACATTGACAAAAGTAATCAGTGTTCAAATCGGTTAGCAAAACTCAGTCACCTAAGACCCAAGTCAATATGTGGATAGAGTGAATGGAGATCATCGCTTAAAATTCAGACTAAAATAAATGTGAAGTTGTATAGTATGTGTTATCAGTCGACACGTGATCGGCACTGTTGCTTTATTTAGCTATTATGCCAGCAGGCCTTCTATTGTACGTATTACTTATGTTATACATAAAAGCCCCAGGATTGAAGTTTCTTATTGTTTTTGTCGACGGCCGCCCCACAGAGCCTGGGTTCTTTTCAAGGTTTCTTCCCCAGAGGGAGTTTTTCCTTGCCTCCGTCGCCAAGTGCTCGCTCATGTGGGGTTTCAGTTGGTTCTGTGTTTTCATTCATGAATGTCTTAACTACCATGAGATAACTGCCAAACACATGGAATTGAATTGAATATTTCTCAGTGTCATAACGAGTGAGTCGGTGTTTCGGTTCAATGTTACTTGAGTGAAAATCGGTTGTCCTCGTGTGACTTTTTACATTTGTGTCGTCAACAGAAAGAAATGACCAAAGTGAACAGGAGGAGAGGCGGGAAATCAAACAGCGGCTCAACAGAAAGGTACCCAATAAAAGAAAGCTGTGATTAAAAGAATCAGATTAAGTAAAATGTTATACTTTTGTGCATGAGGTCGGTGTGTTTTTCAAGTTTTCGCTGCTTTCATTTTTGTTGTTTCTATTCATCCAATTATAGCCAATTTTTCTTGACTGTTTGCTGATAGTCGTTCTCACGTAAGCAGTTGAGGGGGGGCCTGTCTCTGTGCAGCTCTGAGGGTTGGGGATGGGGCCGGGAGCTGAGCCTTGACCCGTGACTAAACAGAACAGATTAGGCGTGGTCGCAAAAGAGGCCGTGGAATCCGAGCATGTTGGTCAAGAGGAGAAGAATGCAGATTTACCTGGCACACAGCTTGAGATTTCTGGAGTATTTTATTCAAAGAAACTTACTGGGGTCCAACAGCCTTTTAAAAGCACCTGAAATGAGCAGGATAGGGCCCCTTTGATGCCTAGCAGCACCACACTGACTGCTATTCGCTTTGTGCAGCTCAACCAGCGGCCGACAGTGGACGAGCTGAGGGACAGAAAGATCCTCATTCGTTTCAGCGACTATGTGGAAGTGGCCAAAGCTCAGGACTACGACAGGCGAGCAGACAAGCCCTGGACCAGACTGTCTGCTGCTGATAAGGTGAGTAGAACCATGTGATTGCTTCCCAAAAATGAATGACAGTATTGGATTTTAATAATCCAGTAGAAGCTCGGGTTTTGTGCATCCCGGTTTTCAACACGAACAAACTAGTTGAGTCCCAAAACAAAGCATCCACATGTTGGTGACTAAGTCTCTGTGAAGAATGGATTGTGGTTCTTTTAGAGTTGGGACGCTAGAGACAGATTCCATCCAAAGAATCCTTAAATCATCTTTATTATCTGCGTGTGGGTGGTTGATGTTCGTTGAACGCTCACAGAACCATTACTTCCTCCTAAGAAACACAGCGCACCAATGGCTGATGAGGCGTTCAGGCACACTGAGTGTTAGATGATTGTTACCAGGTTATGTTTTTGCCAACGTTTATCTGTTTGTTTGTTTGTTTGTTTGTTTGTTTGTTTGTGTTCAAAATAATTTGAAAAGTTCTGAATGGATTTGGGTGAAAATTTCAGGAATTGAAACGGGATACGGAAGAACCGATTAGATTCTGGGGGTGATCCGGATCACCGTCTGGATCCAGGAATTTTATCAAGGATTCTACAACATTGCGAGATGGGACCGTTTTCGGCATTTGTGCATATAACTCCACAAAAAATGGTACTTTGAAAAAAAATGGAGAAAAAGGACAAGTTTTCAACAGGTTCTACGAAATATCAAAGACTGATCCAGATAATGGAATAATTACGAATACTAGGACCCAGAATATGAAAAAATAGGGAACCTTTGGTATTTTCATCGTAGGAAGGCAACAAATGAAGCTAGAAATATGCAACAAACGCCATGACATGTAGCCAAGACACTGTGGAATCTGATTTTTGCATCTCCAAAAGCTATGGACCTACACGTAGATCCAGAAGAAAACCATCATTATGGAAAATGCCATTGTTGTGTATAACAACTGAACTAATATTGATATCATTACGCATCCATTACTAATGCTATGTTTTCATGGTCACAGAATCTAAAGATGTAGATTAAATAAATGTAGGACTAATATTTATGGTGTAAATCACAATACGGGCGGAACTGAGGAGCTGTGGAGCTTGGCGGAGGCGTGCGCTCTCCCAGTGCATATTATGAAATATGGCTCCATATTTGAGAAAGAAGGTGAGAAACACAACTGAATTCAAGAAAGAAGTGGTAGCAAAGTACGAAGGTAGCGTCTGTTACAATAGGATGGTAACGTAAAGGTTCCTTATTTAACACAGGTTGCAGGGGGACAGTTTAAGGCAAACCCATAACCGATACTGAACTGGGCCAGTGTGTGTTATGATGATTGTGCCGGCTGCTGAAGTTGACAGAAAAGTTCACGTGAGCAAGTGTACGGCTCCGATCGTCCACTCTTGAAAGTTACGTTTGTAACGGACTAGAATAAAACAGCGTCCACTTGTCCTTCCCGCTGCTCCTTCCACTCCACCTTCCACCTTGTTCACCAACAAGAGTCTTCAATGATGTTAAACGTTCATTTAGCAATTTCTTTCGTAATTTCTATGAACTTTGCATGGTTTTCTGCATGCAGTACTATCATTATTCTTGGTGAAATGTGTTTTGTGTTCATATTGTTTGGTGTCTGGAACGGTTTAACTGGATTCACATTGTTTCTTATGGAAAAGACTGATTCGGTTTTCGGATATTTTGTTTTTTGTCTGACCTTTTGAAATGGATTAATGACAGAAACCCAGGTTCCACTGAAATACATTGCATCATATTACTCATATGTACTCGTATAGGCTATAAGTAAACAAAGTGCAAAAAATGAGTATTTGTTCGCCCCCTTCCAAAGATATGAACAGTCTCGTATTCTATGGTAGGTTTTCGTTACCACAAGACACAGAATGTTTAAGAAATACAGAGAAAAAAAAATACAAATACTTGTAAGAATATTTCCAACCTGGTGCCGCAAGGCACGCTTGCTGTGGTGTGCTTCCGGCTTCCCAGCATGCCTTGCGGCACGTGTTTTTTTCTTGACATTTTCTAAAGTTGCGTGTTTAGGGTTAACATACAGTAGTTGTGTATTATTCCGCATAGTAGTAGTAGTTGCGCTACGTGGGTTTACTTACCCGCTACATGTTGTGAGTCATCTGTGTGTTGGCACTGTGATTGTAGTTAGTGTTCTGTCCATTTCACTCTGAGATCACCTTGGGTTGTGCAAAATGAATCTGTCCAAGCAGAGCTGAGTGCAGGTGAAGGTGCTCATGCTGGCTGTTGCTTCTCCGTTGCAGGCCGCCATACGGAAAGAACTGAATGAGTTCAAAAGTACGGAGATGGAGGTTCATTCTTCCAGCAAACATCTGACAAGGTTTGTATGTCAGCGGTCTCGCCCTTTGCCTTGTGACATTGTGTAAAGCGAGGATGTATCAGTCCGTGCACACCCTGTCTTCTGTAGACGTGATCTCTCTTGCTTAACATCTCCAAGACTATGCAGGGTTGTGTTTATGCTAGACCCCATTCTTGAGGAAAAGGCTGCTCGATGAGTCTTCTGAGCTAATAATAGACCTCCTGATTGATGAAGTCCTAGTATGAGCATAATTACCCTACCCTCACTCGCTCCCTTTTTTTGTCCCCTCTGCAGGTTCCATCGGCCTTAGCAGGGTTTCTTCTGTGAAGAGCTGCTGATGTTTGGTTCAGTCCGTGAAGCCCTTGCAGAGTCTTCCATGTGTACTGGCCCACAGTCAGTGGATGTCCTGATATTTGATATATCCAGCAAACCTTGGAGGCTATGTCTCTCGAAAAGGAGCCGCGCGTAGACAAGAAGACACGCAGCAAAATCTACTCAGAGGAGCACCGGCTTTCATTGTCCCGGAGACGTTTTTTGTAATCAGACTCTTTTGAAAGACTTTCTTTACAATGCCACGGGGGCAAAAGTGCACGTGGCCCAGTTGCCGTGTCCCACTCTTGTTTGAGAAGTCACCCGCCACCCCCGTCCTGTGTCTTGACTCACACTTGTTCCGTTGATGATGAGTTTCATATCGACAGCATTCATGTTCTTAAAAGGAAACCTCGTCTGTGTACAAGACAACGTCCCTTTGTCAGCACTATTTATTGTCTGCACAATAGAGGTTTTCAGTTTGTAAGAAGCAATGTGTTTGTCTTGTGTTGAGTTCTGAGTTGCTTCATCGGGCACGGGCAAATCCAAATGATTTTACTAAAACTCTTCAACACCAAAGCTGAGACAGGATTTGCAAGGCTATTCTGAAAGTACCGTAAGTCTTGAATCAGCTGGACAATCAACTACAGGTTCCAGTGATGATACATATCATTAGGATAACCACAGGGGCTGCGTCACAATATACGTATACAGTGGTGCCTTGGTTAACATCATTAGCATTAACATCAGTTCCAGAAGGTCAGACTGAAACCAAAACGGACTCTAACCAAGGCAAGTTTTCCCAAACAAAATAATGTAAATCCAATTCATCCGTTCCAGATACCCAAAAATGTTAACACAAAACACATTTTATAGATAATTATAGTTTTACATGCTAAAAATGATGCAAAAATCATTACAAATGGCATCACCTTTACCTACTTTTAAGAGGGAGGGGGAGAGAGGAGATTATGCTTGGAGGGCAAGCCTAGAGCGGCTTTTGACGCTAACGTTTACGACTGCTTGGATCATATCAGTCAGTGTGAATTCCATCCATCCATCCATTTTATTCCGCTTATCGGTCTCTGGCCACCTCTTCCAGTTCCACCGGGAGGACACCAAGCTGTTCCCAGGCCAGCTGTGTGACATGATCTTTCCAGCGTGTCCTAGGTCCGTCCCGCTGGGCATGCCAGGAACACCTCACCAGGGAGGCCACCAGAGGGCATTCGGACTAGATGCCCAAGTTGCCTCAACTTGCCCCTCACGATGTGAAGAAGCAACGTTCTACTCTGAGCTCCCCGGATGACCAAGATCCTCACCCTATCTCTTAGGGTGAGTCCAGCCACCCTACGGAGGAAACTCATTTCGGTCGCCTGATTTAATTCTTTCTGTCACAACCCAAAGCTCATGACCATAGGTGAGGGTGGGGACATAGATCGACCGCTAAATTGAGAGCTTTGCCTTCTGGCTCAGCTCTCTCCTCACCACGACGGTCCGATACAGTGACCGCATTACCGCAGACGCTGTGCCGATCCGCCTGTCGATCTCACACCCTTCCCTCTCCTTGAGATACTCCATCTGGGGCAAAACGTCACTCCCAACCCAAAGGGTGCGATCCGCCCTTTTCCGACAGAGAACCATGACCCAGAAGCTTCCCACTCAGCTGCAAACCGCCACAGTAAACACTGATGGTTACAGCCTGATGAGGCCATCAGGACCTCATTGTCTGCGAATAGCAAAGACAAGATCCTGACGCCCCCAAGCTGGACCCTTGGCTCGCCTTGGCTGCGCCTTGACATTCTGTCCATAAAAGTTATGAACAGAATCGGTGACCGAGTCTGCTACTTGCCATTCAGTTCTTGTACAACCGGAGGAGGAGCCTGGTTCGCATTGGCAGCAGTT
Organism: Dunckerocampus dactyliophorus; assembly: GCF_027744805.1. Classification (NCBI taxonomy): domain Eukaryota; kingdom Metazoa; phylum Chordata; class Actinopteri; order Syngnathiformes; family Syngnathidae; genus Dunckerocampus; species Dunckerocampus dactyliophorus. The sequence continues at coordinate 1,691,338 of NC_072826.1, forward strand.
AGCCGAGCCTGTTCCCTGTGAATGCTGGCCTCTGCCAAGCTGTCCTCGGTATGAAATAACATTTAACAGAGTGGTTAGCATGTTGGCCACACAGTCAGGACATCTGGAAGATTTGGGTTCAAATCTCTGCCTGGGGCATTTCTGTGTGAGTTTGCATGTTCTCCCCGTGTGTGCGTGGGTTTTCTCCAGGTACTCCGGTTTCCTCCCACATTCCAAAAACATGCATATTAGGTTAACTGGAGACTCTAAATTGTCCATAGGTATGAATGTGAGTGTGAATGGTTGTTTTTCTATGTGTGCCCTGCGTTGGGCTGGCGACCAGTCCTGGGTGTACCCCGCCTCTTGCCCCAAGTCAGCTGGGATAGGCTCCAGCATACCCCCGTGACCCTAGTGAGGACAAGCGGCGTAGATACTGAATGGATATTTTACAATGCGGTGGCATGGCGGAAGTCATACGGTGGTCGTGTGCCCAGCCTGAAAATGGCTTCCATCCTCTTGTCACTGTTGCTCCTGATGCTGGGTCAGCAGTGGGTCAAGGTGGCGTCAAAGCACTGAGAGATCAAGGTAGGAAAATGCTAAACAAGTGAAAGTCACAGGACCAACCAAAAAAGTGTGACCTATGGTGTGCATCAGTGTTCACATTTCAGTTCCTACCAATCCCACAGGAAAATGTCACTTCTCTGCATCATCATCAGCGCCTTGTTGCGTAACTGCACGACAACAAGCACAAAATGACAACACCAGCTTTGTTAGGCTGCACGACACTGACTGGATTGCCTTCTTTGTTCATAACAAAAGTCATCCATCTTACTGTGCATGCAAGAATCTCTTACGACTGGTCAGGCTCTTTAGGCGTCAGGCACTGTAACATTGTTTATATTTATATGTAACACACTTCATGACTATTTGCACAGTCTGCTCCGTCTAATATTCAGACTAGCTAAATGACGGTAGCAATGTATGCAATGTACCCTGATGCAGACTACTACCACAATAATAAACATTGTTAAAGTAGCCTAGTGGGTAACACACCCATGTGTTTGCATTCATGCTATAAGAATTGATAGCAGGTCAAATGCTTTGATAGGAATGATCTATCCTGTTTAAAGCATGTCATACTCAGCACTGACATGTTCAGATGGAAAAATATCTCCCAGGAGCCAAAAGTTGTAGCCTGCCAGACACTTCTTTGGCTGTCATGAAGGTGGAAACTTTGCGGTGAAAGGTCAGGCAGTCAGCCACAGTCTCGCACAACGCCATGTGATCGCACCTCGGACACCAAACAAGGTCCAGTATAAAGAATGGGGTCAAGCCCTGTTGTGCAAAGTAAACGGTGACAACAACAAGCTGCTCCGAGTGCCCCCACTTCATTTAGACCACACTCATTGTGCAATCAATAAATAATGTTTATTTATTTGTTTGTCTCGGGCAGTAAATGAGAGACCTTGGTCAGCACACCAAAGTGCACATTTAGCAAATGATTTTGCAAAGCTGCAAAAAAGGTGAGAAGGATTATGAAAAGCTGACCAGAGGACTGCCACTCATCTCTTGCATGCTGCTTATCTGTGCAAAGGTGATGTCATCAATGTTATCTTATCCTGTTAATCAAGGTTAATACGGGGGATCATGTGTTTGGAAGATGATACCATGAATTAAGAAGCCTACTTGTTAGCGTTCTCCTGTACTGATATGTATACTAGTATATAACAACGCCACTTCATTCCAGACACTAGCTTCTAATACAGAAAACCTAAGATTCCACATACCGCCGTCCCTCGTTTATAGCACTTAATTGGCTCCAGACCTGACCGCGATGAATTCATTGCTGCGATATAAGATTCAATGTTAATAAATGGAATATTTTTGTAGTTAGAGCACAGAAAGAATGTTTATGACTTTTTCAGTATGTTTTTTTTAACATTATTAGAGCCCTGTAGGCATGAAATAACACCCCTATATTCACCTTTACGCTGCTATTATTCATGGTTTACGACACGTTGCGCAACTCTTATGCTGCAGGGACTCAAGCTACGAGCTAGCGAGCTAACCAATTAGCCTCAAATGTATTTCTTCTGAACTTACCACTTCCACACGGAATGGGAGGCGAACTTTTTTCACTCTGTCATGTCGGACACATGACTTCATGCAGTGTTAAAAGGATAGTTGGGACTTTTTGACATGAAGTTGTATGACGTCCCCATCAGCAGTGTTGTACGTCGACGGTGACTCCCCCCCCCCCAAAACAGTAACACATTTGCATCTCAAAAATGCCTCCTCAAAAAAAATCTGACCTCACAAATTGCTCGCCGTCATATTTGTCTCCCACTGAATCCCTCTTTTGAACGCATATTGTTTTGAGAAGCCAAGCCCTTTACTTAAATGATCCTGCAACTAAGCAGAACTACTTCCTCATCACGGAAATCCGACCAGGATTGGACTTGCGGGACCAAGTGGTAATATCACTGTTTTGTGTCATTACTGCCACCTAGTGACCAGAATACTACATATCACTTGTATTTCAGTTAGTGATGCTCTGGTCAGGGTTTTATGCTGCCAATTCCGATCATCCAGGACTGAAATCGGCGATACCGATCACATGGATTAATTATACATTTTTTAATTGATTTATGATGAGTGCTACTGGCCAGGGGTGCCATATAAAGGGGAAAGGTCAGGACAATTCCAAGGTCCCTTGAACTGCTTTTAGTAACTGCTTTTTTCAAGTAATTTACCTAAAACTGCTTATAAAACGTGACGCAAAAGTAACAGATTATCAACTGTACGTAGTGTAAATGGGTTAGTTCTATTTGGCAAATGTGCTTTTTAAGGTTTGGAAACATTTCACTTCAGTCACAAAGTCCCATTTTGTGCACAACAGCAGTTGAAAAGTCAATCAGCCTATTAGAGCAACCTTTACATATCACGTGAACTAGTGAAAGACAGGTAATAGCAGCTGTAGTCCAGACAATGCTGTATATCCGTGTGCAAATGTCATAGCGCCCCCATGCGGCCATTCAGGTAAAATGCAGCATGCTGTCCTCACATTCCCTTGGAACAGTCACCTTGTAGCAGTGACAAGTCAGTTTGTAATTGCGCCCACAGTTGTTGTCCCAGTGATCCGAGCCTTTGACGTGATAGCAGATGGCAAACTCCAGAACACTTCCTGGCTGCAAAATGAAAGGTGGCACCGGCAGACGAAATCGGAAGACGTCCGTCCCTGGAACGTGGTGTTCCCCGTGAGCCCCAGGAGACACCCAGGATGCTGTTGTATCCGTGCTGGTTCTCCAGTTGGTAAAAGAGTAGAGCACGACAACTTTCTTCTCATAGTCTAAGTTAAGCACTTGTATGGTGCCGGTTATCCCCAGATCCGTGCACACGACCCGCTCCAGGCACACGCACTGTGTGTACACGCGCTTCAGGAAGTCCGGCTGGGCTCCCATGTTCTCAGGGAAACAGGGTTTAAAGTGAGGCAGGGACAGCTCCAAAGACTTGCCGAAGGCCATCTCGGAGCTCATCAGGAGTCTGAACATAACATGTTGGGGTATCAGGGGTCGCTCTTTGACTTTGAACACCTTTACTTCCTCTAAATCGAGGCCCAGTGAGTCCACAAAGCGAACCTGCGGGCTCCGGAGCTGCCGCCTCCTCTCCGCAGGTGTAGAAAGAGACTGAGCTCGTCTCCTCATGATGGTCTTGGTCGGAGGATGGCTGGACAAGCTGAGCATCGGGGCCGTGTTTACTGAGGGAGGTCTCGGGCCTGGAGGGCGGATTGGGACCGGCGTCTTGGGAGGCTGAGGTTTGGGATCGTAAATGTATCGAAGGCGAACGGTGGTGGTTTTTGACATGGTTGTGGTGCCGGGTCCGCTGATGGACTGGAGCTGGCTGCCACTCGCCGCAGCTGAGTTGCTGTGTCTCCACGCCGTGTCCATGCTCGGCACATGAATGCACTGGAGCAAACAAAGGCTCGGTTCATCATTCTGCATAACAGGCAATCGTATAATTAGAAATGACACACACATACTATGTAAACATCAAACCTTTCCAGCCTGTTGCTCAGATGTTTTGTTCTTGCAGCTTTTGCCACAAACCCCCGTTCAAGGCGACATCTACCAAAGAAAACCAAATAAAACATCCGCAACAGCAAATAATCAGGCAGGTGTCGGTCAACAACAGCAATATATCGTTTTAAGCTCCTTTCAGCTCAGCCCTTGACATATAACATGAGACCTTAACTGGGGATGGGAGGTGTAGGGAGGCTATTTATAGCAGATAGTGGTGGGCTGTCCCTTCCTTCTCTAATAATACCGATGGCAAAAATAAGATTCGAGTGAAGAAAGTATAAACCAAGGACTGGAAAGTAAACAACGGTTAAGAAACAGCAACAAGGCAATTTAGGAAGAGAAACAAGGAAAAACAAAACCTACCTGTAAAAAAGGACCAACGCTGTCTTTCATTTCCTGCAGTTCTGTACTTGCACTTCCGCGACGTAACCACGAGGGTTAAGGTCCATGACTCCACACCCGCCATTTGGGGAATGTTGGGTACAACATCTGCATGTCTGCATTTTATTACCGCAAGTAATAAACTGTAACGAGCCATTAAGAGCCGCTAGTAGCAGGCAGACGTAGAACACATGGGACGCCACTGGTCAGCAAACAGTGTTGGACTTTCAGTTGGCAGCACAGAAAGTTGGCACACTGGTCAATGAAACACCGCAGCACTGATCCTAACATCATGCCTGAGGAGGAATTCTCAATTCCATCATGCAGAGAATCCTCCAGGATCATCTGCCTCCAGGTGATGCCTTCGTTTGTGCTGGCTGGACTCGGAATGGTGATGGCTGGCGTGCTGCTGGACCAAGTACAGGTCAGTGACACCTAAAATACAGTCGTTCCTGAGGAACTAATGAAGAACTGATGAGGAACTAATGAGTAGTTAGGGTTAGGGTGAGGTAGGTTAATCCCTCATTAACTACTGTAATTTTGTGTACCTTATTGTAAAGTGTTAGCGAATCTTTGATTGAACGTGTTTGAAAAATCTGTTAATGCTAACAGTGACTGTCAGACAACACTCATTGGCTCCATTTAAGATAATTCCTTTATTGTTGGGTCCGCAGCAGAGAGAAAAAGCTGAAGACTATTAAGTGCAGTAGGCGTGAACGTGCGTGTGCAGGGGTTGTCTATTTGTGACTGATGCGTATTGCATGGCAAGGTGGGCTGCAGCTCCACCTCGACGTCGATCTACTGATTTATCATCTGAAGCAGAGTAGCAAACCGTGTCATAAAATAAGAATGGCCCAATCCATCAAGTGTCACGGAAGCTGCTGCAGTCCAACAACAAGCTGTCCACATCCGTCTGTCTGTCCATGCTTGCTGTCTCTCAGACTTGATTGGTGACCTTCAGCTGTTTGGAGGCAACAGTGACCTTGCAGGTGACCCTGCCCCCGTGCAAACAGAATAAGAGGCCACACAGCAGATTTGCTGTTTGATACGCGGAGCACAGGGAGGGTCCAGTCCCCTTAATCAGTAAATGCATTACTGTATGAACTCATTCATTCCCACAGATGTTATTGATATGTTTTTATAATCCCGGACGCCCAATCCCAACAACGGATTTATGCGTCTGACGTTTTTTTTGCGCAAGAGGCAAAAAGAGGCGATGATGCAATTCTCGGCCACAAGGTGGCAGAAGTGCATTTGATAAGAGCTCAGCAGGGATCGTAGATGGAAAAATCACACATGACAGGAAGGAGGAATTGGGAGAGCACGAAGGAGTGCAGCGTGCAAAAGGTTACGCATCAGTTCCAAATGTGAAGATTGTAAATAGTTCATGGTTCATAGTTCATTTTGCTGTAAAACAAACCCTTTTTGTGTTGTTTATGTTGGTATAATTGTTGAGATATTTGGGCTGTCACAAAAGCAAAAAATATTTGTGTCAAAGTGAAAGTTATGCTTGAAATGAATCTTTTCACAAAAAGCTGGTTTTCTCCCTTTTTAGTCAGGAACTGATATTTTCCTGAAACTTACATTTGCTCTACTGCTGATTACTAAAGAACGGAAAAAGGTAGAAACAAAAGTTGTTTTACTGATGAAAGACGGGAGTTTAATGTTTCTTTTGGTAGGTTCCATGTTTATATAACCATACAACACAATATTCTGTGGGCCTTGAAAGATCAGTCAAAATGGTCTAAAATGGCCGCTACTGAAGCGGTTGTCTTTTGAAAAATGACTGGGAGTTAATTTATGGGTTAGATATTTAAAAAATAAAATAATAATATTAATAATAAAAATAATAAGTTTAAGAATAATAAGTTTAGAAATTTACATTTTGTTGTTTTTAAAGTAATTTTTACTGCTTTAATATTAGTAGTTTCAGGTAAAACACAGGCGTCTTTTTCCACATTGGGCCACATACGGAAATTTATTGAAGAATACGGGGGTTCACTTTGATATTCTTCACCCTTTTGTTTGTTAAACACACAAAAATCGATCAAAAGTAGCTCAAGAATGAATAAAAATGTTTCAATCTCAGCTTTGTGTGATCTGTATAGCTTGTTATCTAATAATAACATTTAAATGTTTTCATCACATCTGCTTACCTTTTATGTATTTATTTTTTGTGTGTGACCCTAATCTTCCTTTGTAATGTTTTACTCCGTTTTTATGGTTTAAAATTGCTGTGAAGTGGAATGCATTAGTGGAGAGTTGTGTCATCACCTCTTTTTGCCTCTCGCACAAAAAAAACGTAAAAGGCGTCTAAATACTGCATGTTGTTGGGATCGGGCGGTCGAGTTCATAAAAACTTATAACTACGTCTTTGGTATTGAATGAGTTAATGGGGATCCAAATAAATAAACATAATTACTACAACAAATACTATTAATGTTTGGAGGAATTTTTCATCTCTCCTCATTCATTGAAGTTGCAGCCAGAAGTCAGGAGGGGGCGCTGCAGAGAAGCGAGAACCATTGAGATCCATGTCCTATGAGTCCTATGTCCCAAAGTCCAATTTCAGCATAGTCATGGTGATTCAGACAGTGTGTGTGTGTATGAGTGTGTGTGTATGTGTGTGTGTGTGTGTGTGTGTGTGTGTGTGTGTGTAAGGTGGGTACAGGCTTGCTGTTCTCATATATTTGTTAGTTTTACACTGTAAACGAATGAAAAGGGTGAACAAAATCAATGAAGTTCAATGCGCTACAAAAGAAAAGGCCAGAGCATGTGACCTACACGTGGCATGGTGTGGTTATTATGGTTGTACTTGATTTTTTGGGACATTCAGGAACATCACACGGTTACATTTGCACACTTCAACATGTCTGAAAAGGACTAGGAAGAAGCAAGACACAATGCAAGGGTTATTTTTAATCAAAGCTTATGCACCCAACCCTCGTCAGGCAGCGGCAGCACCACGTGTCTGTGACAGGTACGGCACCTGCTGCTGCTGCTGCCTGAAGGGCGTCGCCCAATGAGGACATCGAAGAGCAGAGCTCTCAGGGAATCGGTTCAGGGCTGTGGGCTGACCTCCAAAATGCACCTTAGTGTGAGTAAAGATGAGACTTTATTGATGCTCGGAGTAGGGAAGGGGGAATCCTCCTGATGCAACCATAATTCCCCGTGAAAGCCACCAAAGATGCATCCAACAGGGTGCTGCCATAAAGGAATGAAAGGTAGGGAAGGGGAGGAGCGAGGGTGGATCCTGACGCTTGCCCTCCAGGTGTCCTTGTCCCACAGGACGTAGACCCTCTTTAGTCCCTGTGAGAGACCTGGCTTCCGGTGCTCCTCGTGGGCAGCCCGACTCCTCAAAAGTGAGGCATGAGGGGTGTGTGTGTGTGTGAGTGTGTGTGTGTGTGTGTGTGTGAGAGTGAGTGAGTGTCTGTCAGTTGCAGAGTGTTAGAAGAGGCCTCACAGACCTGCTGTCAACTGTCAAGCCTTGTGTGTGTGTGTGTGTGTGTGTGTGTGTGTGTGCCCTGTTTCAAAGTGGATGAAAGCTGCTAGTTTCATTCCTCCATCATTTACAAAAGTGGCCATTCAAGGGCGGAGCTCGTTCATGGATAACAGACGGGAGCGTTCCCTCATGTGGACGTGGATATTTGACTGACTACCCTGACACAAGCCTTTACAGAGCAGGGGTACGCCACCACCGACAGCAGCTTTTGAAAGAAGAATGAGTTAACCGGCACCAGTCATGGTGGTGACCCATCTGGCACTGGAGCTGTGCTTCCAGGAGAAGAAGCTACGAGGCTTCACATGCAAACTGACCCGCTCAGCTCAAGGCTTCCTCCCCGAGAGCTCCTGGATCATCGCCGCCCAGGTGCTGGTGCCGTATCTGGTGTCTGGTCTGGGCATGGTGGCGGCCGGGATAGTCATGGATATCGTGCAAGTATGGAAAAAAACACTTGTATGTTCAGAAGGAAGACCTCAATATTTGCAGCTTTAAAGCAACAGGAAGAGGTTGCTGCCTGGTTTGTTTCCCTGCACGCGGAATGAAGCAAATCTTATAGTAGTCTAATGCTATTGTTCTTTACCGATGTATAAAAGCAAAATATACAACGAAAACGCTGTCCAGAACTCACACAATGATTGGTGACTCACCATTCGTGCAAGCTGGTAGTTTGTTGATAGCAAGGTTTCACGGCTCCACTCATAGCACATTTTTCAAAAATATACTAATTAATAAATCATGCCGTTTCATGGTTCAATGCAGCCTTAGATGTTTCCTAAATTAAGAATTTTCAAGCATAAAAATGGCAAAATGAAGTAAAAACACAAGTATAAGCTATTTAGAAGACTGTGAAGAAGAAGATTTAGAAGTTACTGTAATGTTCGGTGGGACGCACGAGCGCCAGACTTGATCGCCGGAACAACACGCTTTTATTGCAGGTTTGGACGATCTGCCAACAGGCCCAATAATCCCTAATAACACCACGAGCTACGGTTGCAGCCATAACCCACACCAAGCTGAGACTTAACTCTGGACCCCCGAGGTCACTTCCTGACCGCCCGCCACTCAACTCCCCTAAGACCAGAACACACCAGTCTTATTTATGTCTTAAATAGCTTATTTACTCTTATTTTACCTAAAATATTGGATAGAACAGGTGGAAAGGTGACAATAGGGGTGTTGTTTCATGTCTAGAGGGCTCTAATGATGTTAAAAACCATATTTAGAAGGCCGTAAAAAGGTTTTCTATGCTCTAACTGCAAAATTATTCCATTTCTAAATAAAGAATCCTACTTGGTGGAAAATGGACGGTTGGGTCTGGAACCAATTACCGTATTTTCTGGTCTATAAGTCAAACTTTTTTTCATGGTTTGGCTGGTCCTGCGACTTATACTCCGGAGCGACTTATATACGTGTTTTTTCACACTGACAACCGGCAGAGGGCGCTCTAGGCTTGTGTGCCGGTATCTGCTACTCCTTCCACTCCTGTACCACTGAACACTTCAAAAGTAAACATCAACTTATAAAGGCAACTGAGGAAGAAAATCATATTCTAGGCTATAGTTATCTGCTAACATGCTAGGTTAACATGCCACCTATTCACGTTACGTTAACAGACGCCTATTTAGCCTGTTGTTCTCCATTTTATTGTTACCATAACTTGCCTTTCAAAATGAAATGTCTGTTCTTGGTTTCTGATTTTATAAAATAAAACTTATAGTCCAGTGCGACTTATATATGTTTTTTTTCTTCACTGTGCATTTTTGGCTGGTGCGATTTTTACTCCGGAGCGACATATAGTCCGGAAAATACTGTACCCGCGCTAAACGAGGGATTACGGTGCAGTAATTTATAATTGGGCTTAGCTGCTTACGAAAATGATCAAGTAAAATTCTAAAAGTTGTGTGTCTATTGATTGTTTTCAGTTCTCACGGTCCAGTACTGGGTCGTGGCCGGGCCAAGTGTGGTGGGGGGGTTACAGAAAATAACTGGGAATCACTGCTGTAAGGGGACACTGTGGTGTTTTTCAGCACTGGGGGGTGTTTCAAGAGATCTCTGAGGTTTTTATCTTGGTCCCAGCCCTGGTGGGGCTGAAGGGGAATCTGGAGATGACGCTGGCATCCAGACTGTCAACAGCGGTGAGTGGAAACACACGCCCACATACGCATACTTGTAGCATGTGCCACACTCGCCAACATGCACCTAAGTGACAGTAAAGAGGCAAATTGTCATCAAAATGAGGGTGAGGCAATGTCTAGAACTGTGGAATTCTGATGATTTCGGGTGAGGGCTCCTGCTCCTTCCACCTACAGGCCAACACCGGGCAGCTGGAGGAGCCTCAGCAGCAGTGGAAGACAATTTGCTGTAATCTGGCTCTTATTCAGGTGACTCACACGCACACACGTCTCAGTTTAACGTCACAAACAGTTGTGTGCGTATTTCTGTGAAGGTCCAGGCCACAGTTGTAGGCTTCCTGGCGGCCGTGGCAGCAGTGAGTCTGGGCGGTGTGAGCAGAGGAAGAGTAGATGTTCTTCATGCTGCCATCTTGTGTGTCAGCAGTGTCACCACCGCCTTCATTGCTGCACTGTCTCTTGGTAGACAAAGACCATAACATGGGAGGATGTTACGCGTACGTGGTCGTCATCTTTGATTTTGCCAGGTTTGGTGATGGTGGCAGTGATCGTGGGCTCCAGGAGAGTGGGCATCAACCCAGATAACATAGCCACGCCCATCGCTGCAAGCCTGGGCGACCTCATCACTTTATCTTTGCTTGCGGGGATCAGCAGCTTCTTCCTGCTCTATAGAGGTGAGAGAGTGCGTACAATAAAATGAGGGTTGCAGTGTTTGATTTTTCTACAAACCTTCCATGAAGCTACACAGGCAAGCTTGCACATTTCCATTTTCTGTATTTCTTTGGGAGTCCCTTATAAGCCACTCCAATTTCCATGTAGTCGAACGTAAAGTTGACATCTTTGCATCGATGTTGCTGATACATGATATCAAAATAAGAATAAACTGTGTACATAGCAACTCGCACTTGAAATGTCCTAGAAATGTGCATTGTGCGTGACTTTTTTGGTATCAACCTGAAAGCAAGTAAATACAGGGGCAGTATCACCGATCTTTTGCTTTTTTTACTTGGACTTGTTAAGATTTTTGTCATTTTTTTTGTACATTTTGTTTTTATTTGCTGATCAAGAAAAAAATTTGAAAAAATAGAGGACACACATTTTAGGCAACCAAAAAAAATATGTGTCAACAAACTTGTGAAGAATATCACATTAAATAAAATATGGATCAGATATGATGCTGATTTTATGGAATGATTTTATCAAGAGATTTTACCCTTCTTTTGTGAAAAGCACTTTGAATTATCTTGTGTATGAATTGTGTTCTACAAATAAACTTGTCTTGCCTTGCCTTGCCTTACCCCGGTATCGATAGGGTCGATATTTGAATCAATCCACCCACCTCTCGTCTCAGTGATGGAAATTTCGGCTTTTTGGAGCGAGCCGGTTGTTTTGGGTCGGTGAAATCTCGTAGTCATGCAAATTTGTCACGAACCCCCACCGATTCGTTCGTGACCGACACATCACTCGTCTGGTGACTATCCTGCGCTAGTCACCAGACGAGTGATGTAATATATTTAACTATTGTATTACTTTAATGAGGTGCCAAACATTACAATTCAACTGTTCTTACTCCATTTATTGAATTTATTCATGTAAAACAACCAAGGCTTTTAGGCTTAACATCGCTATGGAAAACTGTGACGTATTTGTCACATTAGCAAAAATGGTAATAAAGCACTCGATAAATACCATTATTTCAATTATTTTTGAATGAATGAATGTTCTTTTGTTCAATTCAAAGGACATTTGTGGTATTAAGCAGAAGAAATACATTGACCATATGCTAAATGTATTCGTTCATATGAACGCTGTATGTGGCGCAGTGGTACTTTCTTACAGTGGATATAAGCTAAAAACTAGCCAGAACAACTGTGACCAACGGTCGCAGCGAGAAGCAAAAACACTGGCAAACGCCAAAAAAACAAACTCTAAGGCTGAAAACACTGACAAGAAGCATGGAATGGTACAGGAAGACAATCCGGCATCTGAGGGCATTCAGGAGTGTCCTTAAGAGCTCCTAATTGGAAGTACAGAGCAGGTGTGCAGCACTGGCTCCGCCCAGGAACTCCAAAAAAGGCCTTGTGCAGAGCAGCGAATAGAGGGCGGCAGCACAAGGCACACAACAGGATCATGACACAATGGAACACATCTTTGGCATTAATTAGAAGCATTTTATTTTAAAAATCTGAATTGTGTTCCCCTTGTTTTGTAGTTTACACATAATTTCACTTAAAGCAGAAATTGATCTGGGTTAATGTCACGATAATGAATAAATTAATTAACCACACGCTAATTTTGCCGGCCTCGATATATTGACGTGCATGCGTGTTTGTTTTCCTCCTCTCTCTCGCTACCAAACAGGCTGGATGACACGAGGGTTCACTCCGTGCATCTGTTGCAACACCTGGGCGCGCTGGTTCCATAGCGGAATGAACGGAGTGAGTGAACCCTCCTCAGTCATTCAGTCTCTATGTCCCGGTGGGGAGAGGCGGGGCGGTAGCGAGTGCGCTACACGATTGAATACTGTCTTGGTGCCTGTTGTGTACAAAACACGATCTGATATCAATTTCGTATTTTGCTGCATCCAGAACATGTACTTTGACCAAAGTCAGACCAAACGGTACACCTCATTAAACGTAAACGGCGTATTCCACACACAATGTTGCTAAAAGTGAATCAAGGAAGTGTTTATGCAAATGAGCTGACGTCTGCATTGACACATAATGTAAACTTCACAGTATTTCTGGGTTATTTCGCCGTTTTTTTGTAAATATTCAGACAATAACGAAAGTCACTATGTTTCCAGCTACTGTAATAATAATGACTCGCATGCTTGATTATGGAGTTTGTAGCCACAAGAGGGCAGCGATATCCACACTGTAGTTCTCTGAGGTTTCTATATTGAACTATATTAAAGTAACATACTGTACTTATGTATCCTGTGCTGTGATATTGTCCAGACATGTGGTACCTGCCTCCTGCAGTGTGTGCCTTTTTCCTGCTTCTTGTGCCAGCGTGTGTGCTCATCGCCCGCCAGTCACCACCGATCAGAGAGGTCTTGAGGTCAGGCTGGCAGCCGGTTATCTTGGCCATGTCGGTCAGCAGGTGAGCTGGTAGGTTTCAGTCTCTATTCCCAGACGAGAGCAAACACTTTATGTGATGCCTGTGTTGTTGTCTCCGCTGCTGTTTCCTAGCATTGGCGGTCTGATTCTGGACAAGACAGTGAGCGATCCAAACTTTGAGGGCATGGCGGTGTTCACACCAGTTATCAATGGTGAGTGAGAAAAGAACCTGAAGTACACGTATATAATCAGGGAAGATTATATAAGACAACGTGCTCTATTGTTGTATATTCATTCATTACAGTGTATATACAGTATATCTAAGAGGTTGAAGTAGTTGGAATTTCCCTTCATGCACTCCTGTAGATGATTTCATCTAATTTGCACACTTGGCTATGATGCAAAACTTTGGCCAGAGTGGAGATTTGAAAAAAAACTCTGACTCGGTGTTTGTGTGTGGACAAAACTGAGCTTTTTGGGTCGTGTCATAAGACACGTGAGACATTATCTCATGTTTTTAAACCTGATTGAACAGCAGAACGTGAACTTATTGACTTACGGCTGTTGGTTTCATTTTGTGCACGCACGGGCGATTAAAAAAAAAATCATGTTTGCTGGGAGCCATGTAGGTGTGTGTTGATTTTCAAGACGTCATCGTATATCTAATATCGCTCTGTATTGATGAACACATGCATTATAATGCAAAAGCTACATTTAATTCAAGTAAAAAAGTCCCATTTTAAGCGACCATTTCTCATTTTTTTCCTAAAAAGAAAAAATATCTTGTTTACCAATTGTTACTTGAGAAAAATAATCTTATATTAAGAAAGTATAAATAAGAATACATAAATAAGTATAGCAAGCCAATTCTTTTTTAGATATGCTTTTATTTTTGTAATATTTCTTCTAATAACAAGCTAAAAACCTTATTTTGATAACAAGAGATTCATATATACTGTATTTGTCTTAAATGAAGAATAAGAATAAGATCTACACTGCAAAAACTACATTTCAAGAAAGTTAAGCATCCATTTTAAGCAACCATTTCATGACAATTTGCTCATTTCGGACCAGTGCTGCACAGAAAATGTCATAGTGTACCAAGATGTATGATATTAAATGTAGTCATAAAATCCGTGTAAATGTGTAAAATTATTCATTCAAGAAAATGTTACTCTTTTTTTTTATCTACTTTATAAATGTAAAAACTAGTTTATTTACATGCCCATCATGCCAAAATGAATTCTGATAGTGTTTATGACAATTGGTTTTCCTAAATTAAGTGAATTTTAGATACACTTTCTTTTGAAATAAAAAAGTTCCATCCATATAATTATCCAAAAACATGCCGACAAGAAGACACCGTCGCTGCACGGTGGCCGAGAGGTCGGTATGTTGGCCCCCCAACCTGGCACACCTCGGAACACCTGTGTGTGGAACCCGCACGCTGCCCCCGTGGGTATTCTCTGTTTTCCTTCCCTCGACCATTTTGCCGGCCTCAATATATCGCCATTTGTGTGTGTATCTGTTTTCCTTGACTCCCGCCTCCAAACTGGCAGGAAGAGGTTTCACTCATCCATAGAACAACAGCATGAACGGTGTGAGCCCTTTTGCATGTCATACAGTCTCGGTGGGTGGAGGCGGGGCTGCTAACATACACACCGAGTGTAGAAGAGTAACATAATAGAAATGATCTTAGTAGATAGCAATTTATTGTCATATATTTTTTCATTGTACTTTTCTTTAAAGTAAAGTCCAAATCTCGTCTCGTCTCCTCGTAGACCCAATATCGCCTCATGAACTGAGTTTCTCGTGACACCCCTAGCATGTGCACAGCATGTGTGTTAAGAAGCAGTAACGGTGCCATCTACTGTACGGGGTTGTAGCGATAAGCTACACAAACCGTCCCATTATGTGTTTGTGAGTGAGGGCAAACGGGTAGCAGTCTAAAAAGTCTAAAAAATTTTTTTTTAAAAAGTCTTATTTGTGGCGGTCCAGATGTATTTTTGGCGGACCGCCACAATCATATATCCAAAATCAATCAGTAGAAGATCTAAAGAACTATGGAAGCAACCTCTTAGAAAGCCCACACTGTCAAGTGAAGTCAAGTATAGAGGATGCACTCTGTTATGAATATGCGCCGTAATTTCAGCTATTAAATTTTAAATTATAAATCACAACTGACACTGGCGTATATTTCTGTCAGCGGCAGGACTGGCAGCGTTAGTGAAACCGCACGCCCGATCTGAATGCCAACCGTGCGTTCAGTCTTCTATTTGTGCAGCATCTCTCCCATGCAGACTCTCACCGCAGCCTCTTTCTGCATGCACTGGCGTCCCGATGCAGGAAGTGCATCTGCATTCCAGTATGAACTTCCTGCAGCGTTGACCACAATGCGCCTTGTGTTTGGTCCAGTTTGTACACATGCTGGAAAGCCCGGCAAGCACCGTTATTGATGTGATGATGAAGGGAGAACAGTGTTTCCATAAAACCGTGTCTTTTTTTTCCTGTACACTCTCGTTGCATTCGGTGGCTAACACTGATGTCAACACTTGCAGGCGTAGGGGGAAATCTGGTAGCCATTCAGGCCAGCAGGATGTCTACCTACCTGCACTATTGGAGCGTTCCTGGAGCTCTCCCATTCAAAATGGCCATGAACTGTCCAGGACTCTGTGCTACCTTCTGCTCCCCAGGTCAGACCCACAAGAAAATGATACACGTGGTCTTTGATCCAAAGAGCTTAGTCTTCAAATTCATTTGGGCCTTTTTTCATAGTGGTTTGTACATTTTTGTTTCTGCTTTTTTATTTAGATGAGAATTCCAAATCTGCCAGAGTCCTTGTCTTGCTTGTAGTCCCTGGACACCTGCTGTTCCTGTACATGATCCACCTTCTACAGGCAGGACACACAGCCATGACAGCCACCTTTATCGTCTGCTACCTGTCTGCAGCTCTGCTTCAGGTCAGATAAACCATCCATCCATCTTCTGTACGGCTTGTCCTCGCTAGGGTATGCTAGAGCCTATTACGTCTGTGGTCAGATAACCTAATGTGCTCTGTCAGCATAATTAGTTGGGCAGCTCAAGGGAACAGACAGATTTTTACAGAAAAAAAAGGAAATGTATATCACGCAGTATGGTACTCTTTGACGGATGAGATGATGACTGAAGACTTAAGTCTTTTCTGTGTTGAGTTACAAATGATGAGAATCTTATCATCTGAGAAGCAGAGAGAACATGGCCATTTGGCCCATTTTGCTAGAAAACGACATAACGCAAATAAATCCAGCTTTGCTCTGCATCTACAAGGTCTGCATTGATGATCTCAGCATCAAAGTCAAGGAGAGACTCTCACGCCTGCTGTAGATATGGAAATGTAGATATCTATTCTCCTGGGTTAGTGCACATGCTTGTTCATGGTCCAGAGACGAAACCCTGTGGAACCCCACAAGGAGCAAGAGCCGAGGGGGCTTTTGAGTTGGCAAATGGAGAGAAAGGCAGTCAGGAGACATGTCTCTTCCCACTGTTGTCACTGACCAGGTGCTGATTCTGCTGTACGCGGCCAACCTGATGGTGAGGTGTCTGTGGCAAAGGGGCTTGGAC
The DNA here is from genome assembly GCF_027744805.1 of Dunckerocampus dactyliophorus. Lineage (NCBI taxonomy): Eukaryota > Metazoa > Chordata > Actinopteri > Syngnathiformes > Syngnathidae > Dunckerocampus > Dunckerocampus dactyliophorus. Next base: position 1,708,070 of record NC_072826.1, read on the forward strand.
CCGGACAACTTCTCCATCCCCTACCTGACAGCTCTGGGTGACCTGTTGGGAACAGGTTTCTTGGCCCTGAGCTTCAGACTGATATGGAGGATCAGCTTTTGAGAAACATCGCTAATGCCCATGCAAGACTTGTGAGATTTTACGACTGGTTTAACTGCGTTTTTAGGGTCTGTTGCTTGGATAGCTTCTACTGCGGATATTAGCTGTATTAGAATGAAAATAAAACCTATTACCACTGTCTGCTTACCAGTTAACTGCCAGCTATTCAGTTGTCATGTAGCCTATTTAAATGTGAGGGTGTGTTAATGATGAAAGTGTTGAGCTAAAAGCAAATATCCCATTAGTAGTTAACGATCCACTGCATAAGTTGCAACGTAGACAGAATGAATCAGGCCTGTTTCATGTCAGTAGGCAGGCCAAATGTAAAGAGTTGGTGGACATAGTCACATGGTTTGGGTCAACTGCAAGCTATTGCTTTTCAAGTTTTTGTTTCTTTGGACTTTTCTGTGGACTATCCTCTTCCACGTGGTCTTGATACGCATGTGTCAAATCGTAGGATTTTGCATTAAGCCACCTTGACACTTGCAGGAATTTTGACCCCCTCGGTGGTACGCATGTTTGTGTGCCAGTGAGTACATTTGTTGTACACCGCTGTGACGCATGTGTAAAATGAAGAAAAGAAAGTTTCGGTCAGAGTCAGACCTGGAAGGCATTATTGACGCTAACCAAGGCTCCACTGTCCTGACGCTAACCAAGGTTCCACTGTCCTGACACTAACCAAGGTTCCACTGTCCTGACACTAACCAAGGTTCCACTGTCCTGACACTAACCAAGGTTCCACTGTCTTGACGCTAACCAAGGTTCCACTGTCCTGACGCTAACATATGTTCTACTGTCCTGACACTAACCAAGGTTCCACTGTCCTGACGCTAACCAAGGTTCCACTGTCTTGACGCTTGTTGTGTTTATTGAATATTGTGTGTTCTTTTGTGTTGACTGTTTGTATGTGTTACAGATATGTCATATGGATGACGCTTTGTCACCTGTCTAATATCATAATGGGTTTGATGTTATATAGCGCTTTTGAAGGTACCCAAAGCACTTCACAGTCAAGTGAACCCATTGTTCATTTACTCCCTGGTGGTGGTAAACTACATCTGTAGCCACAGCTGCCCTGGGCTAGACTGACGGATACTTGGCTGCCAGTTCGCGCCTACGGCCTCTCTAACCACCACCAGCCATCCATTCACATTCAAACATCAGTGTGGGCAGCAGTGGGTGAAGTGTCTTGCCCGGGGACACAACAACAGTGGCTGGGTGGAGGGAGTGAGGAACAAAAGTGAGGACGACCTGCTCGACCTCCTGAGCCACTGCAGCCCAATTATATGCACTTTTTAGGTTTGCGTTTCAAATATTACATCCATGCATGACTGGATTTTTCCAACAACACGTAGAAGTGAGTTTGAATAAAAAAACAATGATTGATTTCCGAAATCCAATATTCACTCCAATAAATGATGTTGCTAGATCACGTTTATTTGAAAATTGTGACCAAAACTATCCCTCAGTCCAAAAAAGACAATAAATTAAGACAACAATCATAGTAAAACAATATTGTTCTACATTCTAAATAAAAAAAACAGGCACATATGCAAAGGTTTCTTTCTCCTGGGGTTAAAATAAGGCTGACAATCAAAAGGCACATATGAGACGTTCACTGCCCAGATGCAATTTGAATACTTTCATTGTGCTATTGGAACTTCTCCCCAGAAAAGCGATCACATTTGTTGTGCAAATTCATCTTTTGAATAGGAAAAAAAAGGAAAGACATAGATTTCAACTCAATAGATAAGTCTTTTCACACTTTCACAGACAATGACACACTGCTACACCGCTGACAGTGAAATACAAATGGCCAAGTTTCACCTTTTGTTCAACACTTCTCTGCGACTTCAAGGAAAACAGCACTTTTTGGGGATTTTTTTTCCCCATCATCCACAATCCTTATGTGGGACATGAACACACATCTTTCCTTTTTCTGTGCATTCCAAAGATATCAAAAAAGAGGCAGCTAATTAATGCACGTAATGGGACACACCTATTCCGCCTACAAAGCCTGCTATTAAAACACCTCCAACAAGGTTTTATGGTTTCATATCCACATATCCACGCTGTGAGCATGTAGTGTCAGGTACATTCATGATAACATGGAATACTTACAGTATTTTGCCCTATTTTGGTCATTTTTAAGCATTATTGGAACTTCCTTCCTGGGCGCATTGATTTCACAAAGCCGCATAGAAAGGAACGCTACACCTAGCGTTAACCTTTTCAAACTCAAAAACACAGCAGCGGCGGCTCCAATATGTAGCGTTGCTTTTCGGTAGTGGCCAGAGGCATTGTGAGGGCGGCGTTGGCGCGCTGCAGACAAGTGTGTGGCGAAGCTAGTCGCTAGCCGGCTAGTCGCTGGCTGGTGTGATGTGACAAGGTGTCACTACAGCACTAATGTAGTTATTTGGCGGAAACAATGTTAATAAGAGTAATAATGTCACGTTATATGTAAATGGGGTGTTGTTGCTGCTTTTTGGAGTTTTTTTTCAGAAAGCGAAACAGGTGCGTCCCATTACGTGCATTCTTAGCGGCATATTTTGACCAGTTTTTAAATCTTTCCAACACACAGAAAAGAGAAAGACGTGTGTTTTCCTCGACCTTCTTCAATGTGATGGTAGAAACAAGTGCATTGTACGTACCTTGATGTTTTTAGTGTTGTCAAAGGCCCTCACGTAGAGGAATGACTTCAGCTAAAGTCTGCAGGTGTGCAACACGTCTGCCTCATCAAAACTTGAGGTATGCTGGCACAGAATAGTTAAACAACAGGAAGTCCATGCGGAAGAGGTTGTACAGCTTCTTCTGATAGAAGGGGCTGATGTTGTGGAAGAACTGGGCTGCCATGTCTCCTGTAGTCCTGGTGCTTTTGGACGAGGCAGGGAAGCTGACCTGGTCCTCCACCCCGGCCAGCCGCAGCACGTAATTGGAGTCCTGCTCCAGTGTCTCATATTTACCCACCACGTCGTAGTGGATGAAGCAGGGGTGGCACAGCGAGTGCACGCGCTCCCAGTGCTCATTGAAGGGCTCCTCCAACTGGGTGGCCGGGTCCACGAGGTAATACACAAACTCCTCAAAGGAGACATCGTCGCCGTTCTCCAGAGCTTCCGGCTGGGGGTTGGGCCGATGCCGGCGGACTATCTTGGTGCCGTACCGTTTGTGGAAAGCTGTGTTGTAGCTTCGTGTGAATTTGTTGCGGTACGCGGACACCAGCCGCTCGAAGGGCTCACGTACGAACACAAACTTTAAGTAGGAGCGTAGCCGCTGGTTGATTTGGGAGGTGGAGTACTCGGACAATGTGCGGAGGTTTCCCGAGACGTGGGCCTCGTTTGCCGGTATCGCCATCGGGTCTCTCTGAGATCCAGAAGCACCGGTCAGGACCATGAGTACCCGCTTCCAGTTGGTGCAGGCCACTTTGGGCACATAGCAGTACAGCAGGCCGTGCTGGTCATCCACTATAACATGCTTCAGGTCCTCCTGGATGAGGACTCTACGTTTTCGGGTATAAGAGCGGCAGGCTTCTTCTAACAGCTCCCTTCTGCCCTGATGGATCGCCTGAACTGCTGACTCAGCCTACAAGAGAAAACAACTTTAGTTAAAAGCAGTAAACGCTCTTCTCATCTGGAAGTCCTGATGGGGGAAGCCCCCCCACTCCTGCCTTGCTGCATGCAAACACTACAATGCAATTCACACTGTAGTTCATGAAGTTCGGCTTGGCCTCCACATGGCACAAACCCTTATTTACTCCTTGCGTTTGCTCAGCGTGGCTCGCCATCTCATGCAGCGGTCAGGGCGCTGTGTGTGCTGCTCTGTACTTGCTGGCAGATATGGGAACATCCAGGATACGACGTCAACTTCACTCCAAAGACATTTGTGTGCTCAATGTGTACAACGCTCTCAGTCATGTGAGCACTGGGTGGGATTTTCGTACATTTCTCATGCTTGCTATTAGTTATTACAGGAGTTCTGACTCTAAAAAGGAAGGTATTGTATTCCAAATGATGGATTTGCAAAGTGCAGTGAAACCTTGGTTTTCATTAGTGCAGTCATCCCTCGGTTCCAATATCACTCCCTCACTACAACACGGTTTTTCAAATAAGAATTCATTAATACATGCTTGCTGTTTTGTGGTTGAATATGGCCTATTATTAGTCAAAAAATAGTGAAAGACAAGTTATATGGAGTATTGTGCCACGGCTGAGATCGAAAAAAAGGTTCTCCTCTCATTTCGTGTGGAAGTGGTAAGTATTTGGCTTCTTTGTCCTCCTTCCCCACTCCGTTTGAAACACTTTCTTAAGTTTAAAATAAATAAACTGGAGAGGCTGAACAGTTAGCTCGGTAACTTGCGGCTGCTAGCACCCGCTGTCTCTCGTGTCTCTGCAGTGATCCCGTAGCCTGAGCAATGTGATGAAACAATGAATAATAGGAGTGCAAAAGTGACCGTTGGGGTGCTATTTCACGTCTCCCTTTATTAGAGGTGAGGAGGTGAGGTGAGGGGGGGCCATACAGGATTTTTAAACCTACAGCGGGTTTTTTCCCTGCATATTGCACATAGCAAACAGAGCTACCCCGCTTCAGTCACTGATTAATTTGTGCAAGTGTTGCAACATTTATCTTGCTGAAATAGTAAAAGAAGCAATTTGTCGTGGACAGGGGATTGCTTTGAGCGTGTTCACCTTTTTACCTCCTCGCAAGGATCCTTAACTACCAACAGCTTGTGAGGACTTTGTGTAAGATGACAGGCCCGTTCCACCGGACTTCATTTATATTCTGAGCACAGGCTATAATTCTGTGGACTCGGGATCGAACACAACAACGGTTACTTATTGGATTCCTCAGTCGGGGAAAAAAAAGACAAGCAGAGAGAAGAATATAAATGTTTTAGGCGGGGGAAACTGCAACACAAATAAGTCACTGCTGGACGGCGGCCATGTTTCATTTTGATGGTGAGCTCTATACACAGAATATTATTTACAGACTTTTCTCAGTTTATCCATTCTCCCAGTTTTGAGACAAATTCTGTTTCCCATTAGGGCTGGGGGGTATTTCAAGCTTGAACAAAGGTTAATATCTTTTCTGACAAGATATAGGGTGAGGCAATCACAATTACTACTTTATTCAACTTTCAATTACATTTGATAGCCAGCAACACTGATAATAGAAAACAATTGAAAGACTCAAAAGAATCCACAAAGTCAAAACCCACAGAACGCGAGGTAAGGGACAGACAGACTGTCATGAAGTACTGTGTACTGTGTACTGTGTACTGTGTAGTGTGTACTAGGGATCGCCGATCGATAGGCCACTGATTAGTATCGGCTGATTTCTGTAAAAAGCACGTGATCGGCATATGCCGATAAATGCCTTTCAAAGCCGATCCCAAAAAAAAGATCGGCGTGTGGCGGTAAACCCTACATGTGTGCTGTGTTAGGTAGGGTTGCCAACACCCGTATTGAACCGACAAGGGACGCACTTTAGTCCCGTATTGCCACAACAATCAAAACTAGTCTTAGTTATTTTTTTACTTTTTCACTGCCAAAGACGTCTATTGACATCTTTTCAAAAAGTAACGTTGACTGTTGACGTATTTTGCTTTTTCAGGCGGGAGCTACAGATCAAAGTCTTATTCATCTTGGGTGTGAATTTCTGACTTGCAGGCAATGTATTTCTGTCCCAGTTGGGGCAACAGTTCTCTTTTCCTCCAACCGGCAGCGACAGATTGTCTATGAAGGAGACGGATTGTGGGTTTAGAGAGGAAAATGGCGAAACACGTGCAGAAATCGAGCGGAGACAAAAAATACATGCGGCTAACGCTGTCACAGAGCTCGTCTGGCGGTGGATCTGCCTTTAGGAGTGACGCCATCGCGAAAGTTGGAGGTGACATGGGTGATGTAGGCGACGTAGACACAAATGCAGTTGACAATGGCAGCCGAAGCAACAAGCTAGTGGTTAGTGTTGCTGAGCCATGTAGCGCGACACCGGTGCCTCACACCGGAAGCAGTTCAGAGTCAGGTGACTCAGAACCTTCCTCTGACGAGTGGGTGCCATCTGGATGGGTCAGCAGCAGGGCTTCATCCCCACACCCAGCAGACCCCACCGTCACTCTGCTTGAATTTGCTTCTCTGCAGAAAAAGCTTGTTTTCTCTGTTTTTAGGTCAAAATCAGGTGTTTTTGCTGAAACGACCCCATGTTCTACCGCCAATATCTAAAGATTTTTTTCTGATGAAAGAAGAGAGTCTAAAGAGAGTCTAAAGAGAGTCTTTCTTTAGTTTCAATGTTTATGTAGTCCTGAAACTCAATATTCTGTGGGTCTTGAAAGTTCAGCAAAAATGCCCAACAACTCTGGCAGTATGGAGCTCTCTGCTCCGAACATGGCTGGCAGTCAACGGGTTAACCAATGGGTTGATTACCTATTTGCCAGGGCCCTTGGAACTCTCTGATGGTTAATGAATAACCGATTGCTCTTAGTCAGTAAATATTGGAAGACGAGTCATATGTAGCATTCTGGTCACTAGGCGTCAGTAATGTTCCGTTCCGTTGATGAGACATGGCCTTGCATTAACTTCCGTAACTTGCACGGAGTCAGCCATTGATGCAAAGTCAGACATGACATAGCCGGAAAAAAGTTATTTGCCCATTCTGCGTGGAAGTGGTCCGTTTTTGACCTCTCACTTTGTCCTTCTTCCCCACTCCCTTTCAAACCCTTACTTAAGTTTACAATCAATAAAAGTGGAGAAGAGCTTGTTAGCTCGGTGGGTTGCTACGCTTAAAGCGGCGGCCGTCTGTCGTATCCCTGCAGAGATCCTGGAGCCTGTGTGCAAGAGTTGTGCAATGTGGTGTAAAGGTGACTACAGGAGTGTTATTTCATGTCTTCTCTAATAAGGGTAAAACTCATATTTAGAAAGTCATAAACAGGTTTTCTATGCTATAACAATGAAAATATTCCATTTTTAATATTGAATTCACTTATCATGGTCGGGTCTGGAACCACTTAACCGCGATAAACGAGGGACGACTGTACATACTAAAAGGTCCAAGATCTGCCAGGCGAGCCTTTTGTGATACCTGCCGGATTGGTGCAAATAAGTTGAATGGCAACGGCAGTAAAGAGAAAGAACTGAAATCATGCCATCAAATTTAATGTCCAAATGAAAACAGTAAGACAGCAATCATTTTTAGTGAAACGCCCGTCTAGTAGCTAGTTTTTTTTCCCAAGTGAAATGCAGGCAAAGCTTCTGAGCTCTTCATTGCCTGCAGCTTGATGCTGCCAAGACAAACACATCAATAAATGTCACTGGAGGTATTCAACGAAGAGGACCGCTCGAAACTAAATTCTAAAAGTATTGGACTGGCATGAAAAACACGTCAGCAAGATTATGGGAGATTTGTTTACCAGCCAGGATGTTAATCCAGTGAGGAGAAACTGAGATGAGCTTTCAGAAGCAGACATTTCTACAGACACTGTACCTCCACACTCATACTCACATGTGAGAACCAACAGGTCGCACACCTTTGCATGACTCACCTTGACACGGAAGAAAAAACTGCCCAACGGTTCAACCGAGAGTTCTGATGTTGAAGCAGTATTCCTAATTAGCATTTTGAAATGGGCAAGTACATCATTTTGAACACGTCCAAGTAGGAGGTTACTCAGGAGGGAGCGGCACAAACAACAGCTGTCGTTCCACATGCCAAAGGTTATCGTCTAGAAACAAGAAGCCACACCTAATTTAGAAAATAATGAAGATCATACTTTCCCACTCGCTCAGAAACTGATCTGAGACTTGAGGAAAAAAAGGTTGGGTTTAGACGCTTTAAGTACTTAACACAGCAGTGGCGAGACAACCAATGTAGTACGGCAGACTTAGGTCCTGTCCACACCAATGTGGATATTTTAAAACCGCATAGTTTGCATATTGTAGCTCTACTTAAAACCTCTTTAAGATCCAAATGCGAAAATGAAAATTGTAGCAATTTTTCAGCTGGTTTAACATTTTGATCATTACAATGATGCATTAGGTGCAAATTTTTCTACGTGTTTCGGCCTCTCATCGAACATGCATGCGGAGGTTTTTGTCCTTAAAAACGGAGCTTTTGTAAAACTTTGGCCAGGGTGAAGATTTTTCAAAACCCAGACTTCCGCGTATTCGTGTGGATGAGGTGTTGGCTCGTTGCTGACAGCTGACGTAACAATTATGTGCTGTTATTTCCACATAATGTGTGCAGTGGCAAATATAACATTATGCATCATGAGCGCGCACCATTTTGCACTCTTTTGTTTATATTTGCAGACCAAACGCCTCAGTAAGCGTTAACTGTTTTTCCCAGTTGAGAAAGCTGTCTGTGTTCATGCTCTCACCTTGTTCATTCTGTTTAAAACCGAAATGTTCCCACAAAGTGACTGTCGGCTGTGGCATTCGCCTCAGAAACCATCGCTTCTGTGCCGTCTTCGTGTTAGCGTATGCTGCCTCACGAAGCTAACTGCTAAACCCTCCGCACTCCACTTACAAGTAGCTCCGCCTCCAGACAGAGGCTGACTGAGATGAGGTCCCACTCTCTCCGTTCTTTCCACTATGGAACCAATGCACACAGACCGATGCAGAGTGAAGCCTCTTGTCATCCAGCCTGTGTGGCTCAGAGACGAGCAGATGCAACACACGCATACACGCACACGTCCATTTATCCAGGGCGTTTTAATCATCGACCTATCATTCGGTAAGAATTAGGGAAGATTCCCTAAGAGTCACTTTGTATTTATGACATCTATTGGGACATTGAGTAACTGGAGCCACTGAGCACTGGATGTTCTGGGTGGGAAATGCTTCCAATACGAGGAAGAAAGCCAAATGTCCCTGAAGAGCAGCTTGTTCTCGAGCAAACGCCTTAGAGTAAACAGCAGGACTGACATTGGCAGCACAGCACGCTGAATAGAGACAATTCTCGAGGGGGGGAAAAAAAGGACAATCAGATATTTCATGGTGACAAGAATTGAACATTACTTCAAAGTGTAACATAAGTTTAAGTGCAACAATGCATGAGGTCGAGAATGTGGTGCGATTCAATGAATCATTCAAGGCAGCACTTTAATTACAGGAAAATGATGCCTTATTAGTCATCGATGACAAGAAATGATCTTTAGGATTGTTGTTTAGGTTTTTCAGGGCTGTGAGTTCAGCCAAAACCCCATCAGGTATCAGCTTGGTTGTTTCCACAGCCAGAACAAGATCCAATTCTGCCTGGACTCGGACTCAAAAACAGTGTGCTCAAATTGCCGTGTTCAGCAAGATATGGGTACGGAACGTCATTTGCTTTGACAATCACGGCGTTGTGATTAACCCCTTAATATTAGAATAATTTGTAAATAACTAGATCGAATTCTGTGAAAATGGTCTTCCATTTTGGATACATGGGCCATTGTTTTCTTAAAAAAATAATATGCAGATAGAAATCCCACAGTTTTTGCATGTTTATGTTGTTTGTTGTGAGCGGCAACCTGTCCCACTTTGTTTGAGAGCCCTTGAATGCACCATCTAACTTTCCTCCATAGTAGTAGTATAGCTAGTCTGCTGCACTGAGTGCTCATGTGCATATTTGTTCACCACAACACATACTGGTGGATGGTGGGTCTGCATTCATTCCGTGCTTTTAATTTGATGTTTTACACAATACATAGTAAATAAGATAAATGAGATGGCTATAATGTGCTGATGTGTCGACTGGCTAGCGCGCTATTTACAACCACTCTCGTCTTGAGTCATGGTAAAGTACGGAGTATGTGCGACCATCCTTTGGCCGGCAGTCCAGGCTCTGGTGTTGTGTAAGAGAGACGCACTGTCAACCGGTTGCTCGTCTTGTGATACTCTACAATCGATTATCTGAGGATATATGGCTGACTGCTATTGATCCAGGAGGCTGCCACTGTATCTCTTGCTTGTCAAGCCAGATATCTGGTTGCATCGGTTCATTGTGATATCAGTGGATATCTGTTGAATCTCAGCGACATAAGCTTTCCACTGACGTGTAACTTGCCTACGTACACAAAAAGGGAGCACAGTGATACCCCGGCTATGTCATGGTGATAGTAGACGGTGGGCCGTCGTACCGGCACGGGGTTAAACACCATATTAGGCATGCTGGTGGAAATACACAATGAGATGACATGGAGGATTAGAATGGTGGATGACACTGACCTGGTCACCATCATGAAGTGTCTGCAGAGGACTCCTCCTGGGCTTCTGCCCAATGCTTCCCTCGCCAGTTTGCTCCGAGGCTGAGGAAACATAAGTAGCAGTCATTCAAAACCTGATGGAAGGGATTTCGATCCAAGTGTAAAGATGGAAAATGTGTTTAGTTAAAGCATCGGTTCAGGTCCGTCTGGGGAAAATGCGTATCATAAGTGCATGACATGGTTTTTTTGGAACACCAGAAGCCGATGGATGCAACCCAAACATGTCAAGCGGAAATCCTACTGAGATGAATCCAGGCTGACTAGACACTTACCTCCAAGTCAAGTCTGTACATCATGGGATCTGAAGTACGCAGTATATCAAAATATTCAAAACAGTACGATTTGCCGCAATAAAACTGCCTAAATGTACTCCATGTATTTGATGTCACTGTTGGAAAGGTGCGCAAAAAGATGTCGTCAGCTTTGAGGTGCAGCTCGTGGTGAGTTTATTCCCTCTCCATCTGACGTTAGCATCGTGTGTGCATTTAGACTGACTGACTTCTGGGATTTTCAAGGTTCAAGATTTTGGCTCACTTCTGGATTGCCGAACATGAGCTTGAAGTACCTTCGCCAAAAATGCAAACAATTTGACCCCTCGCCCCAGTGCCGGCAACCCATACTAGGCCACCAGTCCGCCTCAAACTGTTGCTAACAACACTGAGCTATGAGTCGAATGAGTTACGATGTGATAATGTCAAAGTTCTTACCGTATATTGAATATTGTTGGAACGTATATAAAAAATAATTACTGTAGATCTCCAAGAGAAAAACGCACACATGCCCGAACATGCGTTGCAAGTGCACAAGAAATGCCACCTGCTCCCGGGCAAGGAAACATCTGGAAAGACAGCTTCAAGATAAAAGAAAATAGCAAAAGCAATGTCCATCTGTGTAATGTTAAATATTAATATTAAACTGGAATTTGAAGAGGGCTTCAAACAAATATGAAGCATCTCTGAGTGAAGATGATGCCCGTGTTTAAAAGAGAGCAGCTACTGTCATTTCCCTTCCTGCCTGATCAAAATGCAAAAGAAAGATCACACAGATGGCCCGGATTACAACAACAAAAAAAAAGACTCCTGGCAGCTTGAAGCAATTTTGTGACCAATTATTTTCAAATTAAAAGGATTCTTGAAGATAGCCTACTTATGTGAATCCATTTCAGACAGATAATCCTGCAAAAAAAAAAAAATGTTGCCTCGGGAGCTTCTTCCTGAAGGACAAGATTCAGTCCAGTTGTCGCAGGCTGCAGGGCAACCTTCTCTTTTCAAGTCCAAGACATCTGTTTCGACCTGCATGCTTCATTTACATGCCGACCAGCTCATGTAACAGGCCAATGATTATACACGACCTGCTTTCATGGTACATTCATGCAGTGCTTCTGCTCCAGACCGCTTTATATGACTTCAACTTGGCATTTTAAGAGAGGCCACACAATAGACCTACAGGGTTTATTGACTATAGCGGAGGAACAATATAGACCCATGTTGCTATGATATCATACAAGGGCATTGCTGCTTCCCTGCCACCTGTTACAGATGTGCTTGGAGCTTTAAGTTTGTTCCAATCATTTCTGAGTCTCTTTCGAAACCCAGCACTTAAGTACACAGCAGGGTTGTGACAGCTGGCCTAGAAAATGTTTGGGTAAGAACTTGTTATGAGCTTTTGATACCGCAGTGGTTCTTTTTCCACACTACGGTGAGATGGGGCCAGCTCATGGTGCCAAGCAGCTTGACACAGTGGTGGTAAAACCAACGAGATCCCAACTGGATCGCAGGAGGAATATTCACGCCTGCGCGAAAACGCTTAACACCCCTCAAAATGCTGTCGTACACATGCCGGCCTGTGTGCTGCGCTATAAATCCTACCACAGAAGAAACTCCCAAGTAGACGAAGAGAAAATAGCATTTGCGGTTAGGGATGGTCTGATGCTTGGTATCGGTCAGATATCGGTCCGATCCGGTGGAAAGGCCCAACCAAAATGCTAATTTTAGGTCAGTGCACGGGATAGGAGAGACTTTCACCTTGTTGTTTTGTTCCCGCTAAATTTGGTCTCTACTTGCGAGGTCAGCAAACATCAACGTAGACTCCAGCTGGGTTCCGTTTCAGAGCCTTTTCCGAACACACAGAAATGAAGCACGCATGTTGATCACACAAATGATGTCTCTCTAACATTCAACATCAACGAAATGCATTCAAACAAGCGCTAGCTCGATGCTAGTTCACATTGGACACCCCATACACGCGCAAGCGATTAGCGTTAGCGACTTACATGCCGATTTTGAATAAGTCCAAATATGACAACTAGACATTTAAATATACATTCCACTCAAGCAGATGATGCATAATCAGTAGGGCTGCAAAATGATTCCAAATTTTAATCCAATTAATCATGGTTCTCCACTTAATTAATCATGATTAATCACCATGTCAACTATGTGTGAAATATGCCCATTTTTACTGCATTTTAAGAACAAAAAGATAAATGATGAAAAAGATACATCACAGGTCACAATTGCATATACATTTGTACATATCGACAGCTCCAAATGAGCCAAAAATGTAACTCGAGCTAAAAGAAAGCACACACGTCTGAAAATGATTTGCCCAACACCAGGAGACTTTCTTCTTGTAATATTACAAACATGATTTTCCAAAAATTTCTTTTTTCTTTAATATTTCAACTCTGTGCTACTAAAATGATGTTTTTTTTCCAATATATAATAATATTTTTTTACTGATGTATTGAAATGTTTTTCTCTTACTATTTTAACTTTTAATCAAATTTTTTTTTTTCCATTTTTGCTTTTTATTTTTCTTGTTAAATGTTAAATGTTTCTTGTTAAAAGCATCTTCAAACTGTGCGGCGGGCCGCACTTTGGACACTCCTGTTTTAGAATAAGTTGAAGCTACATGGAAGCTGATTAAACGACTGCTGTCCGCAGTGCAATTTGCATTTTTCCAATGTTGGGGTGCGGAATGCTTTCCCCAAACGCCACAGCATGTATGCCACAGGGAGCATTGGAAGGAAGGAAGGAATATTCCTATTGGTTTAACCCTGGCTAGACCCAAACCTGCAAAGCCCTTTCCTCTGCATTCCTCCTGGCCTGTTCAGAAGGAGCAGAAATGCAAAAATACAGAGAAGCTGATGTGTGTTCGTCCTGTTTCGGTCATAAACGGACCTCTGTGTTTACGTCCCACTGCGAAAAGAGGGTCGCCCGCCCCAACCCCTCCTTTGGCCTTTCCTGCCAAAGAGCTTAACTGAGAGACACACTGTACAAGGGAAAGCGTGATCCTTTTAGCTCACAAATGTGTGTTTAAAGGGTGTTAGTGCAAAGGCAGGGCATGTGGGTGGTGTACTGTCTGTTTATTGACTCTTCAGAGAACGTATACACGACCAGATGGAAGGTGACAGTCCAATTTGCATTTGGAATGTCATCTTTTACTTAAATGATAAATTTGGGTTTTTTTGGGACAAACCAAGTGGGTGTGTGTAGAAAGAAATGTCATTATTTTCAGCTTTCCCTGCCAATTCCACAAAAAAAGACCCGAAGAAAACGCGCTCAATGCACTGCAGGTGTTCCAACGGCGCTGAAGTGCTGAGCAGTTCATTTTTACAACGTCCATGGCCTCCAGTCGAGGAGGCGTGATGAGGGAGAGCCCCACGTGCAGCTGACCCCGAGTCCAAACGACTTTCTCAGGAGCTTTCTCAGCCATCCGTGTCTGTCAAGGGTACGCCACACATATACGCTCACGTTCCCGCTTTTATAAGGGGGGGAAGATACAACAGACAGGAACCCGACAATGCCGCAGAGCAGGTGTGTCCGATGTGCGGCCCAGGGGCCATTTTCGGCCCACAGCTTGTTTTTTATTGTAAAATGAAAATGAATTGGTTGTTAATGACATAATAGAGCACAACAGTACTACAGTAGAACTGATAACCTTTACTAGGCGACACGGTAATTATTATTCTATTTATTTTTATCTATGGATTTATTTATTATAATAAAAAATAAGAAGCAATAAGTCAATAAATGAGACTGTAAATAAAGGCAGTTGCGAGTGCCAGCGACTTGATAACGAAAGAGAGAAACACTCTTGAATTTGTTTTGGTTGGGACGTATGGGAAGCCCGCATCAGCGATGAGTTCCATGCATTCGTCATTGATAATGATTTCACATTGTTTACTGCGTGTACAACTACAATTATTCTTGATAAAATGTGTTTTTTGTTCATGTTTTTTGGGTGTCTGGAACAGATTCATTGGATTTACATTATTTCGTCAAACCTTGTGGGACGAATGAATAACGAAAACTGAGGTGCCACTGGTTTATTAATGGTGGTTGACGGATTTTACGTATTTTACTTGTTTAAACTGCTAGTTAAAATATTACCAGTAGAGTTAATGGAGGGTTTTTTTTCAACACTCTGGAATTGTACTTGAATTATTTCCTATGAGGCAAAACAGTTTTGAATGGACTGTGTTCGACCTTAGAGGTTCCACTGTATCAGCAAGCTTCATGATTTTACACAGTGATCCCTTATTTATCGCAGTTAACTGGTTACAGACCCAATCGTGATAAGTGAATTTCTGCGAAGTAGGATTCCTTCTTTATAAATGGAATATTTTCCTAGTTAGAACATAGAAAACCTGTTTATGACGTTCCAAATACAAGTTTTAACATTGTTAGAGCCCTCTAGACCTGAAATAACACTCCTATAGTCACAGTTACACTCCTATGACCCAATGTGGGAGATAGAATCAGAGGAAATACGACATAAATACAACTTGTGCTTGTGTGTGTTGCTATAAATGTGTTCCAGACGTGTGGACAGGAAGTGATGGCGAGGGTTCAGAGTTGAGTTTCAGCTGGATTAAGGCCGCAACAGGAGCTTGTGCTATGATGAATATTATGTTATTATTGTGCCTGTTAGAAGATCATTCAAACATGCAATAAAAGCCTGCTGTTCCGGCGATCAAGTCTGGACAGTATAGAAAACGGCATATCACAATTTCAATGCGTCCTCTTAATGCCTTATATTTGTATTTTAGTAGTTTTGTTTGACTAATAGGCCGTATTCAACCACGAAACAGTGTGATTTATTCATGAATATAGTTTTGAAAAACTTTGATAAAGTGAAGCCTCGAAATTCAAACCGCGAAGTGGCGAGGGACGACTGTACCTCAGTTGTTGCTGGATCCCCTCCTAGTCCGACTGACCTAGTTGTTTTATTTTGACAATAGCTTTGTCTTTAAAGGGGTAGGATTCGCAGGCTAAGTCACAATTCTTGCACACCGAGCTTAAAACCCGTTACTAACAATGATGGGAAGCTGATGTTCACGTGTTTTTCAGTAGTAGCAAACCGATCACCGCCACGCTCGATGGGTTGCGTGCTAACGGTTATCAGAAAACAGTAGAGAGGAACTGGATATCGTTTATCATTGCATCAACATTGGAGACTCCGGTGTCGAACTGTGCTTTGTTCACCAAACAGAGGAGCAGTGACCGCAAGGATGCCTCCCGGACGCCTCCCTGGGGAGGTGTTCAGGGCATGGCCGACCGACAAGAGGCCTCGGGGAAGACCCAGGACATGTAGGAAAGACTGTGTCTCTCAACTGGCCTGGGAATGTCTCAGGATCCGCCGGGAGGCGACCCGACCTCGGATAAGTGGGAGAAGATGGACGGAAGGATGGAGTCTTGGTTGTTCTCCATTCCACGTCACTTCTCATCGAGCGGCAGCACTTCTCTAGCCTCTGAACTTGTGCGATGTTGACTTTTGGAACAAGATAAAAATCACACATTAAAGTTCAATGCAAGAGTTTCCAATCACCACAAAAACGTTCTTCAAACGTATAACAGCTCATTCCTTGGTGAGTCTGACAGCACGGAATGCTCTAATAACTCGACACATAACGCTTAGCCCGTGTTACGCATCACACGCCTCCACGGCAACGCACCTCCTCCTGCCATCACCCAGCATGGGACATATAACATTTTGTTTGGCACATGATATCGCAAGGTATGTCTGAATGAGGCCATTGTGTGTGGCCGAGAGGACTTGGAAAAGATTGACTTTGGGCCAACAACACCGGGACTTGCCAGCTGCAGCTTCTTCTGGCGCTTTGCCCACCTTCATCATCCAAGAACACGTCAGCAAATGAAATTATTCCTCAGCTCACGAGCTATCCCCTTTTGCTGCTGAAACAGGAAATGATCACCACATGGTAGAACTTTTTAGATCTCCCCTTTGTGGACCAAATAGGGAAGCAAGATTCTGCAAAAAATGTCAATCGGGATTTTCTTGTTGATAAGTCAGTCAATCGCAGTTTTTTAAAAATGATTCTCATTCTTATTATGAGACTTCTGGTTGTTTGTGCCATTCTTCCTGGGAGGTCCCAGATGAACAGTTGATGGGGGGGATTTATTTAATAAAAATGAATGAAAAGACAAAATAATCCATCAAGTAAAAAAACAAAAAACAAAAATATATTCATGCACGTCAAAAGTCAGACAAAGTTAACGCAATCGTGTCTCGCATGAGTTGATAGATGATGGCCAGCGCACCTCACCAGCCGGGGCAGCAGGGCCAACTCGCCCTGGCCGGCGAGGCTCGCTGGAGGGCGGGGGAGTGTCGGCCACCACGCTAACGACGGCCTCGTTTGGTTGTAATGCAGCTTGTTAATAAAAGACATGTTATGCATTGTCCACATGCGGATATTAGATCGCCAACGTGAATTGAGATCTCCATTTTTTTTGACTGCGCAGGGCGTCACGTTTAAAACAACCAAACAACCGCAGCATTCGGTTGTTTGCCCTTCGCAACTCTTTAACAGAACTTTCTTCCCGAAGGAGATACTGCACGTTTGATTATTGGGACACACTGAGTTATATACTGCGTTAAAGTCAGCGAGCTAAACACAACACAAACCTAACAGTTCAGATTAACGAGTCCAAACAGTCACGATTGATGTTAAAGACGAGTGACATGACAGCCCGTCCATCCATCCATTTATCTGCGCTCGTCATCCCAGTTCACATTTGTCAATCCATCCGTTGATAGTTAATCACTTCATCTATTGAAAGTCTCAGGAAAGCTGGACCTGCTAATGGGACGGGTCGCCAGTCAATCACAGGGCGCAAGGAGACAGACGACGATTCACACATTCATCCACACCTGCAGTCATTGACTAAAAAAGGGCAGGAATGAATCCAACGCTGAAAGAACAAAAGTCAGCCGTGCGTACCACTACACTATCCGTGGCCCCATCCAGGAACATCACGCTTACGCTTGCACACTTCCACGTGTCCGAAAAGGAGCAGGAAGAAGCAGAACTTATTTAAAGCCTAACCCCTCCTCCGTGTCTATTACTGATAATTCACCATGACTTTATGGATACCATTA
The DNA here is from genome assembly GCF_027744805.1 of Dunckerocampus dactyliophorus. Lineage (NCBI taxonomy): Eukaryota > Metazoa > Chordata > Actinopteri > Syngnathiformes > Syngnathidae > Dunckerocampus > Dunckerocampus dactyliophorus. The sequence continues at coordinate 1,725,807 of NC_072826.1, forward strand.
AATATGAAACATTATGAATAAGATTAATTGGACACTGAAATATATGAGCATGTCTTGACCTACGCTGCAGTGGTTTAACAGTAAAAAAGAAGAAAAAGTGAATGGAATAAATATAGAATATATCGCATGGAGAAAGACGGGTCGATAACGTCAATCTGTTGTTGCTCACCTGGCTTCATGTTGCTGTGGAAGTACAAGATGACCATCACGAAGCATCCAAGACTTAAAGCAAAAACCATCCGAAAGATTTTGGGTTTCCTCATCTTGAGTCTTCGGGTTCGGGGAGGCCGAGTGGGCGAGACGACTAAGCCGTTTTTGTTCTACTTTATCACGGGTAGCAGCATCGATCCGTCTCGCTGACCTCTGCTGCTCTTTAGCGTCCAGCACATCCTCGCATGTCCGACGAGGAGGACGCGACGTCGGCGGCAAGAAGCTCCTCTACCGAGGCTCGACCGAGTGAAGGGTTTTACTGTCCACACGCGTGCTCATGAGGGTCCAGGCAGTTTGTTAAAGGGGGCTTTAGAAGCGTGGTAGTGGCTTCTTTCCAAACGCTCGTTGCCCGGTTAACCCTTCCCTCTCTTCCCCCCAGAACTGCCGCTGCTTGGTCTGGGAGGGGGGTCGATCCATATATCGATAGATTGGATACCAAGGGTAGTGTAAGTGTCGGATCGATTTTTTTAAATTCGTTTCACAAATAGCTGTGCTTTGGTTGTGTTGTTCATACTGTTACATTTTTGATATTCATTCATTCATTCAGAGCTGACTTCCGTTTCCTGTTTCCGTTTATTAGCAAGCTAATAGGATGCTAGCAAGTACGACATTAGGGCCACATTGAAAAAAATTGGAGATTTTGAGAATAAAGTCGTAAATTTGCGAATAAAAGTAAATTTCCACCCCGCTTGTCGCCCGAAGTCAGCTGGGATAGGCTCCAGCATGCCCCCGCGACCATAATGAGGAAGAAGCGGTATAGAAAATGGATGGAGGGATGGAAGTAAATTTCCGTGAAAAAAGCTTATAATGTTACGAGAAAGTCGTATGAGAAAAAAGTTGTTAATTTACGAGAAAAAAGTTGTAAATTTACAGGAATAAATTTATTGATTTATCAGAAAAAAAAGTCATACATTTACGAGAAACAAATTGTAAATTTACAAGAATAAAGTCGTAAAATTATGGGGAAAAAAAGTCGTACATTTACAAGAAAAAAATGGTAATATTATGACAATAAAGTCATAAATTTGTGAGAATGTCATAAATTTCCAAGAAAAAAAAGTCATATTACCTTTGCCCCAGCCAAAGGTCACATAAGTCCACCTCTTTTCAAAGCTGTTTCTGGCAATGCCTTTTTAGTATTAAAATGTGAGATTTGGAGAATAAAGTCGTAAACTGATGAGAAAGACCTGGTAACTTTATGTTACAGCTATGAAAAGGATGAGAAGGGCTAGCCATGCTAATGGTTTGTGCTTGTCCCGATGTTTTCTGCTGCCACGTTATAAATAAAAGCTGGCCTGAAGCAAGAGGAAAGTTTCCTTCCTTCCTGAAGAGCTATGCTCTATTTTCCCTCTGGCACGTATGACGCTTAATATTTAAGAACAAGTAAAGTCGTAATAATAAATTCGTAATTTACGACTTTATTCCACAACTTTTTTCTTTTACTACTTTTTTCTCCTTAATTTATGACTTTATTCTCGTAAATGTACGACTTTCTTTTCTCAAAATCTCAGATTTTTTTTTTCCAGTGTGGCGTTACTAATCATAAAAATAATAACAATACTAAACAAGGATGCTTTGTCATTAAAAAAAACAAACATTTAGAACACAGTTGGACTCACACAGCGTATGAATAACGTGACCAGACACGCACCGTGTTGGACTTTAACCAAGGCAACATTTTCATTTTTGGAACTGAAAAACACACTAGAGACGAGGTCAACAACCGGACAACCAATTAAAGGCTAAATCCTTTCTTCCCCCCTTGCCCTTTTTTTCCTGTGAGGACGGACTGAAAAGAGCCCTCCACAGATTTCGGCATGTTGGACTATTTTGGACTACTTTTCCCAACCACAGTTCTCCACCATAATTACAGATCTGTTTGCTGACGCCACTGGCTTCAATACCGTCTGCTGTGACGGACTTAGTCGTTGAAAAAGCAAGTGCCGGTAATCGCCAACAAGTCAAGATAATTGTCTCTAACATGGGGAAGAAAAAGGGCTTTTGCTGACGCAATTGCAGAAGAGGACGTAGAAGACAGCCAGGAACCAGCGACCCTGCAGTGATCCCTGAGCTTGCACAATGTGGTGCAAACAAAGAATAATAGGAGTGGAAAGGTGACTATAGGGGTGTTATTTCACGTCTACAGGGCTCTAATGATGTTGAAAACCGTATTTAGAAAGTCATAAACAGGTTTTCTATGCTCTATATTTCATTTTTTCATGTTGACTCCTACTTTGCGGTCTGCAACCAATTACCTGCGATAACTGACGAGTTCACGATAGAAATGACTTCCAAACCGTGCAATTCACTTAAAATTTAAACTGTATTCCTACTTTACCACTTGTACTCAATTTTAATCTTATTTTTCGACATTTTTGAAAATGATTTTTCTTGACATTGCACAACCTACAGTATAGAGCCTCATTTGCTTCTTGGCATTTTTTATATCAACACCTCCCTTTCTTTTCACACAGGAAGTGAAGGACCAAATGTAAACAAACGTAAATAAGCCCCGCTTCCTCCTGCTTCTCTTCAGACACACTAAATTGTGCAAATCTATCCAATTTATCTCATAATTATGACTTTATCTCATAATTTCAACTTCTTATCTCATATGTATGACTTTTAATGTCATAATTTCGACCTTTAATCTCATAATTTGGACTTTGTATCATAATTATGACCTTTTATAGTTTATGATTTTTTTTATCTCATAATTATGACTTTCCTAGCTCATAATCATGACTTTTTATGTTTCCTGATTTTTGATTTCAGAATTACTATATAATTACTATGACTTTCTTATCTCAGAATTTCGAGTTTTTGTTTCATAATTTCAACTTTTCATATCATGATTATGACTTACCTTTGGGATATATTATTTTCTTTCTGTAGCGGAAACGTGTTTCCATAGTATCAGTCGTGACTTGGTATCGAATCAATACCAAAATGCGCAGTATCGCCCCACCCCCCACGACTAGGTTGCCTCACAGTAGAGGGGGGCGGTGTTGAGCCTTTCACAAATAAAAGGGTCATCGGAGCTCCACGAAGCCCTTTGGTGCGATAAAACGGTTACCGTAAATTCATAACCATTTTCCGATTTAGAGAGGATAGGCTCGATCGTTTAAATGTTACATTTAAGAACAAGTGGGCGACCGGAGCATATAATATTGGAAATGCCTGATATTTAAAAAACGAAATTGGTCTTGCTGCGGGAGTTTACGCTTCGTGCACACTACAGTGTATTCTTTAAAAATCACTGTGTCATATAATGACAGTGTTTATCTTGTACAGGTTCCATATTAAATCCATTGTCAGCTCTTATTTTGTAAATGACGTTGAATGTGTAAAATTATCTTCCGGTTCCGCCGCCTTATCGTTGGGAGCTGTAGTGTGAAGTGAAACGTCTGTTTTTAGTTGTACATTTTCGGATTTGTACGATATTGTATATTGTATTTGCATTGTAACCTTTGGACCGAGTCATTTCACTCCTAAATTCATAAATTCAGATAAAAAAGAAAGAAAACGCGTCAAGTACAGCACCTTACGTAGCCTACTGTACAGTAATGTAAACATGCTACCCATAACATGAAAAAGGAGGTTGTTCTGGAACCTGTGTGATAAAAAAATAAAATTTTGACAATATTGACATGTATGTGTACTTTCTCTGTAGATGTAACAATCACAATAGTTTAATCGTGTGTGAACCCAAAGGTTGTGTCCGTCTGTAGTAACACTACATGAAGATGCCGTGCTGCCCTCTAGAGGCCAAGTCAGAAACGGACTTGCACGAGAGGCTGTCGACGTGACGTCATCGAGAAACACCGCCACGGATTTCGGTCATGTTGAGGCCGGAGTGTGTGCAGAAGAGTGTGTGTGTTTCCCTTGTATTTTCCAGACATTTCCATTATGCTTACGAAAAAAAACAGGCAGGTTTAGAGGTCAATACAGTATAATTTAATTTCGGCCAATATCCTCCAGCCTGAGTCTGTTTATCATCACAATGAAAATATCAGGATGGGTCACGTAAGTGTCAATACGGTCAATGATAAGGAATGTGTTGAAACTAGCAAGTCATAGTGAAACAGGGATTACTTTTTAACTCCTGTCTGATTACAGGGTCAGCAGCAGTAATTAAGTGTACGCAAGGAAAGGTCCGGTGTACAAAGTGCACTGAATGCTCACAAGATAACATTTACAGTACTTGGAACTTTTTCAGTGTTAAAATGAAACCGGTGGGTGAATCGGTCGGAATTGGGTATTCAACAAGTGTTGGAGCGATTCTTGACTTTAAACTTGTTACCTTTTACTGAGGCGAGTTCTTATGAGTCACTCACTAATGCAATCGGGTACTTGGCTCTCTCGAATCCATAGAGATCTATGGAATCACAGGAGTGCCAAAATTAAAAGGAAATACGTGGGGAAATACAATGAGAATCAATAATACAAAAATATGCACATGTGGAAATACAAAGAGAATCAATAATTTAAAAAATATATGCAAGTGTAGTCATATTTTTTGCTATTTTGTTTTTTCTGTATTGGCTTTGTTTTTTCCAATTTGTCGTTGTTTTTCTTGTTTTGTATTTGTCTTTTCCACTTGCGTTTTTTTTATTGCATTTTATAATACCATGCAAATGCGGAAGAAGCTGTGGGCGGGTCATTCAAAAGTAAACGGGAGAAATTTAAATAAGATAAAATAAGGCATTTACCTCTTAAAGATTGCCACATAGCTTCATCCATATCTGCATTCATCAAGGTAGATATAGCCTTTAAAGACTTTTTTTTAATCAAAACTTTCCATGACATTTTCCACCAACCGAGCAATTGCTCATAATTCTCGTTGAACACCTCTTCTCAATTCGTCCACGTCCACCATATTTAAATTTTCTTGTCTACTTTCTGTCCGTGACATTATTTCCGGGCTCCCGAGTTTCCTTAACTACATAGCCACTGTAAGCAGGAATCGTGTAATCACGTATGGAGTAGTCATCAAACAAATACAAAACAGGAAAAACAACGGCAAATTGGAAAAAACAAAGACAATACAGAAAAAACAAAGACAAAATAGTAAAAAAAAAATATGATATGTATATATATATTTTTTAGAATTATTGATTCTCTTTGTATTTCCACATTTGCATGTTTTTGTGTTATTGATTCTCATTGTATTTCCACACGTATTGCCTTTTAATTTTGACACTCCTGTGATTCCATAGGAGATCGACTTGTCCGGCATTCAATCACGCCCTGACATGTTCCTGTTACCTAGCGGTAGCAGGGGTGGGCAGTTGAGAGTTACGAGTTAAGAGACCAGTACCCGCGAGTCACGATTCAGTGGAAAACGAGTCCTTCAATATTCACACATCCCTCATAGCAGGATATGGCTTCCCCGAAATGACTGAGTCAGGTAAGCTAGCTCATTTCCAAAAGCATACAGTATATTTCTTTTGGCATTTAAAAAGGTCATTTCAAACCCAATTTTAATTCTTTAATGGGGTGTCAAATATTACTATTCAACTCTTCTTAAATTATTTATTGAATGAGGTCATAGAAAACATGCTAGGAAAATATAGCTGCTCGGCTTTTAGCCTTAAAATTGCAGTGGAAAGCTGCTCGATAAATGTCACAGTTTCAATTATTTAGCATTAATATGTTGTTTTGTTCAATACAAAGTACAGAAATCCCTTGGCACTTCGCACTGCAAATTTCACAGCTTCACTCTGTCATTATTTAAAAAACACATGAACTCATGCTGTGTTGTGGTCGAGTACAACCCATTTGTCAAAAATTATGCATATTTAAGCAAATTTTTACATTTTTTTTGCCTAACTTAAGCATTTCAAACACAAAAATGACTAAATGAACCAAAATACAAATACAAGGCACTCAGAACACACATACAAAGACGCTGTCATAATGTAGTATTCAACAGTGGTCACTAGGTGTCAGTAATGTTATGGTAAAGTTCGTGGTGAGACACACAAGCACCAGACTTGATTGCCGGAGCAACAGACTTGAATTATTTCACAACAGGTACAATAATCCCTAGCACAAGCGATTGTTGCGACCATAACCTACGCTAAGCAAAAAGTCAACCCTGAACCCCTGATGTCACTTCCTCCCCCCCACTCAACAGAACACATTTATAGCAACACACGTGCGCACAAGTCTTATTTTCTGTTACTATGTTTACTGGATTGGATAGGGATGCTCCGATCAGGGTTTTATGTTGCCGATTATCCATGAGTGGAATTGGCTGATACCGTCCGTTTTCAAATAACACATTTTCCATGCCCAATGTAACATAGTGGTGTGAAAAGGTGTTTACCCCCTTCCTGATTTTTTATTTTTTGCACATTTGTCACACTTAAATGTTTCAGATCACCAAACAAATTTAAATATTAGTCAGATGCTGTGGCATGACCTTAAATAGGCGCTTCATGCTGGAAAGCCTCCAATGTGGCTGAATGACAACAATTCTGCAAAATTCCTCCCCAGCGCTGCAAGAGACTCATTGCAAGTTATCACAAACGATTGATTGCAGTTGTTGCTGCTAACGGGGGCCCAACCGGTTATTAGCTTTAGGGGGCAATCACTTTTCCACACAGGACCATGTAGCTTTGGATGTTTTTTCCTTCTTTTAAGTAATAATGAAACGTGTCATTTAAAAACTGCAGTGTGTTCAGTGTTGTTGTCATTGACTAATATTAAATCAGGAAGGACTTCACACCGCTGTTTGTAATACTACACATCTTTGATGTGAATTCATATAGTATTTTTTTTTATTAGTTTGGTTTGGTTTAGTTTATTTGAACATGAAGGTTCCAATGGAATACATCTCATGAATCATTTTTTTCACAGTTCCACATGTCCAAAAGGAGTAGGAAGAAGCAAAGCTTATTTAATCCTACCCCCCTCTATTCTACATCAATTCTGTTCTTTATTCTTATTTATTTTAAACATTTATTTATTTATTTATTATTATTAATATATATATATATATATATATATATATATTTTTTTTTTTTGGGAGGGCTGTCTTACCGTTATCTATTATGTATTATCCTGACTATCACAGAAAACATGACATGGAATGCAGGAAGTGAACTACATGTACTGTACTGGGGGGTAGGATTAAATAAGCTTTGCTTCTTCCTACTCCTTTTGGACATGTGGAAGTGTGAAAGGATGATTCATGAGATGTATTCCATTGGAACCTTCATGTTCAAATAAACTAAACCAAACCAAATCTAGTACAGTACATGTTGTTCACTTCCTGCATTCATGTCATGTTTTCTGTGATAGTCAGGATAATAATACATAATAGATAACAGTAAGACACGCCCCCCCCCCAAAAAAATATACATGAATAATAATAATAAATAAATAAATGTTTAAAACAAATATGAATAAAGAACAGAACTTTTTATATATATATATATATACAAAAAAATAACAAACTGACAGAACATCATTGTGATGATGAAGACTCTTCTGCTTGTATTTAGCAAACATCAACTGCTTGTATTGTTTATGAATGTGCTCATCTCTGGACTTTGTTTGACTTCCTTACTCAATCCCTTCCATCTTTTAATTCCACACACGGAAATGCTGTGGCTTTTCAGCGTAGTTCTCACATATAAATGTTTTAAGTTGAATTTTCCTCTAAGATCATATTTCTCTTCTCTGATTGAGAAATACTGTATGAATTTTTTGGGTAACAAGTTGTTATTAACTTCATACATTATTCTAGCGGTTTGTAAGTTTACTAAATCTGCGAATTTTAATATGTGTGATTTTAAAAATAGAGGGTTTGTATGTTGTCTATACTTGGTATTATGAATGATCATCACTAATATGTGATATTAAAAATAAAGGTGTGTATGTTGTCTATACTTGGTATTATGAATGATCATCACTAATATGTGATATTAAAAATAAAGGTGTGTATGTTGTCTATACTTGGTATTATGAATGATCATCACTAATATGTGATATTAAAAATAAAGGTGTGTATGTTGTCTATACTTGGTATGAATGATCCTCACCATCTTTTTTGCAGTACAGTGAGTGAGTGAAGATTGCTTTTGTAATTATTTCCCATATCTCCACACAATACATTAAATATGCTAATACTAAGGAACAGTACAGGGTGTGGAGTGATTTTTGGTCAAGAACATATTTTGCTTTATTCAATATAGAGATATTTCTCGCCACCTTTTGTTGTATATTTTTAATATGAGATTTCCAACTCATGTTTTCATCTATTACAACCCCAAGGAATTTATATTCTTCCACTTTTTCAATATTCACTCCGTTAATTTGTATTTGGTCGTACGCAAGTTCAGGGATAATCTGTTCCTGTCAGGCTATGACTTTAATATGACCTTTTCATCCTTGACCTTTTTAATGAGTTCTTGTGTGCTTTCACCAGAACAGAAAGCGGTGGTATCATCCGCGAATAACACCAATTTTAAGTCCTTTGTTACTTTACAAATGTCGATGTACAAATTAAACAGTTTTGGTCCCAGTATGGACCAAAGCTTCAATTATAATTTTCCTTAAAGCAGAAAATAGGTCTGGGTTCTTATGGGTTAAAACCATGTCTGTTTTTAGGGCCATTGGAATAACAACACAGGGAAATGAGTGTCTATGATAATAATCATGAGGCTTATTAAGTACTAAATAGAAGAAACCATCAAAGCCTCGGTGGTCATGACAACCCAAGCAGGTGACGCGCTGTTGTCAGATGTGAGCAATCAACAAAAGCTTCACACCAGTCCAGATGCTACTGATCTACACGGAAAGGTGCTATTATTTCTACGCAGCTCTCTGATGCGGCGGACATGAATAGCCTGTCCACTTCAACGAGATTATTTTTGATCCACTGGTCTAAAATAGATTCAGAAAACCTTCCCTCAAACGCATGACACAGCAACCTTACAAAACTCCATTACAAACAGTACAAAACAGACAATACTGAAAAGATTCTTTATTTTATCTTGAAAGGTAAGCTTGAGAGTTGAGACACCAATGAACAAGCGATTCAGCCTCGTCCGCTACATCTTCTCCATACACACTCAGTAATGATTGGACACTCTAGGAGGCTAATGCACTATAAACAGCCTTCAGTACATTGTATCATTCAAGAGAGTGATTTCATGGTAATTTTGGTCTAATTATACCTAAAAAGTGGCTGTACAGACACCAAGAGGAAAACAAGCGTTAAATTAGCCAAGAAGACATTCAGTACAATTCTATGTACAACCTTTGAGTATTCTAGGAGGCACGAACTGTTTCAATTCCAAACATTGTTACCAATTGATGAGTCTGAATGCCATGCTTGCACTTGGGGTGGGGAAAAAAGTTAGGGTTTGGACGAAGGGATTGGCAGACCATCAGGAACTTCTGCAGAGGGACATCGATCCTTGCCCACCTCAGCGTTTTGGGTTACGGGCAAGAACGTCACTAACAGCTCAGGCACACACAAACACATCTGGAGGAGTGGCGTGTGTGTGTTCCCTAGCTCCCCAGAGAAGGACACTAATGGAGCCTAGTAAATGATCAGCCAAGTAACCCCGCTGTTAAGCAGAGTGCTCTCATATCAAATTAGCACCAGTCAGAGTGAGTTTGCACCCTGGCTTCCTCCGCTCTCGTCTTAGCTCCCCACAAACGCAAAATGAGCAAGCTGTACTTTTTACAGCCGTGCTGCAGAATGTGCCGAGAAACAGCAGGCCTCTCAATCAAGTGAACGGCGTGAGCTAAGAGAGGAGGGGTCGGGGGTGGGAGTGGTTACGATGAGAGCACCCTGCTAAACAAGCAGGGTTTAACCTCAGCAACCAGCCGCGGTGATGTCACCGCCAGAGCTTTTAGTCACTTCCATGGTGGTGAAGACCTGGGGGGGAAAAAACAAGGAAAAAACATTAAGGGAAAACTAAATCTCACAATTTCACAAACTAGCCGACCATTTTTTGGTTGTATGATTTGTAACTACAGCATCTCTTGCAGTCCCCTTATTGTTCATTAACTGAGTGACGTTTCATGTTTTTTTCATTTTCTATACCGCTTGTCCTCACGAGGGTCACGGGGGTATGCTGGAGCCTATCCCAGCTGAATCTGTGCGAGAGGCGGGGTTCATCCTGGACTGGTTGCCAGCCAACCACAGGGCACATAAAGACAAAATAACTATTCACACTCATATTTAGGCCTGTCACGACAACACATTTTGTGGTACATAATTAGGCTAGAAATTATCGTCGATAATCGACATCCACAACATTTTTTTTTTATTATCATGAGGTGTAATTCATATTTCAAGATTCAAGATTTGAACCACTAGATGGTACTCAAGTATAGTGTACCTGTGTGAGCCACATTAGCTTAAGATGTCTGTACGCATGTTTAAAATTCAGGCCATGTAACCGTATTGAATGGCTGAATTGCGCACCATTTTGTTTATATTCAAATGTCTTTGAACGTGACATGATTCGTGACTATATGGATGCCTACGTCCAGATGGGAGTTGAGTTTACTGATGTTTTGGTGTGGTTCAGCCAACAGTCGTGTGTTTTGTTTTTGCAATAACGAGCTTGTTGATGGACCACAATCAACAACACGATCATGATAAAATACAATATTTAGTGTGTTCTTCTGCTGTAACTAGTTCTCGAGCGGGTCTCGTGTTTATGGGCCAAAATTACACTTTTGATGAATTTATTTACTATTATTTCTTCAAGTACTGTACTGAAATTATCATTATGATTTTAAAAAATGATCAAAGAGCACTACTTTGTTCTGCATTTTTTCTATAAATATGCAAATGAAATCAACATTTTATGAAATAAAGTAAAAAAAAAAAATAAAAAAAAAGCCAAGTGTTCATTGTAATATGCTTTTTTAACTATACCACAAAGCTGAGACGCACTGTCTTCTTGAAATATCAAAGTGTTCCTTGCATCCTTTCATTTTTCAGTATGTTGCCCTCGGTTGAAAAAGTTTGGACACCCCTGGTTAAGATGAACAATTTGACGTGTACTGTAAATTCCGGTGTATAAGCCGCACCCACTAAATTTTGAGAAAAAAAAACAAAAACAAAAAAAAACAGATTTGTACATACATCCAGGAGCCAATCATGAGCCATGAAAAAAACTCCCAACAAGCTTGTCAACCAATTGGAAATTGCAGGTCGGTACTCATAACAGTCTGACTCACGGTGCCATCTTACAAACACTAAAGTCATCACACAGCAACTTAACACTCAAAAGGTATAGCTAATATGCAAACATGTACCAATACAAGTTTAAAATGCAAAAAAAAAAAAAAAAAAAAAAAAATTTTTTTAAGTTTTCTCATAATGCATTGTCTGAGCAAAGCATTTCATTGGAGGACAAGCAGCATAGAAAATGTACGGATGGTGCTGCAATGCTGCCTCTGTCCACCAGAGGGAGACAGGAGCCCAAAGGGAGGCTGACATCATTGCAGCAGCCCGCCAGGCACCAAACTTTTGAAGAGTTTTTTTTTCATTTTAAACATGTTTGTATATTTCTCGTTTCTATACCTTTTGAGTGTTAAGTTGCTGTGTGATGAGTTTAGCATTTGTAAGATGACAGCGAGTCAGACTGTTATGTTGAGTAATGACCTGCACTTTCCAATGGGTTGACAAGCTTGTTGGGAGTTTTTTTCATAGCTCATGATTGGCTCCTGCCAAAGATAGAGCTACCGTTTCCTCACTGACTTGCGAGCGGCACAGTATTTAAACAATTACTGGTAGTTCTGAAGTAAAGGAGATGTCATGAGATTAGAATTTAGCCGCACCGCTGTTTAAGCCGTAGGCTTCGAAGTTTAAGAAAAAAGTAGCGGCTTATACCCCGGAAATGGCTGTGACCACTGATCAGTGCTTTACCTCAGCACAAGTCGGGTGGATGCCAATTGTGCCGTCTAGCTGGCCCTTTGTGGCACCACATTTCATGGCTGCACCAAAGCCTTGCGTGACTTCTCCTGCATTGGGACCCAGGTAGTGGAAGCCAATGACTCTGTCCTGTGGCGAGAAAACATTATAGAAAACATCATTTAAATAAACAAACTGCCAAGACTGCAACACAATTCATTGTCTCCCTAAGTCACCTTTTGTATGCCTTCTAGAAATTGAACTTCTATTTTCCAAGTTTCCTACTGTCTACCAATTGAGGGCCCTCGGCATTCTACAAAGCACTTCCCTGACTTTTGCTAGCTATCACCTTTTTCTTTTGTACAACTGGTGGAATCTGCAGCTAGCAGGCATCAGCTCGTTTGTGGGGCTAGTCTAGTTCCCCTAGAAAGACTTTCTCCTGGTTGCATCTCTTAGAATCCAAAATTCTCACGGCCTGCTGCTACTCCGCTCTGCAAAGTCAGAAGTGATCTGCATCAGATACGCTGTCGTGCAAAAGAGTGGCAGATATCACAAGAGTGCAAGCAAGACTTAACAGTTGAGAGGATACCCACAGGACTTACAAAATCAAACGCTAAATAGCCTCTTGTCGAGTTATGTTGTAATATCAGTTATGTTGGCCACCAAAACAGTGATTACCACTTTCCCCAAACCTTGCCAATCTCATCACAGACCTACTCCACAAATGGAACTACGAGGTAATCGGCATTAACCACTTTTTGAAATGATGCATCATTCACTGTGAATATTGCCTGGCAAACATGTTGCCAGAAGCTGTGGCCCCAAAGTTGGAGACCAAGTTGCATCTCCCCTAGACTTCCCACTGTGGTTTGGAGACTAACGAGCACCTGAGATGTCCTGATAAAATATTGATATCGGATATTGGAAAAAAAACAAAAAACAAATTATATCAGCCTGCATCTCAAGTCTCAGATATCAGCACTTCGATTCAAGCAGTTGATTCCAGACTCTGCCCCAGCACGTCTATCCAGCAGCGACCAGACAGTGCCCATGTGATCACAACAACAGTGTTTGCTAGCGTGCTAGCAAAGTAGCAAGGAGCAGGAGTGATGTCAGCTGTGTGGCAGTAAAAAGATGTTGCAGATGAGAGCAAAACTTGTCATGCACAAATTCACCTTTGTCAGCATCCCATTCAGATGTAATGCTGGTCACGGACCCACCTGAAACCAAGCTGGCTGTGCCTTGTTTATCTGTTAGAGGCTAAATGACGGCATCACTTAGGAAGGGATGAAAGGACAGCACTGGATGTGGGAGAAAGGTGGCGTCGTAGACCTCCTCCTGTGTCTGCAGATGGCTTCCCTCACTCCTCCGAAATATTCATACCAAGAAGAAATGACCTTCCAAAAAAGGTCCTTAATAATGATCGTCATGCACTTACCGAGCCCCAACAGGCTATAATGTGTTAAAAGTTGCCTCAGATTTACCAAGCTTAGACAGCAGTGCTTGTTTAAAAAGAGGAAGGAAGCATGGCAAAGACATCAGGTTGTTAGGTTGTAATGGGTGCTGAAATCCGTTCTACCTCTTGAACGTTTCCTGACCCTGTTCAAGTGGAGTTCATTGATCTGTGCCTCACCAATCATTTACTCACTTGCACTCTAATTTCCTTCTAGGCAGGTGTCCAAGGGGCCTCATTTATTAAAAAAAAAATAAGTGTGAATGGATTGCATCATAAAACATTACATGCTAAAAAAACCCTCAGATCTATAAAACAGATGCTTTTAAAAGGATCACATGTTGGACGATCACTGAGGAAAAGATGGCAACTATAAAGGCGACATTCGCAGATTGTGAAACAGAGGTGCTCGTTATGTTGAGCAGCGTAACAAGGTTGTTTATGGTTAAGTAATGACACATCTAATTAAAAATAATAATTGAATGGCAATATTTGACCAATCAAGTCATTACTGTTGTTGACATTAAGAAAATGCACGTTCATGTCTTCCACTTCTGTTTGCCAAGTCTTCAGGTAATGCCAAAGTAATTAGTAATGGACGATTACCGTGAAATTTCAGCATAAGCCGATAAATGCCTTTCAATACCGATCACCTTTGGCTAGTACTATTGCAGGCCGCAGCGATCGCGTCGTGCAGTGTAGCGTCTTGCGCCAACTAACGTCCTCCTCCCACTTGCCTTCACAGTGCGCAGGCGTGCCAAAACAAAAACAATAATGTCTGCCGTGTGGAACTTAACTGCCAACACATGCCATGACAACGATCTTGCGGGGGTAGCACGTTAAAAAGCTTCAATATGGCATTTGAAGAACAAACACTTGACCGAGTATGGCGAGTTGGAGGCTCACGGTGTGATCATCAGTCCGACGGCAGCTAACGCAGCCATGTGGCCAATACTCGCCCGTGTGTGTGTGACAGCCAGAAGGCATATGGCTTCTTATGCTTCTTTTGCTTATAGGCTAAGCTAATAACCCCAAAAATAATTGAATTCATTGGACGAGATGACCAGCCTCTCTCAGTGGTGGAAGACACCTGGTTCACCAAGTGCTCTCTCACTGTCCTAGAAGTCCTGCTGGAGTTCCACCAATCTACTCTCACATCCAAAGTCTCTTTAAAGAAAGCGTCTCATCCTTCGTAAGTTTCACCAGTGATATGCTGTTTTGGCCTAAAATTAAGGTGACTTTGTGGTTCCTTTTTTCATATCATACAGGCAAGTAGCAGGGGTGCAAGCCTCTTGGCAGTCAAGGGACCTTGGAATTGTCCTGACTTTTCCCCTTCATACGGCACCACGGGCCAATAGCACTCATCATAAATAAATGTATAATGTGATCGCTATCGGCTGATTTCAGTCCCGGATGATCGTATCGGAATCGGCAGCATAAAACCCAGATCGGAGCATCCCTACTTATATCTGTACACACAGGACATTTGAGAAGAAATAACCTTTCAGGCTGCGTATACCTGAGATCATAAGAGTTGGGGTTTCCTAAAAATTCATAACACGAGTTAATCCAATAAAATATTCTTCTGAAATACATATTTTTTGGTTTTTAGGCTTAGAAAAATAAATGTTCAATACATCAGTGTGTTGGCTCCCTCGCGGAGCAACCTTGATAAATGAGGCGCCTGGATTGTGACTGGCCAGTTATGGGAGTCTATGGTCTAAAGAAAGAAACTCTCATGAAAATAGTCTTACGTTGTCCAGTTTGTTGCAGATGATCTTGGCATAGCATCGGTTGTTGTCCCTGCCAGGCACAGTGAACTCCAGAGGCCAAAACAGACTGTGGTATACCTGAATGGAAGGACCAAGCACATTGGAATGTAAAGGAGAACACGTACCGATATCCAAAACAGTTCAACTTCATCATCCATGTACGTGTACGTCACCTCAAGGTTGTCCTGTCCGTACAACTCTGTGGCTCTCTCCTCAGACAGGCCGCAGGAGCCGTACTCCAGTGGAGTGAAGACAGTGGTGGGAACGTTGACGTAGTCACACTAGAGACAGTAACTCATATTTACAATGTTGGATTCCAAGACTGCATAATAGCAAGTTCATTTAAAAAAAATAAAGAAATTGCCTGTAAAATTGTATCGTAGTAGATACACTGTGTACCTTCATTGTTGAACCCCCATAAAGGCGCCGTGCCAGCAGCTTGCCAGCTTGGATAGCAACAGGGGTCAGTTCCCACTTGGCCTCCAAGATGTCTCCGATGGCATAGATGTGGGACACGTTGGTTTGCTCTTCATCACTGACAGGAATTTTGCCATTCCTGGAAGGTGGCAAGGAGAAGGAGAAGAAACAAATCACGTTTCTTTTCAGTTCTGATGATGTTGGCTGATCTACCAACATAAAAAGCTAACATTGATGGTACTGGGGGGCTAGGTATTCCAAGTACAGTGCTAAACTGCTAATTGAACTGAATCGATGAATAATTTGGACCCATCCCATCCCATCCCACAGTGGTTGGAATGCATTAAGGAGTTCTGTGTTTGAGAAAAAGACAACACAGGTGGTCCTCGTTTTAAGTACGACTTCCATTCAAAAAGTCTGCTGATGTTTTGGTGTGGTTGGCCCGTTTAGTTTTTGCAATAAAAAGACATTGTTGATCGACCACCTAGTCATCCTTACAACGTCCGGGTAGAAGTTAAAATGCCATCCTTATCCTTAATTGTAAGCGGTACAGTCAAGCGATTGAGACAAGCGCGGCGGACATTGAGCACCTAGCGTATTCTTCCACGGTACTGGAACTAGTTCTCAAGCGAGTCTCATGGTTACGGACCAAACTTAAGATTTTAATTTAAGGGAGGAACACGGAACATGTAAACTGACGACCACTTGGAATTTAATAATGCAGCTGTCCAGTAGTGCACCCAGAGCCGACTATAACAAAGACGTCAGCCACCACTAGGCAAAAAAACAGTCAAATGTGATGTGAAAATGTGGGTAGTAGGGATGCTCCGATCCATCGGCAGATTTCCATGAAAAAGCATGTGACCAGCATAGGGCGATGAATGCCTTCAAACACCTGTGGCTCGTGCTACTGCAGCATGCAGCCTGGAGAGGTCCCTGCATGCATTGTAGTGTCTTGCCCTTA
This sequence comes from Dunckerocampus dactyliophorus, assembly GCF_027744805.1. Lineage (NCBI taxonomy): Eukaryota > Metazoa > Chordata > Actinopteri > Syngnathiformes > Syngnathidae > Dunckerocampus > Dunckerocampus dactyliophorus. Next base: position 1,742,513 of record NC_072826.1, read on the forward strand.
CGTCTTGGGTAGCGTGCTCATGCCACTTGCCTTCACACTGTGCAAGTGTGTCAAAACCAAAACAAAACTTGTCTGCCGTGTGGAACTTACCTGCCAGCACATGCCATGACTAATATCTTGTGGGGGTAGCACTTTTAAAAGCTTTAATTTAATACGGCTTTACGGTGTGAGTTTGAGGCTCACGTCGTGATCAGTCAAACGACAGCTAATGCAGCCAAAACACTGGACAACGCTCGCCCGTGTGTCCATGACAGTCAGAAGGCTAAGCAAATAACCCAAAAATAAAATGGAATTCTGAGATGAGCAGCCTTTGTCAGCGGTTTCTCGCTTGGAGCCCACCTATGTGCTACCTGGAAGTCCTGCTAGGGCTCCACCAATGTCCTCCATCTCACATCCAAAGTCTCCCTGAAGAAGGCGTCTCACCCTCATATAATGTTCTCTTGAAAAAGTAGAATATGTTTTTCCCTAAATTAAGGTGATTTTATGGTTCCTTTTTTCATATATAGCCAATAGCAGGGGAATTGTGGGCCCGATGAAAGAAAAATATACCTGGCAATCAGGGGACCTTGCAATTCTCCTGACTGTGCCCGCTAATACGGCACCCGAGGCCAATAGCACTCATCATAAATAAATTGAAAAATGTATCATTAATCATGAACAATGTGGTGGATAAAAGGTATGTGACGGTATCACTCATGAATGATGGGAATCTGAGCATAAAACCCTGCTCGAAGCATCCCTATCCCATCGCTATCTTTTCATATAACGTATTCAACAATGTACAGCAGAGCAGCAGTATTTGGGTTAAACTTTGCCACTGCCTTGAAAATATTACTATACAGTCACAAGACTACACGCATATGACTCAACACTCTCTTTTAAGGCTTGCCACATGCTACCTTAATCCCTGCTGATCTCCTTGCCTAAATCATTCTGACATTCATAAATGTACCTCAAAAGGAGATTCACTTAAAACTATGAAAGCGATGACTTAAAAAGCAGTTTGTAAAGATACATTTTAAATAAATACCCCCAATTCTACACTCTTCAACTTTTGACGGTGTGCTGTAGACCTGACGAACACTGATAAGCCACTTGAACCCAATCAGAGACAAGACAAGACACATGCTCTGTCAAAGACACGTTAACATAATGTGCATTTTAATCTCAAGAAGAGTGCAGCCACCCTCCCCCCTACACTCACATACCACCCTGCAGAGAGTCATGTGACAGCAAGAACTGCTGAATCACCATGACTCTTCAACATGCAAATTAAAAGGTACAGGTCATGAACTTGTTACAATGCAGGCAAAACACACACACACACAACTTACTTTGGGTTAACTTTGACGCCTATCTTGTCCAGGCCAATCTTGTCAGTGCATGCGTCTCGGCCCACTGCTATTAATACCTGAGGACCCAAGAATGCCTGATTAGGTTGACTGAAATCCACTCGTCCACTTGCATAGAACATTTGTGTGTAACTTTCAAATGCAGAATGAGTAAACTGGGGAAAAATGTTGACGAATAGTTCTGCCTTTTCAGCATTAGCATGCATATCCATACATAATCCTTCTGCGTTGTCTGGGCTTGAAGCAACTGTATGTGACTGCCCTGTACTTACAGTGTTGTACTCTCCCTCGATGAGCTCATCAGTCTCGGTGGACTTCGCTGTCACCTTCAGTCTGCCGGGGCTGCCTGCTTCCAGCTCCTCGATCTGAATGATAAATTGATTATGCCAATCGATGAAGTAATAAGTCTAGTGCTGTATTTAAATTGACACCAAGGAGAACGTGTGGCAGCATCACGTTACCTGTGCAAATGACAACTTACCTTCACGGGGACAAATTTACGGATGAATTTGACGCCGTGCTCCTCCATGTGTTCACCAGCACGGTTGGCCATCTCCTGGTCAAAGCCCCTCAGCAGAATGGAGCGCACCATAATAGTGACATCAAGACCCAGGCCAGCAAGGAAGCCGCCACACTCCAGAGCGACATAAGATGCCCCAATTACCAGGGTCTTCCCAGGGCAGTAAGGTAAGGAGAAGAGATCATCACTGGTGGAAAACCAACAGAGGGTTGAGTGTCAGTGTAGAGCTGCAACAATTAATTGATGAATCGATTATCCAATTAATCGACTATTCTGGTAATCGATTAATCGTTTCATTGAAAAATGCACTGTAAATATACGATTTCAGCCTCTCAAATGTAAATTTCCTTAGTCATCTGTGAAAGCAGATGTACAATCAAAACAAGAGTCACACACATTTGGAAAAGAGCAATCGACATTTGTGCCTCTTTCTGATACCTTGTGAAGCAAACCCCTGCGGATGCGCGAATGTAGAGCATGCGTAAGAACATTCCCACGCCAAGAATGGCATTTATCCACTTGTAGTTGTGCGTAGGAAAATGCATACGTTTATGCACAACCCTTACCATGCGTACAGACAAAGCATAGTGGTGGAACAGTGAAACTGCAAACAGCTAACAAGGCACTGCCCCTCCCCCCAGAGCAGACACGCTGATGCCAAACACAAAGGCTGCTTTTTTTTAAGCTTTTTTTTTTTTTAAATGTACTTTTCTACTTCAATTTCCGTGTCGGAGAAATTCTTCTTCCTCGCTGTCTTTGCTATGATTTTGGGGAGGGAAAAAGTCCATTCTTAAAAGAGGCGGAAATTTAAAATGTGCTTTAAAAAAAAAAATCCAATTCATCAATTAATCGGAAAAAAAATAATCAACCGATGAATCTATTTTTTAAATAATCGTTAGCTGCAGCCCTGCGTCAGTGTTGGCAGTGTTCGATATGAATAAAAAAGGTGACATATCAAAAGGATCCTGCTGTGCTGCTTTAACTAAAAAGGGCTGTCAAACTGGCCGTACAGGTTACATTTGCAGGCTGATTTCCATAACAACTCTCCTCAGCTGCTTCATTTCTGTTTGACTATGAACATTGGAATTCACATTGGGTGTTCCACTTCACTTAAAAGAATCAGACAGATTGTGTGTGTATACCGGAGACAGCGTGCTCCGTGTTGCGCAATACCACTTCACACAAGCACTACCAAACACATAGAAACGGATGGATAGCGCTGATAGCGCCCGAGCGGTTGCAGCACGTCTGAGGCAATGTGCCAATTACAGTTACACCACAAGTGTAATAAACAATTTATTGTTCTGTCCCTTCTTTCAACTGCTCAATGGGCATTTTAAAACAGAATAATTCTTCAGGAATGCTTTTCATCTTGTGCATTCAAAACATTTAACACATTTTTCTGCCTGGTGCCAGTGACTATGAAGCAAAGATGGCACGACCCGTATGATCAACAATCCGATACTGTGCTTTATTTTGGAAACTGGAAACCCAAAAGTGATTGAACCAATGGCTGCAGTCTGGAGTCAAATGTTTTGTCATGTCTGATCCACACAACCACCTTCCGTAAGAGGAACTGCTGGACTAAAGAAGCCTGTTGGCAAATGGCAACAAGCCCAGTAAATAACCAGTTGAAAAGTAAGTACCGGTAAGTATTTTTAGTACTCAACTTCCAACTGAAAGCACCAGTTTATTGTTTAGAGTAGTTTTTCTTGTTAGAGTTGGTTCTGCTGCTGGATAGGATAGAGGAGCACCAATTGTGGGATTTTGAGTCACTGTGCATGCATGTATTTATTGATAAAAAAATAAAATAAAATGAATCATGCAAATTAATTAATCTCCATTAAACATCCCTAGTCCTGAAGCAAGTCCACCTTCTAGCCTCTACTGCACGTGTCACGTCACTGCACGTGGAGGGCCGAGACGCTGCAGGTTTTCTCTACAACCAGTTTCTTCAGCAGGCGATTTAATTGATGAGCTCCTCCCCCCAAAGTGAAGGTGTTGATCATTAAAATCACCTGCTTTAGTGACTGGCTGGAAAGAAAACCTGCAGTGTCTCGGCCCTCCATGGCACGAGTTTGACACCCCTGCTCTAGTGGAAGAAATGACAACAGTTTTGGGTTAGCACACTACGGCAAAAGGAACTTTTTATGCTGAAGTCACCTGGATGGGGTGAAATATAAACTTGTTCTTACCTTGTGATGCAGTGTTCCTTGTCTCCAGGAATGCCCATGTAGCGCGGCCTTTCGCCTGTTGCCAAGACGAACTTGGCTGCAGTGTAAAATGTCTCTTTTCCTCGTTTGTTTACTGCCTGCATAAAAATACAAAACTCAAGGCTTTGAGATGTCGCCAATGAGTACAGCTTCCAATATGATGGCCGCAGACAGAATTTCTCATTTACGTACTTTTGTTAATTTTTGTTATTTATTTTTTTTTTATTTTATAAATTGCTTTGTATCGCTGAAAAAAAAAAAAAAACAAACAAAAAAACACACCGCCATACTCTCAGCCTGATTCGAATACATTTTCCAGACCTTGGAGGTGCAGTGGACATACAAACCAGAGATTAGAAGGACTTATTTTACCCACGTAAACAAGTTCCTGTTAACTACTCATTGCTCATAATAACACGGCTGAAATGTGATTCAAATGTTCTGCTATTATTAGTGGTGTTAGGTAAATAGATTTTCAAACACGTGTGCCATCTGTTTGCATGATTTAAAGTAGTCATGTCCTGATCCAATCTTCAGGATCGGGATTGGCTGCCGAGCCGCTGTATTTTGAAGATGGGATAATATCGGCTTCCGCCACGTGATCGGGCCGATCCAGTTGCTGTAACTTGTAACATGGTTGGTGCGGCAACGCTCCTCAAAGCTGGTTGCCACTCGACTCCAGCCACACGCAAGAAGAAAACGCAACACCACCATGCAGACATGTCTGCGCTGAAGTGAGTTTCACGTTGGACGTCAGATATTTGGCTCCGTAGCTCCAGCGGTAGTTCCCCCTCACTGTGCCCGGACTGCTGTGTCATTGTGCGAGGGGGCTCGCACGCAGTGGCCAAAGGTGGCCGCCCCACTGGCTATCTAGACATTTCAGGTATCAACATTTTAATGTGAGTAATGGTCTCACCTTGGCCACCCCAATTAACAATTTCTGGCTCTGCCACTGCTCACACGGAAAGTTTGTAGGGACCGTCAATAAATGCACTTTGTTAAAAAATATATATATATATTAAAAAAAATAGTCTTATATTCTACATCACACCATAAATTGATCTAGAACCACGTCAAATAATTAGTTCTACCCTAAAAATATTTTGCACACCCATTTTTTCCAATTTTATCCTTTATTGGATGAAGTTAGCCAAAAACGGATTCAAACCAGCAATTTCATCTCAGCGCTGCTTCTGGGCTCTTGTACACAGTTACATAGAAAGTTTCATATCAGACAGAACAGGGCTTACCTTGATCTTGTGTGGCTCTACAAATTCAGCGTAGGCATTGACATAGTTGACGTTCTTGTCCCTCAGCGCCACCCTGTAGCCCCAATTTAGTGAGCCGATGTAGTTGTTGACTGCCGTCTTCATGGTCTCCCAGTTGTGTTTGACTGATGAAACAAAAAGCAAAAGACTGCCCCTTTAGTAGCATGACAAAAACCCGCTGACGTTCCCGTGCCAAAGAAATGAACTGCTTACCATTTTCATCAAATTCCCATCCATATTTGCGTGCGTCCTGCATGGCTGTGGCCAGCATGGCAGTCTGATGCATCAGTTTCTTGGGAATGCAGCCAACATTCACGCATGTTCCCCCTAGACCTGATTACCACAGCAGAAATGCACATTAACATTGTGTGTGTGTGTGTGTGTGTGTGTGTGTGTGTGGGGGGGGGGGGGGGGGGGGGGGGTCTCAAATACACAATACAGATAAAATGATTCTTTATCAAATCAAAAGCATTATTTTCAAAGTTAATGCTTCAGCTCACAAAGACATTTCCTTTTCAGGCATGACTGTGCCCCAGCGCACAAAGTAAGCTCAGAGTCTGACGTGAAAGAAACCAAGTGGCCACATGCAGCCTTACAAGAAACATCGTACCCCAAGTGGTTCCTTTAGGCGTGGGAACAACGTAGTCCAAAACCATGACCCTTTTCCCCAAAATCGCAGCTTCCTTATGTCAAAGAATAAAGAAAATAAACACCATTAGTTATTACAGGAATGCTTTATCCGTTCTAGTGTAAAGTTGTAGTAAAGCCGCCACTAACATGTGACAATAGGTGACAGATCAATAAATCACCTTTGAACAGGACAGGCCTCCAGATCCTCCTCCAATGACAATAAGGTCGTAGTCATAGGCTTCACTTTCTGCGTTCAAAAGCTGCTGAAGACGACCGTCTTTATGGGCCTAAACAACATAAGCAAAATTACCACGTTGACCAGAACATTAGACGGTGAAAAATAAGACAAAAATAATATTCTTAAAAAAAAAAAAATAATAATAATAATAATCTGATTTAAATCATATTTCAGAACGCCACGTGCCTCCAAGAAGTCTGCCAACTTTCCATCTTCTAAAATTAGTAACAGAGCCACAACAGAGGCAGAAAAATGACTGACTGAGAGACTCCATGCCTCTGCGTAAAAGTGTCCATGCTGGGTTCTGTGTGAAAGGCACACGCGGCTAAATGACTAATACATTATGGTTCTGATGCACCAACTTTATATATGCGAATACAACATTAAAAATAATACATTTTTGGAAAAGAGTAGGAGGACAAGCAGTTTGTGTTCATGCGCACTTGGTTTGGCCGATAAGGACTTCAGCATGTATCAGAATAATTGTGGGATGCGTCACAACAGGACGATGTAATTCAATTCAGCGGAGTCCTGGGCAAAGAGCTACTAACCTTCACGCATGTACCGAAAAATAATGAAATTAAACGGAAGCTTACCTATGGCACTGTATAGAAAGTGTCCAAAGCAAGCCAGTCTATTCCAGTTGTTGAGAACATCAACATTAGAGCAACTGTCGGTAGTTACACTCGTTTCTTCCCATCCAAGTCCCTTGCGGGAAAAACTCCTTCAACCCACTTGCCATGTTTTAACCTGTGTGTTCCTTGTCTGGAGACAGGGCGACTTTAAAGTCCAGTCTCAGGTTATGTGGTGGACCGTGCGGCTAATGTAGTGTTGAGTCGCTCGGCTACTCCACATGTCCGTACTACATCTTGGTCTATTGAAACCAACCCACTATAGTCTCCGCTTCAGCCATGCTCATTTCCTCTCTTTTGGTTGTTTGCTCTGCTTTCTCCGCCACCATTTTGTAGTAGGCGTCAATACAGCGTGCCGCCTCAGGAAAACCACTGCTTTTTTCGGTTTATCATTCATACAGGTGTAAGTCATTTTCTTATCATTGGAAGAATGTATACCAGTATACCAAAATAATCGGCCAACAAATGGTCATAACAAAAGAGAAACCGTGTTACACCGTGTTAAATCCAAACTTTGCACAATTTCTTTTGCTTGATTTCACTTTCTTCCCCTAAATGTGTTGCAATGACAAAATGTCTTCATTGGACTTCCTTGTTCTGCAGTCAGGTGGGACAAAATTCTCATTTACTGAGCCTCAGAGGTCACTTTAGTCCAACAGATGTGCATATTTCAATGCAATGTCAATGCCGGGTGATTGTTTAAAAATAGCTGAGTGGTTAGCATGTTGGCAACACAGCCTGATCTGGAAGATCTAGCTTCGAATCTTCGTTGGGCATCTCTGTGTGGAGTTTGCATGTTCTCCCCGCGTGTGCGCGAGTACTCCGCTTTGCTCCCACATTCCAAAAACAAGCATGTTAGGTTAATTGAAGACACTAATTTGTCCATAGGTGTGAATGGCTGTCGACCAGTCCAGGGTGTACCCTGCCTTTCAGCCAAAAGTCAGCTGGGATATGCGCCAGCATACCCCCACTACCCTAGTGAGGATACGCGGCATAGAAAATGGATGGACGGATTTGTGTTTGCTACATACCACATTTATTGTTATATCTAACAGGGTAGCACAGAATCAAGTGAAGGGAATCGTGTGCAAAGTCATACACGTTCCCAAGTACAGCGGTACCATGGTTGTGTTATTTCGTTATAAAAGCTCAGACGAAAACCGAAACATATGAAAACAGTATCAATTTTTCACGTGGTGGGGGATCCTATTACACTATTCCAGTCACCAAAAAAATATTAACAAAAATACATTTTATAGAGAATGATGATACTTTTGTGTCAAATGTGAAATAATTATAAATGATGCAGGCTTCCCATACTTCCCGGTAAGATAGAATTCAATCTTTACAAAAGAGCTGGCAGCCGCACCTTTCTTTGGCCCCATGGCAGGTCATTTAGCAGTCACAATAAAAAAATGCACGGACAGGGAGTCGGCAATGCATAGGGTGCTTTGTTTGGGTAATTGATTTTGTGGAACCATGCAGTACAACAAACTACTTTGTTATGTGCAATCTGGTATAAAAACTAGCGATGCTCGATGACCCCTGGGCTATAGGGTATGAAGAGGGAACCATAACATAGAAGTTTAGAGGATCAGGCGCCTTCTTTAAGGAGACTTCGGATGCAAGAGCAGCTTGATGGCGCTGCAGCAGGACCCCAGGCAGTCAGCAAACCCGGTTTCCTCCACCGCTGCCGCCAACGGACGGCCATACAGTTCAACGAATCCAACCACTTTTCAGGCTATCCGCCTTAGACCTCCGACTGCCTCGCACACACAGGTGCGTGTCCCACCGATGACTACATCGCAAGTAAACTCACCACACCCTGCCAAGTGCCCGCCCCCCCCAAACTAAAGCTTTTTAAAAAGGCGTGTTTTGCAGGGTGCAAAAATTATATCACTCTCACAACGAGAGGAATTCCCATACACTTTTTGGGACTTTGTGAAGGGAAAGTGAGCGAGAGACGGTCGCTTATGGGCTGGATGCTGCAATGGGGCGGAGCTGATGGGTGTTACAATGTGGGAAATCGGCTGATCGATAAGAGCACCCCTTATAAAAACCCAAACTAGGGCGTACGAAAACCGAGGTTTGACCATAGTAGGGCAGCAGACTAGCATCTCTCCAACATCTAGCTGCAATTTATTTGTGTCCGCAGCATGACTCACACCGGTACCTTCTGGTTCCAAAGTTAAAATCCTTACTGTGCTAGTGCCGCCCTGACATTGCATTATTTAACAAGGCTCACATATACTCACCTGCATTGTTTTGTCACAGCCACCAACATGCTTTTTGTTGATGAAGACATTAGGAACGGTTTTCTGTCCAGTCATCTCAAGGAGCATTTCCATGTAGTTGGTTCCATCCTCTACAAAGTAGTGTGGAAATAATTAAAGTCTTTTGAATATCAATCCTTTCATGTTGAGACCATTTAGATCACAAATCCAATGCACCCAGCGTTTACATTACACAAGACAGATACGTTATGTCAACAATTACTGTTCACTGTACTGTATGTTAGCATTTACAGATTCAATTAGCGTAGAGAAGCAAGAAATAAATAAAGAATAGGTTGACAAAGATATGAGGCCAAGGCATCTACAATGACTCAGCAGCTTTTGCACTGGTGCAAAGGAAAGCTATGTTTCATGACCAGGAAATGCCAGTAATGTGTGTAGAATTGACAGTTCACAGATCATGCTTAGTAAGCATTATGAAATACAATCAAATCTTACCTATGAGATCCAACTCCACCACGTTACACTCCACTTTGAGCTCTTTGAACAAGTCTTTTACCTGGAAACACACATAAAACGACAAATTTGTTGAGAAAACACGCTCGACAGGTATGAAGCTTGTACAAATGTATAGGAAATTATAAAGTACGTTTGCTAGGAGCCAATTCGTGATGTCGACATCTCCCATTATTGGGAGATATGGACATTACAGAAGTAGACTTAATAAAAAATATGGTTGGGTTGCACGACGATATTGAAAATGTGCTACCGACATTTAAGTTCCAGCAAACACGCCAGCAATTAGACCAAGCCCGTTCACATCGCGGGAGAATATGCCAACTTCAACATGACGTAAAAGTATTTTCATGCTAATAAATAAATCAAATACCATACCTTCACACAATACGGGCAGTAACTTTTGCTGAAAACCATCACCTGGTTGGAGTCAATGAGCGACTGTATTCGGGTTTTGAGGTCATTCTTCCCGGTGTCATTTTCGATGGGAGGCATTTTCAATCTATTTCCGTCCAAGCCTGCTCAAGGCACGCGTCGATGGACGGCCGGTGTACGCAAGAAGAAAAAATGACACGCTACAAACTTTCTTTGGATAAATATACGAAAATATCTTTCTGTAGCTTTCTTTTAAAAGGACTATCGTGCCAGATAACCGGACTGACAGCTTCCCTTCGCCTCCAACCCCAAAACCGCGCTTGAATGCGCCAAACCTACTCCTTATGGTTTATCGTCATCAGTATAGTGCACTCGATTTATAATGCTCCCTCCACCGTCGACCAGTCCTGCTTTTGTCAGGATATACTCCGCCCACGCGGCCAACCCCGGAAACCAAACCTCCCCACTTATCAAAAACGTCACCGGGCCGTCTAATTACAAGTCCTGCACAACAGATAAACAGTCGCATTAAATCTACGTGCTGCATAGGATATGACGTATAACGTAAATAAGTAAAAGTTATATAATTGTCAAATCCTAAACCAACTGAACGTCGTATAAACGTTTGACGTATAGTCACAAAGCTCAAAGGGGTGTGGAAATGGTGCTAAAGTTTAAAGGACCAACACAGGCACGGCTGGAGAAGTCATCGTGAGTAGCTGCTGGTATCTAGCGCCGTTTGTTGGTGAGAATACGCTAACGCAAAAATCAAGTTAAGTTCGTTTTCTTTACAAAGAAAGGGTAATTATACATATAACGTCACGCGTTGTGGTGAATGACACTGCTGTATAGGTTTCTGTCATGTATTATATCCATTGTACGTTTCTCTTGGACAAATTCGAGCTATTTCGATGACGAAAATGAAAAAAGGAATTTGAAAATACACGCAGAATTAAGGGTCACGTGGGGTCTTTTTGTGACTTTTATTTATGTTAATTGCAGCTCCAACGGTTGCAGTTTGTCCCCTCGGGTTGTTTTTGAGGCCCATTTGAAGGCAGCACCCACCTGCACCACTAGTTCGGCTTTTGTGAAATGACAGCCGACTCTTTTAAAACCGACTCTTTCAGCTCTTAATGTGGCCTCATATTTTAGCCAAATGCGAACGGGTCGTGTGTTGCAAAGCCCCTTTGCATTAAATGTGAATCAACTTTTTAATTGCACAAAAACATCCACACTCCTCCTTTATGAGAGTATCTGCCCCGTTCTTGAAAAGATTCACTTAGAAGTAAAAAGGCTTTGATTCTTTATCCTCATGTGAGATTAGTTGAATAGCTGTCCATGAAAACCAAGTCCTGCTCCTGTCCTCAAGTGAGCTGACATTGAAGATTGAAGTGCCCAAAAGGGGCGTTAGGGGGAATCGGTTTTTACGATTCACTGCAAAGCATCGTCTCTTTTGCGCATGACGCATCATTAATCCTCACATGCTTTTCAGGTGAGTCCATTTCAGTGCCTGACGGCTGGAGCCCACTTTACTAACCTTAGTACACTGAGACATGTTATCAAGACTAAACACGCAGTCGATGATCTGAAGGAATGCACTCCCGGCTGCTCCCTGCTTGTTGCGTTACCATAAGCGTGTGTCTCACTGAATCATGACATTTGCCTTGTTGCTCCACCTCCATCCCCTTTCGTAGGAGCCCGACGTAGTCACCCAAGAGGAAGCAGACCGGAGGCGGAGTTCATACTGTTGTCAAGCGGGCACAGAGAAGGACCATGGCTGAGAATAAAATGGGTCCAAACCTACAGGCCGGTGCCGGATTCCTCGCTAAAAGGGTACAGAAGTCCCTGAATCGCGCTCAGGAGAAGGTGAGCTAAGATGCTGGTTGGGTCTTGTAAACTGCCATCAGTTTGGCAACCACCAATACCTGTTTTAAGTATTCTGTTATTCATTTTGTCAGGATCTTATTATGTTTTATTGGAAGAAGTGACAAAAAATATGTAGTATCAAAACCTAATCTTAGTCATTGAAAGCCAGTTTTTCAAGAAAAATTCCTTTTTTTTTTAAACATTGTTTTCTGTGAAATGAATTACTTGGGAAACATTTTGCCCTCGCCTTTGCCTGTCATAACATGACGGTGTTGTTCAGAGCCACACAGCTGTGTGCATACTCTACAAGGCACCACTTCCTGATTGTACACTTCCTCTGCTTTATGAACTCTACGCTCTTTTAAGTTTGAGGGTGACTTAATAGTTTAATTTAACAAAACAAAAGCAGACGTTAGATTATGTGCTCTGACATTGCAAGACCCGAATATTATTTTGGGTGTTCCGGATTTATTTTTTCTGTTGCTGTGTAAAAAAAAAAAAAAAAAAAAAAAAAACTAAACTAAAAAAGGGAGGTGCGATATGGGTTGGAGACTTTGTTACCGATTTTAAAGGTGAAGGTCATTCATGTAGTAAAATCGTGCAGCTGGCCGATGATGCACTGGCAAGGGTTTTTGTTCTTCCATCCACAATTGCACTTCAGGGTATGTTTGTCAGGAAGTTGCATCTTTAAACATCCCATCATGGGGAGATTATTATCAATATCAAGATAAGTAGCTTACACAGGAAATGCATCAGTTGTGCACTTGGACAGAAATGAAAACTAAGCATTGTTGCAGTTGTCTTGCTATGGTAACTGCGACACGATGCTCGTATTAATATACAGTATGTCACAAAAGTGAGTACATCCTGCACATTTCTGCAAATATTTTATTCAATTTTTTATGGGACCACAGTTTGATAAAAGTGTCCAGCTTGGATAACTGTGTAAATTTGCTGTCCCGTCACACAACCGTTGATGTCAAAACCACTGGCAACAACACAGAGTGCCCACTCATGTTAAACTGTACAAATTAGGTCCAATTAGACAATTTTATTCTCCTGGCATCATGTGACCCGGGAGTGCTACAAGGTCCTAGGTGTAAATGTGGAGAAGATGTGTTAGCACTCTCATACTGGGAGTTCCACATGGCACTTCGTGGCAAGGAGCTCTCTGAGGATGTGGAAAACAGAATTGTTGCTCGACATAAAGATGTTCTAGGCTTTAAGAAGATTGCTAGCATCCTGAAACTGAGCTGCAGCACGTTGGCCAAGACCACACTGCACTTTAAGCACTCAGAAGAGGCCTGAGTGAGGATTCCAGAGGCAACCTGTGATGTTCTGGTGAACTCCATGCCCACGAGAGTTAAAACAGTGTTGGAAAATAATGATGTCCGCACTAAATATTGACACTTTATGCACAATTTATACATTTTCATGATGGGTGTACTCACTTTTGTGTCCTGCTGTACACCCACATACCCAGAAGAATGTCTGCTAAAAGCACAACACAACCAGTTTTTAGTAAATCAGAACACAGTTCAAGCCACAAGCAGTTAAATGGGGCAAATGTCAAACTAGAATGCATTCTTAGCCAGCGTGTGCTGTGAATAATTTCATAAAACAAAACACTATTGTGACAAACGGTTTGAAACTCACACTGAGCCCTTCCGAGGGTACGGGTATCATTCTTATCCCGCTAAAACTCACCGACTAAGCGTCTTCATATACCCTTAAGAAACGTACATTTTCACATTAACAGTAACCATCAGAGCCACACCTTTACTTTCAGAGAGATGCAGAGAGAAATGGAATATATTTTGGATATGTCTTTCTAGAAAGCCTCTCAAGCCAAGGGTTGAGGAGGTTTCCAAGCTGCTGTTCACTTCAGAACATGGCACAATCTATCAATATAGTGAAGTCGTTGCTTTTGGCTATAAGCAGTAAAGGTTTTGATGCAGTCAAGAGCTCACTTAAAGTCAAAAGATATGAAACTTGTGGCCTGCCAATCTCTTGACAAATGTATCTTTAATGACGACACAGGTCCTTCAAAAACTGGGCAAAACCATGGAGACCAAGGATGAACATTTTGAGCTGTGTTTGCAGAATCTAAACAAACAACAGGTAACACACACACATCAGCAAGCCCTTGCCTCATGTGTTCATAAAAACATATTATGTTGTATCCGGTCTCTATTAAAGGTGCTGTTGTTTTCCCCTTCAGGTTACACAACTTCACAGTCATGTCACTTGACAAGGAAGCATAATAATTAAAAAAAATACATTTTTGGTCTTAATTTGGATGACTCAGCCATGAGCAGGAGAGGAGTCAAGGTCCTCCTTTCACTGTTACCATGCACGTCCTGCACATTATTGGAGGGAACCCTTCCATTGAGCAACAGGAAGCTACTATTTTCACTTCACATTTGTTATCCAGGCGCTGTATTTAAGTATTTTACAACGTGGAAGATAAAGAAATAACATTTTGACTGTGACTTGAGTACCCACTTTGTAGTAACAATATGAAACCAGTGTTCATTCCAAACCCTCTTGGAGACATATTTTCTCAAACGGGTCTAGCAACAAATCTAGCGACTCTTTTTAGCACCTTTTGGAGTTTCTGGTATTTGGGGACTTAAAAGTGAAGGCACAAATTGTTTTGCAGTTTCTGTTCTTACTGAGCAGCAGCGGGTGCTGCTGAGAGGTCCGCCCCGCCCCAAAGCAGTCACAAACGGTCAGTGTGCAGAGAGCTTCCGCGGCACACCGAGAGCATAGTAGAGTTCTACGCATCCATGAATCACGCATACGCAAGGCGTCCCCGAAAGCCAAAAATGTTTACGTAAAACACATTTCTATAGTTTTACAATGTTAGTTTTACATGGTTTTTAGTTTTACATGCAGAAACCAATTCAAAATGCATTTAAATACATATAAATGAAAGGGATAAACGAACAGTGAAGGTTACTTTTACCTTCATTGAAAACGTGATTCTTGACGTGACTGAAAACAGGCAGGTGGTGGTGGCTGGTCTCGCTGCCGCACGCGTCTTTGGGAACAGAGACGTCTTAACTGAAGGTGAAAGTAACCTTAAATGTTCATTTATCCGTAATTTTTATGCATTGAGAAATTGTTAATGCATGCTAAACTATAATTGTAAAACTATGAAGACTTTTGTGTTAACATTTTTGAGTCAACTGCTGATGACATCATAGACGGGCGACGTAACTGCCGACTCTGGTTGCCATTTTGTTTAGCTAGAAAACCGGATGTTAACGATTGGATGCTAATATGCACAGCATATTGTACGCTAACCGGAGAATGCATGCAAACCGAGGCAAAATCGTGGTGCAAATTTTCAATGTTAACCGAAAAACATGCTAACCATGCTAACCAAACATGCTCTCATATTTCTTTCTTTCATAAAAACCAAAATGTTTAGGAATACAGTCGTATTGTCCAAAGTGAATAGAAACAAAGCTGACATGCAGGCTAATCTGCACTGCAAGTCATGGTGCCAACAAAACCAATACCACAAGTCAACACAAATAAAACACACAAGCGAACTGCACCACAAGGACTAAGTGGGTATCAAAGCCATGCTTACACACTAAAATACATGCAAAACTATACCCCCCATCTACAACCTGCAAGGCATGCTGGGTAACATGGGTAGCTACTCTTCCTCTGCACAGAGGCACACTGGTATTTTGCACTGCCTCAAATTCAAACCGCACCGTCATTTCATGAAATATAAGGTATTTGAGAAACTTGAGTTGAAAAAATGTACGCAAATTGGGTCACCGCTTGTCCATAAGATGTCCATATGATGGTCCCGCAAACGCTTCTGACCATCATACTGGAAGTCAGTAGTTCAACTTTTGTTTTTGTCTGTTTTGCACGCAGATGGATGGAAGTAGGTTGCTTAAAGATGTGAAGGCCCACTATGCAGCAGTGAAAGGTACGTTTCTTAAGTATCAAGGTTGGACAGCGTGCTTTATTTTTTTTAAGCCGAAGGGGTTATTGTTGTTGAGTAATGGGGAAGTGACTTTGTTGTACTCTTGGATCCTTTAGTCTCTTACGCAATGATGTCTGTGTTGCTGTGTACGAAGAGAAAAAGGATCATGCAGCGAAAACGCTTCACATCAGGGGTGCTCGCACTTCCATCAGCCTGCGAGCTACCTTTTTAAAAAAAAAAAAAAAAGTCCCAAAGATGTACCTCCTACTATAAACAGAGAGAAGATATATAAATATCAGCATTTACCTACACTGCACATGTATACAAGGGGTGCACGTGCGTGTAAAATGTTTGAAATGACTAAATACTAAGGGTGTCACGAGACACTCAGTTGATGAGACAAGACGATACACCTCAATGTGTCTACGAGTGTGTCTACTGTGTGACTGACAAAAGGGCTCACTCCGTTCATGCCGGTGTTCTATGCAACAAAAGCGGCAAGTTTGCTGGAACCAACGCACAGAGTGAACTCTCTTTCTGCCTGTTCGGGAGGCGAGGAAAACAGACATGCACGCACGGCAATAAATTGATTATTCAGTTGATTTTCATTTATTGTGTGATTAATCATTTTATTATTGTCCCAGGCCTAGTGCCCACCAGACATTTTTTTTTTTTCTGAATGAGAAATCTTGTCACGTTTTAATCTCGCAAGATCTTGTGACACCCCTACTGAATGATTGGTATTTCGCATTCAGTTTCAAAGTTTACAGGTCATCAAAATAGCTGATATCATTTAATCGTTCACAATTCAATATGGCAATAAAGATAATTACACATAATTCCTCAATAGTTCTGTAAATAACCCGAGTAGTATGTCAGTCAAAATGGATACGTAGCGTTCATTACACATACAGCTCATGTTTTACGCCAAGTCAGCGTTTGCCATCAAACATGACAGATATACAAGAAATGAAAATGATTATGCAAGAGACAATACAGCCGAAGTCAAGGCAACATATTAGTTTCAGCAATGGGAACGTTTTAATTTAATCGTGAAATCATACTTTCACAAGCAAAATTGTACTTGTAGGTTCAATACCAAAGGGCTAAGAGGCCAAGGGCCAAATCAGAGGCCGAAAGAGATGACGACGCAACTCCCCACTAATGCATGTGGCTGTAGAGTACTTTTAAGACAGAAAAACGGCCACTAGATGGCAGAAGTGCATTTGATAAGAGCTTGGCAAATGTAAATAGAAAAATCACATGACAGTAAGGAGGAAGTGGAAGAGCGGGGGGGAGTGTAGTGTGCAGACGGTTACGCATTGTAGGGAAATTGTCAAAATTGTAAATATTTCATGGTGTTGTATTTGTAAATTGTTATTTTGATGTAAAACAACCCTTTTGACTGATGTCATATGACATCTACAAAGTGACGTTCATGACTTGGGTGACATGTGATCGGCCCACGCTACCTCGGTAGATCACGCTCGACTGAATGAGCACCCTGGGTCTACGTTTATATGATGATGATGTTTAAGAAACCATAGATTTTCCAGTGCTGTTAGCTATTACTCCTTTGAGTTCCAGCCAGGAAGCTATTGTTGTTTTGACCTTTGCGTCGTGGGTGTAGCAATACGGACATGAGCCTTGAAAACAATACCCTATTAATGCACAAAAATAGTTGTTACTTACCTTTTTCTTTTTGCACAGCTGTACATGAGACATCCAAGAGAATGTCTCAGACGTTGAGATACATCTACGAACCTGACTGGGATGGCGTGGAGGACCTTGCTGCTATTACAGGAGTATCTGTCATTTTGTAATGTTCCAATTGAGTATTTGAAGGGATGAAAAAAGAATTAGCTTTGAGGACTAAATGGCTGCAATTTGTTGCAGTTGGTAAGGTAGCCACAATGTTAGGATATTTTTAGTCATCTGTTTGCAGCACTGTTTGGATCCATTGGTTCAATCAAGCATGAATAAATAATTGACACTTGGTTTGACTAAAATGAAATCCATTAATTGTGTCTTAAGAGTGAAGACTTGCTGTGGAATGACTACGAGGAGAAATTGAATGACCAGATTGTGCGTACAATGGAAAACTATACAAGCCAGTTCCCCGAGGTCAAGGTAATTGGACACATTGAGGGGTGGGTTGGAACATTGGCTTCTTCTAACAGTCCAATTGAGCTTTGGCTTGGCTGGTTTTTCAGGAGCGTGTTGCCAAACGCGGTAGAAAGCTGGTGGACTACGATTCAGCACGTCACCACCTTGAGGCGCTGCAGAGCGCCAAGAAAAAGGATGATTCAAAAATAGCTAAGGTAATGTAGAGTCGTGTTTTGAGAATGACTCAGTTTGTCAAATGTGGCTATGTTGTTCCCCAAGCCACTTAGTCACCATGTTTTGTCTTTGGAAAAGGGGTTGTTTGTCACTAAACTGTTGTTGGACGGTCGGGAGAAGTTGCTTTTGGACGTTCTTTGTTCATGGCTGTGTTCTTCATCAAAAGTGTGAGTGAGCCCACTCCCTTGGCTGAGAAGCAACCCCACACATGACACAGGACGCCTTTTCTTCTCTAGACAAGCTTTTTTTTCTGGATGCCCCAAAAATTCCGAAAGTGGCTTTGTAAAGAGAAAATGTTTTTTACCCCAGTCTTCAGGAGTCCATACATGCATCTTTTGCGGAATACCAGTCTGTCCCTGATTGTTTTTTCCTGGAGAGAAGTGGCCTCCGTGCGCCCTTCTTGACACCAGGGTATCTTGCAAAAGTCTTGGCCTCGATGTGCGAGCAGATGCTCACACGCCTGCCTGCCACCATTCCTGAGCAAGCGCTGCACTGGTGGTGCCTCAACCCCCCAGTCCCGATGCATGCTGGACTTTCTTGGGTGCCCTGAAACCTTCTTCACAAAAACTGAACCTCAATCCTTGAAGTTCTTAACAAAAAGATGTTTTTATAATCCTGAACGCCCAATCCCAACAACGTATTTGTACGTCTTTTACGTTTTTTGCATGGGAGGCAAAAAGAGGTGATGATGCAACTCTTCATAAACACTCTCATAAAAATGGCCACAAGGTGGTAGAAGTGCATTTGATAAGAGATAGGCAGGTATCATGGCAATGGAAGAATCACACATGACAGGAAGGAGGAAGTGAGAGAGTGTGGAGGAATGTAGCGCGCAGATGGTTACACATTTTAGGGAAATTAAATGCGTGCACACACACAGCTCAGTTCCAAATGTGAAAATTGTAAATAGTTCATGGTGTTCAGGTGTTGTAAATTAATTGTTATTTTGATGTAAAACACCCCCTTTCATTGTGTTTTGTTAGTATACTTGTTTAGATATTTGAGTTGTCACAAAAGCAAATATTTGTGTCAAAGTGAAAGTTATGCTTGAAATTTCATCTTTTCACAAAAAGATGGTTTTCTCCCTTTTCTAGTCGGGAACTGATATTTTCCTGAAACTTTCCTATGTTCTACTGCTGATAGTTGCTGAAGTAGAAACACACTTTTTTTTCTGATGAAAGAATCTAATATTTCTCTTGGTAGGTTCCATGTTTATATAGCCATAGAACACAGTATTCTGTGCGCCTTTTTAAAGATTAGTAAAAATTTGTCCAAAATGGCCGGTACTGAAGGGGTTGCCTTTGGCTGGGATTGAATGAGTTACTGATCTGACAAGTGGTTGGGGTGGGTGCAACTTTACTATAATATCCTTGCCTGTGCAAGGATATTGCTTTTTGTGCAAAGCAATGATGACTGTGTGTGTTTCCTTGGAGGTAAGCATGGTTAACAGAGGAAAAACAAAGATTTCAAGCAAAAGCCTCCTTTTTACAGCCTCCAATCTGTTATTCTGATTTAGTCAGGAGCCTTTGTCCTTGTCAACACTCTCCCCTGTGTTAACCGGTGAATCACCAAAATGAAGTCCGCTAGTCCTTTTGTGGTAGGGCTGAAATGCAGTAGAAATGTTGCTCAATTTCTTGACAAAGAGGGACTTTGCAATTAATTGCTATTCATCTTAACACACTTCATCACATTCTGGAGTATATGCACATTACCATCATGAAAAGTGAGGCAGCACACTTTGTGAAAATGGATATTTTTGTCATTCTCAAAAGCTTTGGTTTTAGATTTCAGACAACAATATCACCCTGGAATCGAAAGTAATATTGTATCCTGTTTAACAGGCAGAGGAAGAGTTCAACAAGGCTCAGAATGTCTTTGAGGAGATAAATAACGAGCTGAGGGAGGAGCTGCCTGTTCTCTATCAGAGGTATGGTTGAGCAGCCGCTGCATAGTTTAGGTCTGATAGTAGTGAGAAATCCAACTTGTTTTTCTTATTTGGTATTCAGGCTGGTCCTACGAAGCCTACTTAGACAATGCCCCATAGCTTCATGTACAGCTATGATATGATCTAAAGTGGCATGGCGTCATCCAACATGCAGTACAGTATCGCACAACGCCTTAGGCTGGCCCACCACTCGCTTTGTTGTCAATGACCTTTGTTCTCTGTAATTCTGATGTGATTACATTCAAAAATCCACAGAATCTGGATAAACTAGCTGGAATTGGTTTTCAGTTTGAGTCACAAAGGCATCAACACCCTCCAAAATGGAACCGCCTGAATGTTCATCATCCTCCCTAAACCAGGATGGAGCCTGCTAACTAGCGGAAGAAATGGAAAAAATTATGATAACATACATTATTTTTTACTGTTCAGTTTGGCCTTGGTGGAGGTCTGCACAGCACTGAGCAGCATTGTAGTTTTTCCCTTGTATGGGTCAGTCTAAAAATGGAATCTCACGGAGGCCTGAGGCTTTTCCAGAGTGTAGTATGTTGCGTTAAACTGTATGTGGATTGTAAATTCTGTGCTGTATTTGTATTTGGATCACCTCTTCTGACTGGCAGCACGAGCACCAGGCTGCTGGTTTTAGACACAAAACAATAATTTTACTTTTACATTTTATTTTTAATTGAAAATTTTATTTAAAATGTTATTTTGTTTATTTGTAATTTAAAATGTTACTTTTATATTTCATTTTTATTCATAATTTAAAATGTTATTTATAATTTTTTTAAATATTGTAATATTTATATATTACAATATTTTTGTCATTTTAAAATGTGTTATTTTTAAATTAAATTAATATTTATATTTTATTTTTGTATATTTTATTTAATTTTGATTATGAATATATATATATATATATATATATATATATATATATATATATATATATATATATATATATATGTACACATTTTTCATTTAAATGTTATTTAAAATTTAAGTCGATTTGTTTTTAATTTAAATATTTAACATCTTTAATTAAAATTTTTAATTTTATATTTAAAATGTTATTTTTTAATAAAATTTTGTTTTCAAATTGTATTTTAGTTTTATTTAATGTTGATTATAATAACATGGTTTTTAAATTATTATTATATTTTTAAACGTTATTATTTAAAGAATATCAACTCTACCTACCCAAAAGAAGCAATGTATCATGTTTTTGGAACACTTATGTCATAATTGAGGTCATGTGGATAAACTCACTAATATATTCTTTTTCCTGCAGCCGCATTGGTTGCTATGGGACAGTGTTCCAAAACATTTCAAATCTGAGGGATGTCTTCTACAAAGAAATGAGTGTGGTAAGACAAGACACATTTTCTTTTATTCATTTCAGAAGCACATGGTTATGATTACAGACCGCTAGTCGAACCTCGGCTCCAGGAGGACCGGCTCTACACCCTTGCAAGGGTACTGGTACTGCAAGGGTACTGGTTGATCCTGGTTGGCATTGCCAGGTCAGTCCAGCCTGCTTCCGATGAGTGGTGCCCTCCGCCAAGGCTGCCCTTTGTCGCCCATTCTGTTCAGAATTTTCATGGACTAGCCGCAGCCGAGGCATCGAGGGAGTCCAGTTCGGGGGCCTTAGGATCTCGTCTCTATTTGACCTTCAGCCTTTACTGGGGCGAGTGTGAAGTTTCTGGGACGAGATTCTCATTCGGAAAAGGGTGGATTGCACCCTCCGGGTTGGGAGTGAGGTCCTGCCCCAGGTGGAGATATTCAAGTATCTCAGGGTCTTGGTGGAGCGTGAGGTCGACAGGCGTATCGGCGTAGCATCTGCAGTAATGCGGTTGCTGTACCGGACCGTGGTGGTGAAGAGAGAGCTGAGCCGGAAGGCAAAGCCCTCAATTTACCGGCCGATCTGTGTTCCCACCCCCACCTGTGGAGAAAACGAGATCGTGGATACCAGCGGCTGAAATGAGTTTCCTCCGTAGGGTGGCTGGACGCACCCTAAGAGAGGGTGAAGAGCTCGGTCATCCAGGAGGGGCTCAGTGTAGAGTCGCTGCTCCTTCACATGGAGAGGAAGTTGAGGTGGCTCGGGCATTTAGTCCAGATGCCTCCCAGCCTGGTGAGATTCCCAGCCTGGTGAGATTCCCAGCCTGGTGAGATTCCCAGTCTGGTGAGATGCCCAGCCGGGAGAAGGCCCCAGGGCAGACCTAGGACACGCTTGAGGGATTATGTCTCACAGCTGGCCTGGGAACGCCTTGGTGTCCTCCTGGTGGAACTGGAGGAGGTGGCCGGGGACCAGCAAGTCTGGACTTGCCTACTGAGACAGCTGCTACCGCGCCCCAGACCCGGACAAGTGGAGGAAAATGGATGGATGGATGCTTATGATTTTGTTCCTATGCAGCTTAACCGGGAGTTATACAACGTGATGAAAAAAACAGAGAATCAACATTCTGGGAAAGCGTTCATCATCAAGGGTCTGAGCAGGTGATATCCAATCATCTTTATAAAACAAGACAAAATAAGTAAAAAACAACTATTCTTTGTTTTTTGCACAGCACATCAGGGAAGTCAAAGAAGAGGAAGTCCCTGGTAATCTCCAATCCAATCCCGTGCAACACAGCGTTCCCATCTGATCACATCTCCATCCTTTCGTCAACCCAAAATGGGAAAAATGCTTTACCCTCCTCACCTGGTCCACAAACTCCGCCCAGCTCTGATGAGATGGCTGCAGCAGAGGAGAGTGGCGCCTCCTCCAAAGCTGCACACTCTTCAGACTCGGATCTCAGCTCCAGCGGCACCAACTCTCCCAAGAGACAGTCGCTCGACAGAAGCACAGCAAGCGAAAGTCCAGAGGAGGCGGAGGCGGAGGCGGAGGCGGAGGCGGAGGCGGAGGCGGAAGCGGAAGCGGAAGCGGAGCTAGCAACAAACCAGTCTGACGACTCCGGCCTGGGGGTCCCAAAATCTGACCTTGCAACTCAAGAAACGTCCGGCCCCCCCGATTGCGCCAGTAGCGAAGCGCCACACGTTCCTGAGCAGCAGGACGTCGAAAGTGAGCCGCCGTCAGAGGAAGACAAAAACAAAAGTGCACCAGTTCCTGCCCCTCGAGTCTCTTTCCGCTCCCAGAAACTTCCTCTGCTTACGGCTCAGGAGGAGCAGGAGAGTGATGGAGCATGTGACATCAAGGAGACAAGTGTATCAGGAGATGACCACAACCCGGATGACTTTGTCTGCAAGGTAGATCCCATGTTCTCATCGTCTATTCAGTGTGTTCCTGCTCAGCTTGGCTCAAATCACAAATACAAAAAAGGCTGGCAAAATGACGACAGTCCCAACGGCTTAGACCACAAACCTTGTCCATCGAGGTCCACGTACTAAAATGAGATATTAGTATTGATATTTAGTAAAGCGGCACATGTACAGTAGACATGCTGACAAGTATAGATATATAATAATAGATATATTTCCAGGAAAAAACAACTGCAGCTCAGCTGTGTGATATAAGTGAAAAAGCCTATTATTAGTTTGAACTTAGCTTATTTTCCCTCATTTTTTCTGTTTTTTTAACATTTTCCAAATATTTCAATTTTATTTTGTTTTGTTTCTCAAAAATAGAGTATTTTTCTTTAACATTTCAGCTCTATGCTACTAAAGTGACATTATTTTTCCTCAATTCTCATAAAATTACATTTTTTATTAGAATGTTTTTTTCTCTTAGTATTTTGACTTCAATCTTGTAAAACTACTGCTGATTTTTCAATTTTTGCTGCTGTTTTACCCCCCAGCTATTTTACCTTTGTTCTCATAAAATTTTCCTCTCGTAATTGACTTTATTTCCATAATATTTGACTTTATTCTCACAACATTATACATTTTTCTGTAACCTAATTTTCCCAAAATTACGTTATTTGTTCTTTTGTTCCCTCATGAAAAAAAGTTTTTCTTACAAGTTTATGATACTAAAAGGACGTTATTTTGACTTTATTTTCTTAAAATTACTGCTGAGTTTTCAATTTTTGCTGTTTTTTTTCCACAACTATTTCAACTTTTTTCTTACAAAGTTTCTTCCTGTAATTATAACTTTCTTACATTGTGATTTTTTTTTTCCTGCAACCTAATCTTCCAAAAATTACAACTTTATTTGTTGTTTTGTTTGTTTCTCATAATAATACGACTTTATGATTAATATTTCAGGTTTATGCTACTAAAATGTAAATTTTCCTCATAAATATTGCAATGTTATTCTCGTTAAATGGACATTTTCTCATTTGATTACAACATTTTTCTTTTAATATTTTCACTTTATTTTTGTAAAATTACTCCTGTATTTATTTTAGGTGTATTTTTGTTTGGCTTTTTTAAAATTATATTTAAATTGTTTTAATATGTTTAGAATGTCCAGTTTTTATAATTTATGGGGGCGCGTGGACGACCGCCTGCATTCGGTTGACAGTTTACCGATGTAACTAATCTTTAACACCAGGGGGTGGCGCTCGAGAGCCATGCAGCATCTGAAGGTGGCCAGCTCCAGTTTGAGCAGAGGGACATCCTCCTGGGGCTTGCTGGTGGTGAAAAGGTTTGTCTGCCTTTTGTAAAGCAATTGAGATTTTCTCATTTTTTAACATTTTTATACGTACAAATGCCGCCACTCGGGTTTCTGTTTGCATGTTTCTAATGCTTGCGTCGTGCAACAGGAAGATCTGTTGATGGGGGCCGGGAAGGAGAGCTGGAAACCACACATGGATTCAGAAGATCGCAGCGGGACTTTCTCAGAAGACCTCATCGGGCCTGTTGAGGCAGAGTGATGCAATACTCGTCTCTAATATTTCATTCCGCCCACAAACAGCTGGTGACACACACACACACACATACACACACACGCACGTCATTTCACATGCAGAAGGTTTAAATTGTCGAGGGTGTGGAAGCTGCACAAACAGATCCCTCTTAAATGTTGTGATGCAACTCGAGGAGCAAAATACAATAAGCAGCTGCAGTGAATTTTGCAAGAGACGCAGTATTTAGATAAAGCTACATTTTATAGAACAGTATGATGTTTTTTATTCTCCCTATGAAATAATGTGAAGCATTTTTTTAAAGTGTTCTGTCAGATTGATCAATAAAGGCCAAGTTTAAAAAAAGAAAAAGGTCTTCTGGTTTATTTAAGGGGGGGATAAGTAATATGCAAAATACACATACTAGAAATAAACATTGTTCAATGACGCTGCTCTGACAGCATCCATCCAAGCCGTATTGTGGTTGTTATCCAGTGCTGAGTCTTTATGCAGTCGTTGCTCATTATGCACGTAAATGCTGTGATTTTTACACAATTGATTTTTATTTGTGTCTGCTGACCAAAATTTCAATTTTCCAGATGAAAACAGCCATGCTTCCACGAATGCTGCGCCGCTTGTTTGTGTCAATTGTTGTTTGATTTGTTCCATTCCTGCTAAATGAAATCACCGCAGTGACACAAGACTCGGGTCAAACGCCGCCCCTGCATGGTTCCTGGAAGAGGCATGAGATCAGCAGCAAACGTGTCTTTATTTTATTTTTAAAATGCTTTAGTTTCACCAGTGTTTTACGTGAATGTCAGTGATTTGGTAAGTGAGGTCTCGGTTGACGATACGATGGAAGCGAAGTAAGATCTGAGCCCATTACCTCGATCCAGTTCACTAAAAAAAGCCTGTTTCTGGTGGGTGTCCCCTGGCGGTGGTCGCAACAGGGCAGAAAACTCGAGTCACTTTAGACGGGACTTTACAATCTCGTCAAAGACTTGCACTTTGACATCAATGGCTGGCAACTTGAATGGGAAACCCTTAACGCTGTGTCAGCACTTGAATAATAATAGTAGATTGTTAAAATTATTATTTGGGAGGCCTAACCAGTGCTGATTTCATACTTGACTTCACCTATCTCGTCTTAACTTGAGATTAAAGGCTCGGGAATGCTGTTGCGGCGTGGCTGGTGAACGACCGTCCTGCATAATAGCTCGTCTCGATCCGAGCTTGTGTTGTCGTGTCACGTTCGTAACTCCAACATGGTAGGTGAGGTAATGCATCTTGAAGCGGGTTGCCACTCGACTCCCGCCCCTTCCCTGCAAGAAGAAGAAAACGCAACACGCACGGAGGACATACGAAGTATCTGAGCGTGCGTTGGCCACACTAATTACGTATGTGGGGCGCACGTGTGGCACACGACACACACAAGGAGTCGGCAAGTGCGACGTACAAAAAAAGTTAAATTTTTCCCTGCAGAACGTATGAAAGATACGTTGGCCGCAAGTTCATCTTGCAACCTGACAAAACCGTAAGCGCCACAGGTTTGTCTGCCATGACAAAAGAACCTCCGCTGCCGGTCTAAGACTCGAAAATCAGCGCGTCACAAGTGCGCCCTCCGTGCATTTCTCGTGTTTTTGGCACGTGGGCCGGCCGTGAGAGGCCCGTGACCTCGGTTTAACTTGGGTTTGTATTCTTCTTGCACCCCAGGTTCTTCTGACTCATTTCTGTTTGTGGTACCTGAGAACACAGTTTGTAGTTTTTCTGAACCCCACAAACCACTACCACGTGTCCTCACTCGATTTGGCAATCCAGTCCCAAATGCTGATGGGAAATGATTCAAAGCTGAACTCCACCAAACAACAAAGTCTGTCTTGAACCTCAAGATGGACAAGACGAAGGGTAATAGCCTTGTTCTGCTTGATGAATGGTCGGCTGTGTTGCAGTTCACCGTCGTTGCCAGTAGAGGTCAACAATGATTAAGTGTGCAAAGTCCCTACATTTTTACTCAGTTTAGACCAGTGGTGCCCACATTTTTTCCACCGAGGGCCGCATTTGATGCTTGATATTTTTGTAAACCAATCCACGTAGGCATGATAGGAAGTTTGATAAAAATGAAACAAAAGCAGCCTGTGTTATAGGCGATGAATTGTATTGTTTCTCTCCACATGATACACTTTTTAGCTCATTTTTGCATTTAAATGTTATTTTTTTAGTGTCCTCCGTACAGTGGCTGGATTCACCCTAAAAATGAAGGTGAGGACCTCAGCCATCCGGGAGGGGCTGCTCCTTCACATGGAGAGGAACCAGTTGAGGGGGCTCGGGCATCTATTCCGGATGCCTCCTGGACGCCTTCCTGGTGAGATGCCCAGCCGGGAGAAGGCCCCGGGGCAGACCTGGGACACGCTGGAGGCATTATGTCTCACAGATGGCCTGGCAACGCTTTGGTGTCCTCCCGGTGGAACTGGAAGAGGTGGCCGGGGACCAGGAAGTCTGGACTTCCCTACTGAGACTGCTGCCATCCCGACCCGGATAAATATTTTTTACAAATATTTCAACTTTATTCTTGTGAATAGGTTTTCTTGTACTTTTATGAATTTCATCCCAGAATATTTAGACTTTATTCTCGTAGACTAATTTCACATTTATTCTTTGTTGTGTTTTTTGTCATATTATGAAAAAAATAACATCCTTTTTTCTTTAATGTTTCTCATTTATGATTGTGAAATAATTGTTTTCCCTTATAATATTACAACTTTATTCTTTTAAACTTTTTTCTCTGAAAATCAACACTTTTGTCTCTTTATTCTCCTAATGTTTTGATGTTAATCTCACAAAACGACTGCAGTTTTTTTCCACATTTGCCCCCCTTTTTTTTTGTTTTTTTAGTTTTCATATTTTATTTTTAGAATGTGCCAGGGGCCATTAAAAAGCATTTGAGGGGTTTTCCAATTCTTTGTTTTCTTATTTACTTCACTCGGTTGAGAATGTTGCTGTGGCATCATCATGAAAGTCCTGGCTTTAGATTGATGACTTTAAGACGATCATACACTCATACAAAATATCTTTGTTCCTGTGCCTTGCAGGTATGCATGAGTCACTGCTCTTCAAAACTAGGGGCCTCATTACCACGCCCACACCCACCCATGCATATGGTGGTGGGGGGGAAACAACAACCAATGCGTCCCAGCCTGTCATTCTGCAAGTTTGCACCTTCAGCTCCAACAGGATGAGACAAACCTGCAGCTGGATGGATGGATGGATGGATGGATGGATGGATGTCTGGGGGTATTCCAGGTTTAGTCATCACGTTTTCTGCCCTGACATGTGAAGCACAGAGCATCTGGAATGTATTCACAGTACTTCACCTTTTCCTCATTTTATCACTTACTCCAAAATGGAAAATGTATTATTTTTTTTTCCCGTCAAAATTTTGCACCCGACCCCTCATAATGACAACATGAAAAAGTTATTTGGAAATGTTACGTATTACAAATATATACGATTTAAATGAAGAAAGCACATGTACATAAGTATTCACTCCCTTTGACGTGAGCTGAGGCGGTTCAAGGGTGTGAATACTTATGCACAATAAGTATTTAAATATTTTTCAATAAATTTGCAAACATTTCCCAAACATTGTTCTCGTGTTGTCATTGTGGGGTGTTATGTGTAGAATTTTGTGGAAAAACAGGAATTTATTCCATTTTGGAAAAACTAACTAAAATGTGGGGAAAGTGTGTCAAGCTGGAAACAGTCAACCCTCATTTTTGGAGGTTAATCGGTTCCAGGCATGACCACGATCAATGAATTTCCACGGTATAGGATTCAGTGTTGACAAATGGATTATTTTTGTAGTTACAACTTAGAAAACCTGTTTATGACCGTTTTTAACATGGTTAGAGCCCTGTAGACATGAAATAACACCCCTATAGTCACCTTTAGCTGCTGCTAGCATAGCAAGCTAGACAGCTAACTCTCAGCCGTGGCATGTCGGCTGGGCTCTGATGGCTCAGTAGCCCTTCTGTCTCCATGCAGGGTGAAAGGTAAAGTCATCTTGTCATCATGTCTCAACATTTCTGACGCCCAATGACCCCAACATACTGTGCATATGTAACTTGTCTTTCCATATTTGTGGACTAAAAATAGGCCATAGTCAACCAGAAACAGCCATCATTTATGAATTAGTTATTTTTTGATGTAGTGAGGGCGTGATATTTGAGCCGTAGTATTGCAAGAGACGACTGTAAAAGTAGTAATGAAGTTATTTCTATAGCTCTGTTTTTTTTTCAACAAGTACTCTTGAGTCTCGTAAACCTGAAAAGCTCCTCCCCCAAATAAGGTTGGAGAGCATCCTCCGCTACTCCTCCTCCTCCTCCTGCTCTGACTTTCCTTTCTTCACATTTCCCCATTCTCCATCTGGATCAGTACACTGGAACCTGCTGGGGCTTCAAGAACCTGCGACCAGCACTTTATGGTCAGACCTGAAGTGTCCTCCGCAGAGAACAGCACGGACGATGCGTTGTGCGCTGCAGCTCTTCAATGACAGAGGAGACGCACCGAAGGAGAGATGGGCACCTTTTCTCCATTTCCATCTGCGCGGCCATGGGCCAAACGTCCATACACCGCGTTGCTAGAACCGGTAGCGGTTCTGCTTCTGGTTCTGACCCGGCTTTGCGCTGCTTTCAACTTAGACACTGACAAGAGCCTCGTTTTCACCGGACCACGGGGGAGTTATTTCGGCTATTCAGTGGAGTTCTTCACTAACTCGTCGAGGTTGGTCCTTCGTTATTATTTGATTTATATTCATTTCTTAGACCACTTTATGATCGGAATTGCCTTAATGATGCAGTTTGTGTTGTTTCAAATCCTTTAGTGTGAATCATTTGAATATTTTCATACATTGATAGCTGTAGGATTCTAATATAACATGCAAGGAAACATGTCTCACACGCACACGCACACGCACACTTGGACTGGAATCCTGGCTCGTGTGCTGATTGGAAACAGACGTACCAAGTGTGTGTGTGAGTAATGGTGTTGCTCTAAGAGTCGTGGGTTAAACTGCACAGCAGCCCAGAGCGGATGTTCTTATAAATATCACCAGTTTCTATTTGGGGGATTTTTTTCCTGGCATACATTTTGCGCCATAGATTTTGCCTGGAAGCACACTGTTACACTCACGTTACGTTATGTTATCTTCCATACTCCTCTTCTACACGCATTTTCATTTATTGTTACTTTTCAAACTGGTTATTGTCTTGGTGCAACCTAGCTTGGTTCTGCATCCTGCAAAAACTACATTTCAAGAAAGTAAAAAGGTCCCATTTTAAGCAACCATTTCTTATTTTTTTCGTAAAAAGAGAAAACGTCTTGTCTAGCAAATTTTCACTTGAGAGCCAATTCTCGCCAATTCTCGCGAGCCAGGTCATGTGACTTGAAGTCAGGTGTGACTTATATATGAAAAAAGACAGTCGTCCCTCGCCACTTCGTGGTTTGGATTTCGTGTTGTTTTGTGGTTGAATACGGCCTATTATTAGTCAAGTGAAGCAAATGTGACATATTTGCTGTCTAAATGAAGCATGTTCAAGCATAAATGAACTAAAATACATTCAGAAGACTCAAAGACGCTGTGAATGATGTGTAGTGTTCTACGCTGGTCACTAGGTGTCAGTAATGTTACTGTAAAGTTAGATGAAACACCCAAACGGAAAAACAGGCTTTTATTGCAGGTCTGAATTATTGGCACAATGATCCCCAATAAAAATCTTTATCAAAAACATGGGCCACGCCAAGGTAAAACTCACCTCTGAACCCTTGACGTCACTTCCTGTCAGCAAGCGCCGGAACACATGTACACACACGAGTGTTTCTTAAATGTCTTATTTTCTGTTATCATGTGTACTATATTGGGTAATACAAGTGTAAAGGTGACTATAGGGGTGTTATTTCATGGCTAGAGGGCTCTAATAATGTTGAAACCCGTTTTTTAGAAGGTCGTAAACAGATTTTTTATGCTCGAACTATGAACTACTTCCAAAAGGAATTGTACTTCGCTTATCACGGACCGGGTCTGGAACCAATTAACTGCGATAAAGGAGGGATTACTGTATACAGTAAATAAGTTAACATGTGCTGCCTGTAAAGTGGGGTGGCGGTAGATGTTTGGCGACACCCAGTGGCCCCAATAATTCATGGAGTTGAGCTTGTGACGCAGTGAGGCACACAAATTCAATGACGTAGAGCATACCGCAGCAGAATACTTTGTAATGCATGTCTGCCTTGGAGACTATGTGTCTGTAAGTAATGTGCAATTATAATTACACGATACCTGTGCGAATTGAGGAATGTGGTATTTAAGGACACTAGTTATGTCTCGCTTGGAGATTGTAGCTGCTGCGTCAGCCACTGACTAACTAAACACACACGTATGATTTTCAGTCTGTATATTAATGATGTTTAACATGAGCATATGAATGGTCATCAATGGTTTTCGATCCAGTGTGACCGTATTTCCTAAACGGTTGTGATATCTATCCCATGTCAATGCACGTAACCCAATCAACACAGCTAAGTACACGCTGACTAGTCCAGCTAAAACACAGGATGTGTGATGTCACCGGAAGGCTCTTTTTTCATAGCTGATGACAGCAATCTTTGATGTTTACACTTTTTCCCAAAGTTAAAATAAACATAGCAGAGTCTTGACCCTGCTGACGTTATTTGAGTGCAGAGCATACACTCTTTTCATAGCTGGAGGATGTAAAGTTGCTCAGGTTGTTTTTATTGCTGTCTCAATTTACCCTGATTCAAGTCTAGAGATCGGAAGCGTAGATTGTGGACTAATTTCTGGAATGCCGATGTGGCGTTATTTAGCTCGTGACATATCTGTGTGAATCAAACTGTTCTTGCTGTGTGGTGGGTAAACAAGACGGCGGGGCGGGAGTGTTTTCCTTCTGCTAAAGGGGTTGTTTCTGCTGGAGTCATGCATTCTGACAAATTTACCCAGTTTTGCTAAGTGCTTGTCACTAGGCTATTCATTCATTCATTCATAGACTAACTCATTCGTATAACTGAAAACAGAGCCTTCATTCAGGTTAGATTTTGTTGCGTTTGTTTTTACTCGTAACGTTTAAGAGGAAAATGCACAAATTAGATTGAAAGTCTTTAACTGGAAGTAGGTCAGTAATATTTAACATCAGTAATATTTGGGGAGTAAACACTATTCAGTTCATATGTCCAGCATATGTCGAAAACCCGTCTTTGTTGACCAACTCATCAAGTCCCGGTCCGCCGTGTTCTTCTTATGACTAAAAACAGCCCTCTAATGTTGATGGTGATCAACATGGTCGACCACTTTAATGGCCATGAAAAATGTCATGTTTATGTCAACATGTTGTCGTATTGTTAACTTCAACAACTATACCAACATAAACAACACAAAATGTTTTACATCAAAATAACAACTTATTTATACATAGAACAGCATCCATCCATCAGTTTTCTGTGCCGCTTATCCTCATGCTGGAGCCTATCCCAGCTGACTTTGGGCAAGAGGCGAGGTCTCCCTGGACTGGCTGCCAGCCAATCACGGCAAATGTAACACCATGAACTATTTACAATTTTCACATTTGGAACCGAACTGTGCGTGTGCATATGTGTGCACGCGTGTGCACGTGCATGTCTGTGTATGCGTGTGCATGCGTTAAAATTTCCCTACAATGCAAAAAAACGTGAAGACATGTAAACACGTTGTTGGGATCGGGC
The DNA here is from genome assembly GCF_027744805.1 of Dunckerocampus dactyliophorus. NCBI lineage: Eukaryota > Metazoa > Chordata > Actinopteri > Syngnathiformes > Syngnathidae > Dunckerocampus > Dunckerocampus dactyliophorus. The sequence continues at coordinate 1,775,145 of NC_072826.1, forward strand.
GTTCGAACGTCTTTGGTGTTGAATGAGTTCATGTATGTTTGAAAAAGTGGTGAGGGACGACTGTACACCGAACACTGCTTTAAAATGTTTTTTTTTAAAATATGAAATACACACAAGGACCAGCTCGCGGACATCCCAAAGTCTTAATGCCTGCTCCTAACTGTTAAACATTGACAAGAACTTGCAGTAAACTTTGTTTCCCAATCAAGCCACACAGAAAAGCTGCAGGTACTCAGGTCAGGATTCCATACGGTTTGATAAAGAATTGACAAATTGACAAATAACTGTGGAAAAGTCACCAGTGGGCACCACCACTTATCAGCCAATGCACTGCTGTTGCTTTATCCCTTCACGCTCACTCACAGTCATGTGACTGCAGATCAAAACAACACTCCACTGAGGAAACCGAAGAATGGGGGCCATTTAAACAGAATTGAAATAACTGATAAATGATAAATGGAGGATGTGAGCATGCACAAGTAAGGTCACGATCAAAGTATCAGTGGTAGTTGCTGCATGTGTGCGGCTGTGTGTCAAGATAATGAGTTTGATTACACGCTACTACTCCCACAACTCACATCCTCAATCCAAATATACGCTGTTGTCTTTCAGTGACATCGTGACCTTGGCTTTTCATGTTTTTTCTGTTTTCCTCATCTTCCATCTCCAAACAGGCTGGGAGAGAGTTCACTCTGCGTTGGTTTGAGCACCTTGTTCCACCTTTGTTCCACAGAACAATGGCATGAACAGTGTGAGCCCCTTTTGTCAGTCATACAGTAGTCTCTTTGTCTGGGTGGGTGGAGGCGGGGCCGCTAGCATACACACAGAGTGCAGAAGAGTGTAACAGTGGAAATTATATTCATGGATTGCAATATGTTGTCACATACAGTGTTCCCTCGTTTATCGCAGGGGATAGGTTCCCAAAATAGGCCGCAATAAGTGAAATCCGTGAAGTAGCCAGTTATTATTATATGTTGTTTTATACTGTAAAACACCTCACCATACACTCTGTACCCTTTTCTCAAACAAGCATTTACATTTTCTCACATTTCTCTCTTATTTAAACACTCTCAGAGTTTTCATGATCAACTACTAGGTCGGACACAAGAAATGATTAAGTGGCTCACGCATATTTCCCTCATCTTATCGTGCCTCTTCGTCCTGTCGCTGTTTGGCTGTAGCGTTTTTGTATCCTTGTTTAAACACACATGTATCGTTGCTGCCGTCCTATTTTACTCCTCCATGAACTAAAGATTGATTTCCGAGCATACTTCAATGCAGAAAATTGCACATCCGCAAGTAAGACTTAAAATAAGAATATCCACTTACTGTTTTTCTTTGTTGTTCTCTTTATTCAGACCGCACACACATGCATAATAAAAACGATGGTCGTAGTGTCCTTGAACACCCCTCGCTGTAGTCGTGACAATGAAGAAGTGTCGGACTAGAGGTGTGTTTGTGAGTTGGAGGTGCATATGTGGACTGCTGTTGATGTGTTCAGGTCAGAATAAAGTTCAAACAGAGCGTCCGGCAGCAGGCAGGCGTGGCTTGACATGATGTGTGTGTGTTAGTTGTGCTAAAAAGTTTATTGTAATGAATGAAATTACCTCCGTTAACGCCCTAAAAAAATTATAAATAAAATAAAAAAATGAGGTAATGACTAAATCTAAAAATAACAAAAATAAAAATGACAAATGACTTCAATAAAAGTGGGCCGCGACCTAATGACCACTGGAAACTGTGGGTCCCGGTCTGAGGCCATCGAAGCCATCTTCTCCATTAGCAGATGCTCGTGCTTCATGGAGTTGAGGGGAAGGAATGCGCATTTTGTGCCTCGACAAACGAATCCTGACACACATCAGAAAGCGCTGGAGAGCCTGTTGAGAAATTTCAACCAGGATGTTTTTATTGAAGTGTTTTAATTTGACTAAAAGGGTTTTCTGTAGAGCTCCATGAGCTCCACGTAGGCGCATTGATACATCGGCGGACTGGCGGAGTAACGCGTAGTCACGTGGCTACGCTGAGAGGAAGGACGAACTTCACTTTTGTTCTCATTAGTTAACTATTGAAATTCAACCATCATTATTTCCCCCACGGCAGTGACGCAGACTTGTCTCGTGGCAGTGGGTAAAAGAAAGTGAAAGTGAAATTAGACATTGTTAACCTTGGCTGCATGCCATGTGACATCCGTGGCCATGATGGGCGTCGTAAACGTCTGACTGCATCTGCATACACTTAATACACGCATTAGAAGTGGGTTATCTATATGGGAAACTCATGAAAGCATATAAATATTCCTACTGTGTTCTCACAAGGGCGGATGGGGTGGTGGGAGTACGTAGCCAGTCTGATCTCTGCTAATGTCATCAGCCACCATTCTCTTCATTCACTCGCAATCTGGCCTTCGAAAAGGCTGTCTGGAAACTTTGAAATCTGTTGATTTGCAAAACACACACGCACAAGGACTCATTTGTGTTTTTGTATATTCTCCAATACAAATGCATGGCTCAGGTTATGTTGCCATACTTGGATGGATATACTACATGGATTGGACACACATAACAATGTGGCCAATTTTCCCAGAACTCATTTTGTTCTTCCTTTTTGCTGTCCAGTGTGAGCATCCTGATCGGCGCCCCGAAAGCCAACACGAGCCAACCTGGCATCACTGAAGGTGGAGCGGTCTTCTTGTGCCCCTGGAACCAAACTAACTGCAGCATGATCAACTTTGACAAGCAAGGTAGGGGGTCTTGCAGCTTCAACTTCAGTTTTCGGTTTGCCTCAACAACTTATGGGAAAAAAAAAGCTGACTATTAGTGTTTAATGTGAAGTAAATGCCCGGCTTTGACTGACTATCCATAACATGGATGAGATGAGTTATGAGTCTACTCCTGTGCACGACCCTGAGGTCAGATGCATGGCTCCCTGCCATTTCCAAGCCCCTAATCCAGTCTCTCGCTGTTTGGATAGAACCCAGCCTTTGATGTCTCCCCTGTGTTTTAATAATGGCTGTAACTTTCCTCCACTCCACCCCTTAGTAAGTTCTCCATTTTCTGCACTGGGTTATGTTTGCAGTGTGATTTCCTGCCGCGTACACGCTCACGTTTGGATGGAATCACTCCAGGGGCAAAGACCCGAGAGGACGGTGCTGCCCCCATCTGTAAAAAACAAAATGTATCACCTCCATCAGAAGCGGAGGAAGCGATAAGGAGCAGTATTTGAGAATCACAGGGTCTCTCGCTTATCATACACCTTCACGTACTGTTGTACAGAGACCGTGGTTCCGTCCACATGTAAACAGACGTCGTTGACTGCTCAATGTTTAACACGACTGCATCACCATTTTGACAGTAATAATTAATAATGTTGTTGGCCTCGCTGCCAACGTTTGCTTTTGAAAATAAGGGAAACTGTCCAGAAAATGAGGGAAAACACGATTGTCTCGCCTCGAGCGTGGATACCACTTGATATCAGGTCACCATTGTCACCTGCAGTAAACGATTTAAAAGAGAGGGTGATGGAAAAGAAGTGGAAAAGAAGTAGTTCCCCCTCACGGTGCCCGGTCTGCTGTGTCATTGTGTGGGGAGCTCGCACGCAGTGGCGGAGCTACGTGGTGGCCAATGGTGGCCGTGGCCACCGCCACTGCTCGCATGGGAAGTGCTGCTCTAACTGCTGGTTGTTTATCCTGGGGACTGTCAATAAATTACTATTACACTAAAGAGAGTTTGTTAAAAAAAATTTAAATTAGTCCTACCCTAAAAGTATGTTGCACGCCAGTTTTTTCCAACTTTATCTTTTATTGGATGGACTTTTATTGGATTAGGGACCTGACTTACAGAGGTTTGTTACAAAAGTAAACAATATTGTTGGTCATGCTGTGTAACAAAAAAGTAAATTCAGCAATACTTTGGTTGCATTATTTTTAATGCCGTGAAGTGCTATTTTCATAACCATATTCAGTTCCACAAATTCATGTTTGTAACAAAAGCTCATTATTATTATAAAAAAATAATTAAAAAAAGGTCAGTACCAGATCGGATTGGATCAGACCGGCAAGACTATAAAAAAAATTGGAAGCCAAAAAATGTGGATTGGGACATCCCTAATGAGAACCACTATGTTAACATACATTGACGTGAACAAGTCGCATCAAATTGGGACCATTTTAACACCCGTAGGTGCCTTCCTAAGTATGGATTCTTATTGGAGAGTAAGTACGCCCTCGATTTCCTAATCAGGCACACTTCAGGCACACGTTTACAGAAAGCAGACGCATATTATAAATAAACATACTGTAATTACACAAACGTTTACACAGAGGGACAGTTGGGTAATTTGGCAGGAAATCACACACGCCCATACACCCCTATTAGTCTAGCACACTCTCTTTTAATCACTCTTTCTTCCCCGCGGTTGGGGACCTCTTAAAACAGACTCTGTCTGTGTGGTGTGGCCGTTAGAATTACAGTAACAACAAGGTCCAATTACGTTTGACTTGTTTGATGTCTCCCTGAGAGAGCAGGACGGATTAAGACCGCACAACAGTGCCATAATAACATATCACTTTAAAGCCCAAGAACGCGTTCCCATCAAGCCTTGGCAACACAGCATCAAACACTGATGACCTGGAACTTATTTTTACTTACTGGAAGTGACAACACGCGACACCGGGGACTTTTAATGCGAGTTTCCTGATGTTTTGCTCTCTGTCTTTTTCTAGGTGATCAGTATTTTGATATCAATGATGTGAACACTCAGGTTGAGTTCAAGTCCCATCAGTGGTTTGGAGCGACCGTGCGTTCCCATGGCAACAATATCCTGGTAAGCGTCGCTCTGTGATTGTTGATCTACTTGATACTGTAGTCTATACATGAGAAACAACTGTGTGTGTGTGTGTGTGTGTGTGTGTGTGTGTGTGTGTGTGCGCCTTTCAGGCTTGTGCTCCCAGGTATTACTGGAGGACCGAACACGACACGCCCTTTGCCGATGTTACAGGAACTTGTTACCTCTCTGACAGTCTCAAATCATTTGTGGAGTACGCCCCCTGCAGAACAGGTGTGTTACTGCAAAGTGAGCGATTTCATGTACAGTAGATCCCTTTACAACCTTCTAAATGCAGTTTTTAACATTATTAGAGCCTTCTTGACATGAAATAACACCAGTAAACCCACCTTTACACTCAAATTACCCAATATAGTAGACATAATAAGAGAAAATATGACATATCAGACATAAATAAGACATAATATGAACTCAAATCAAATATTTGTGTATTTAAAAAATGGAAAACCATTTTCCGACCTTCTAAATATGTTTTTTTAACATTATTAAGGCACTCTAAACATGAAATAACACCCATATACTCACCTTTCTTTAACTCAATTATAAATAATGTCAATACCAAAGAACTAGTTTTTATAAATCTGAATGCCCGACAACTTATTTAGACGTCTTGTACGTTTTTTTGTGCGAGAGGCAAAAAGAGGTGATGACGCAACTCTCCAGTAGTGGATTTCACTTAAGAGCAATCTTGTCATGTGGACGATAAAAACACACATGACAGGAAGGAGGAAGTAAGAGAGCGTGGAGGAGTGAAGCGTGCAGAAGGTTACGCATTGTAGGGAAATTTTAACGCATGCACGCACGCACACACACACACACACACATGCACACACATAGTTGAGTTCCAAATGTGAAAATTGTAAATAGTTCTTGGTGTTATATTAGTAAATAAATTGTTATTTGGATGTAAAACAACCCCTTTTTGTGTTGGTGTAGTTGTTTATATATTTGAGCTGTCACAAAAGCAAAAAGTGTTAAAAATGAAAGTTATGCTAAAAATATATCTTTTTTTTTTTTTTTTAAAGCTGTTTTTCTCCCTGTTTTAGTCGGTAGCTGATATTTTCCTGAAACTTACCTATGTTCTACCACTGATTACTAAAGAACAGAAAAAGGTAGAAACCAACTTTTTCACAATCGTCTAATTGCCGGTACGGTACTGAAGGGGTTGTCTTTTGAAAAATGGCTGGGATTGAATGAGTTCATGCACAAATTAGCCCCCGTATCCTTTGATTTTTCTCTAAGCAGCCCTCGGTGGAAAAGGTTTGGACACAACTGATATCATGTATTAATATTTACTCAGAAGTAAGTTTAAATCAGGAATTCTACGGTGCAAATGTAGTAATTGTAGTAACTCCCTCAATATTAACAAATATTTTAGTAAACCTTTAGTAAGTCTTGTGAACAATGTGGGCCAATCATCTACCGCAAACATTTTGGTGTTTTACCTGCAGAAAGACATGGACCTGCAGGACAGGGCTATTGTCAAGGAGGATTTAGTGCTGACTTCACAAAGGTAAGAGCAATATTTGTTGGGCGTTGGACAGCAGCGGAGATTAGGGTGTAAATTACAGTCTTTGTTTTTTGGTTACACGGACATTCCTGCTATTGTGCGTTTCAGGACGGGAGGGTTGTTCTTGGTGGACCGGGCAGCTTTTACTGGCAAGGTGAGCTCACGTCAATGCAAATATCTTTCAACGAAACGCAGCTCGATTACACTGAAAGACGTCGTGTTCAAATGCCAGATAACTCTGTGCTGCCCGACTGTTTTGCAGGTCAGCTGATATCAGCCACGCCCGACGAGATCGTTAAGGCCTACTACCCTTCATACTTTTTACTGTCGGTTGCTGGGCAGATTCAAACAGGACAGGTGCAGGGCAGCTACGATGACAGCTACCTGGGTGAGGAAGTGATTTATTACAATATTAGGTCACACTTTACAATAGGGTACACAAAAATACAGAACTTACTGAGGAACTAATGAAGAACTAATGAGGAACTAATGAGCAGAGTAGTTACTGAGGAACTAATGAAGACGTAATGAGGAACTAATGAGTACAGTAGGTACTGAAGAACTAGTGAAGAACCAATGAGGAACTAATGAGTAGAGTAGTTACTGAGGAACTAATGAGTAGAGTAGTTACTGAGGAACTAATGAAGAACTAATGAGGAACTAATGAGTAGAGTAGTTACTGAGGAACTAATGAAGAACTAATGAGTAGAGTAGTTACTGAAGAACTAGTGAAGAACCAATGAGGAACTAATGAGTAGAGTAGTTACTGAGGAACTAATGAGGAACTAATGAGTAGAGTAGTTACAGAGGAACTAATGAAGAACTAATGAGGAACTAATGAGTAGAGTAGTTACTGAGGAACTAATGAAGAACTAATAAGGAACTAATGACTAAGGCACACAAATTTTGAGTAGTTACTGAAGAACTAGTGAAGAACCAATGAGGAACTAATGAGTAGAGTAGTTACAGAGGAACTAATGAAGAACTAATGAGGAACTAGTGAGTAGAGTAGTTACTGAGGAACTAATGAAGAACTAATGAGGAACTAATGAGTAGAGTAGTTACTGAAGAACTAATGAAGAACTAATGAGGAACTAATGAGTAGAGTAGTTACTGGGGAACTAAGGGACATAAATTTAGAGTAGTTACCAAGGAACTAATGACGAACTAATGAATAACTAATGAGTAGTGCTTAGGGTGAGGTAGGTACGTTCCTCATGAACTACTATCATTTTGTGTACCTCGCTCCTCCCCCTCCAAACCCTCCTGCTCGTTTCACGTTCGGATCAACGTTTGCAATAAAGTTGACTGTTGTCATGACGATATTCAAGGAAGTAATAAATATTTGCTTTTTCAACCGCGGCACAAAGCTGAGAACATCTTTTCCAGCACTTTCAAACTTGTCTCATCTCTCTGCAGGTTATTCTGTCGCTGGCGGGGAGTTCAGCGGGGATGATGAGGAAGGTGAGGGGTCATGTTGTCCAAACACACACAGGGTGTAGGGTTTGTTGACCCCCTCAGCTCTAAAACCGCTTAGTCTCCACACACATGACTGAGTATGTCTCCTGTAGTTTTGACATATAGAGGGGAAAAAAAAGACCTCCGAACCGTGTAAACATTGTTTCAGCCTTTTGATGTCGGCTCTCGTCTGTCTAACCTTTTGCTCCTCGCTGTCCTTGTTGCAGATTTCATCACAGGAGTTCCAAAAGGACTCATGCTGTATGGTTTAGTAAGGAGTCATAATACATTGATTCAACACAATTCATTAATTGCAAACGCTCCATTTGTACCGGCACGCAGGAGTACACGATGATATTTAATATGTCGTGAATGAAGACGACAGCATTTATTATTACTGGCTTATAATGAAGAACTTTCCCGATACAGGTGAGCGTATTCGATGGAAGGGATATGAAGTCACTGCTCAACGTGACGGGAGAGCAGGTATGTACACTTTCACTTTAGCAAGGTTCCGTATTTCCCCTGCGGAGAAGTGGACCACACCAGGTCACAAGTGAATACAAAAGACAAACCCCCGCCCCCCCTGCGAAAAAGCCGCCCAACTAAGTATCTATTGTGAGTGAGCTGGAGCCTATGCAGGCTGACTTCGGCGAGAAGCGGGATACACCCCAGATAGTCGCAATTCGGTCACAGGGCACACATACGGTACGGCCGTGGACAAAAATACTCGCATCTTTGGGCGGCCCGGGGGCTATTTGCAGGCGGTGGCTCTTTTTTTATTGGCAAATTTAACAAGAAAACTAAAAAAAAAAAAAAACAGCAAAAACGGAAAAATCTGCAGTAATTTCACAATAAAGTCAAAATATTTAGAAGAAAATGTTGTAATAGAACGAGAAAAAGTCATAATTTTATGAGAATAATATTGTAATATTATAAAGAAAAATAATGTTGTTTTAGTAGCATAAAGTTGAAACACTAAAGAACAAATATATGATGTGATATAATATGAAAAACAAACAAAACAACAAATAAAGTTGTCATTTTGGAAAATTAGGTTGCGGAAAAAGTTATAACGTTGTGTGAATAAAGTCAAAATATTATGGCAGTAAAGTCATAATTACGAGAAGAAAATTTACAAGAAAGTTGACATACATGGAAAATAAAAAACAGCAGAAAGCAAAAAGAAAACAGCTGTAATTTTATGATAATGAAGTCAGAATATTATGAGAAAAAAGTTGTATTATAACAAGAAAAAAGTCGCAATTTTACGAGAATAATCTTTTTAAAAAATGTCATTTTAGTAACACAGAGTTGAAACTTTAAAGAAATGATATAAGTTAAAAAAAAAAAGTCGTCTTACTATGAAAAACAAACAAAACAAAATAAAGTTGTCATTTTTGTGAAATTAGGTTGGGAAAAAGGTATAATATTGAATAAAATGGTAATATTAGAAGAATAAAATGTATGAATATTATTTAAGAAGGAAGTTGAAATAATAATAAAAAAAAACAGCAAAAATGGAAAAAAAGAGTGAAGTTCATACACACAGTGAACAACTACTACTACTACTACGCCTATAATAATAAAGAACAACATAATATAACGTCAAACGCATAATGCTAAACGCTATTTACAACAAGTGCAAGGCATGTTGGGAAGTCAGCTCCGAGTGATGCTGCCGTACGTTTATACCAAGGGTGCCCAGACTTTTTTCCGCCGAGGGCCGCATACTGAAAAATCAAAAGATGCAGGGGCCACTTTGCTATTGTACATTTTGTAAACCAACCCATGTTATATACATTTAAAGAAAAAAACAACCTTAATGTGAAGCTTTGTGATTTAGGTGACAAAAATGTATTTTTAACTCATTCAATCCCAGCCATCAGCGGTAGAACATCAGTAAGTTTCAGGAAAATATCAGCTCCCAACTAGAAAAGGGAGAAAATCTGATTTTTGTGAAAAGACACATTTCAAGCACAACTTTCACTTTGACACATTTTTTTTTTGCTTTTGTGAGAGCTAAACAACTATACCAACATAAACCACAAAAAAAGGGGTTGGTTTAAATCAAAATAACAATAACACCATGAACTATTCACAATTTTCACATTTGGAACTAAACCGTGTGTGTGTGCACGCGTGTGTACACACGTGTGCGCATGCAATGTGTAACCTTCTGCACGCTACACTCCTCCTTGCTGTCGAGTGTGTTTTTTCCGTCCACCTGATCTCTGCCGAGCTCTTATCAAATGCACTCCTGCCACCTTGTGGCCGTGTTTATGGCTTAAAACTGCTCTAAAAGTGACATCTTTTCGTGTGCAGTTGTGTCATCACTTCTTTTTGCCTCTCGCAAAAAAAAAAAGTAAAATACGTATAATTACGTCTTTGGTATTGAATGAGTTCAAATGTTTTTTTTTTTTTTTTTTTTTTACAAATATTGAGTTTGAATATTCTCATAATCTTACTTCATCCAACAATATTTTTATTTCATACTTATAATAAACTTTTTCCTACCTATTTTATCCTTTATTCTTTGTTTTGTTTCTCATATTACGACTTTTAAAAAACATCCTTTTTCTTCTTTAGCATTTGGACTTTATGCTTCTAAAATATGTTTTTTCCTCACAATATTATGACTTTATTGTTATGAGGTTTTTTTCTTGGAACATTGCCACTTTTTTCCCCTGAATATTGCTGTACTTTATTCTCCTAATATTTCCACTATTCTTTATTTTGCTGTTTTTTTTTTGTTAAATTAAATTTTTTTAATGTGGGGAGGGCCATTAAAAACAGCTGTGGGCCGCAAATGGCCCCCGAACACACCTGCGTTACACTGTAGACCCCTGATTTATTGTTGAACTGAAGAGGCACTCTTTATTTATGATGAATGGATGAAAGTAGGCGCAGATAACTACTCCGAAGGATTTTTTTTCATGAGAAATCAGGACAAAATTGAATGTAATTGTAAAAGTTCCAAGGAGTCAAAACGTAAAAAGACTAAACCAAAAAATGCTGAGTATGTCGAGGAGCGTGGACATAACAGCGACGTCAGTGGGAAACAGAGCTCTGTGTTACGTTGTGTATTTTTGCGACATGTAAGAGCATGTGACCAACCAAAAAGTGTGCTTTTGCTGCGCGTGGGGGGTAATCAGCGGGTGCTTAGAGTCGTCCGGCTCAGCGTGAATGGTGCTAAGTGAATGGTTGCAGGGAGTGATGTGAAGGCAAGACTGATAGACTCTCTCTGTGGGTGAATGCTTCGCTCTGTCGGCGCTCGGACTGAGCTGTTAAAGTCAGCTGCAAAAATACCTCAGGCGGGAGACCCTCTTGGAGGAAAAAAACTAAACAAATCTCAGATCGCGTCCATTGTTGCTTGGTGGAATTTGTACTGCGTTGGTATCGTGTACTGGGTTTTGTGTTTTGGAACAGCACAATAATGTTGATGTGGCCGAGTGGTTAGCATGTTGGCCACACAGTCAGGAGATCGGGAAGACCGCTTGGGCGTCTCTTCGGCATAACAATGTTAATAATAATAATAGTTTTGTTCATGAAGGTCGTCCTTGCCTGGACCTGTTTGCCTTGGGAGACCCTAACATTGCTCCAGTGCTGATACGACACGTCAGCGGATTTGAACTTTGTCCTTTGCCTTATTTCATTGATGCTGATATGAGCTGCCCTGCATGATGATGACTGTAAAACAATTGCTGGTGTTAAAGCCTCTAATCTCCCAACCAGCACGAAGCAAAGCACGAAGGGATGGAATACGAGCTTTATTGTCACGTGTAAGATGAAATGAAAACAGAAGAGCAGAGCTAAATGAATCAAGAGTCCCGACACACCCGCCTCTTCTCTTCTTGTCCTTACAGAAGCCCGAATCGTGAGCTCCTTGAAAACACAAACGCCCCGGGGGGGTTGTGTGATTGCGAGATTTAGGAGGAAGCCTCTGGGGTTGGCATTGGGGGGTACCAAAGCTAGGATGGAGAGAGAAAATAAAGAGATCTACGCAGAGTGACGTAATTAGAGTCTTGTTTTTAATGTGTTCCAGATGGGGTCCTACTTTGGCTACGCAGTAGCAGCCACTGACATCAACAACGATGGGTGAGTGCTTGGAGCGACGATGCACAAACGAGGAAACATCAGCAAGGGGAGGAAAAAGAGGGGAAATAAGGGACTAAAGATACATTTAAGATATAAAGATACATTTAATATATAAAAGATAAGACTCGGGTCATTATGATGGAGCTCAACTAAATGGGAATTTCTCCATTTTGGTGTGAATTTTCGACATTAACAGAAAGACACGCCAGCCGGGGGCGCATGCGACTGGAGGTTCCACTGTAATTGAATGCACTGCAGTCAGTTGTTTGGTAACAAATTGTTGGGAAAGGTTGACTTAATTCTTCCATAAATGTGACGCTGAACACGATCCATTCTGGTGGACCACTGATTTGTCAAGAAAATCTACATTTTACTCAAAAATAGTAAAAGTGTTGAATGTTAGCTCATTCTTCTCTTAAAACTTTTTGTTGTGGCTGAGTTTTGTCTTGACCGCAGCCAATAATACGACAATATCACCACCTGCTGTGTGCACAGGCTGGATGACCTGGTGGTGGGAGCTCCAATGTTCATGCATCGTGGGTCCAATGGGCATCTGGAGGAGCTAGGGAAAGTTTACGTGTACCTCCAGAGAGGACCTTTGCAGCTGGAGCCCACCCTGCAGCACCTACTCGGCCGCCAGCCTTTCAGTCGATTTGGAACCTCATTGGCGCCCTTGGGTGATCTCGACCAGGATGGTTTCAATGGTATGAGAGTGAAATGAGTCACTTCTAGTGGAGTGGTTTGCTTGACTGATTCTCTACGTGTATTCTTGACGTGCGGGTTCAGTTCCCGCCCGGAAAAATTGGGATATACTTTAGAGTAGTCGGTGTGCAGCTTGCATAGCCTTATAGAGCTGCTGTCCCCTGAAAATGACTCGACACAAAGCCATTATTCTCTATTAAATAAGCGCCAACACATGTGAGTGTGACGTTCTGAAGCAGAGCATGGTGGTCCGCATCACAGTTATCATGATCACATGCAAAATGCACCGCCAAGATGACAAGTGTCTTACTGACGGAGGATGAAGGTGATGAAATGTCTGCTCCAGACCTCAACCCAGCTGAGGGCCTCACGATCCTTCTGGCTTTTTGGGTTTCAAGCAGGAGGTGTCAGAAAGGTTACCACTGGCTTGTGGCGGCCAAGCGTTCATAGCGACGTTGCTTTTCCTTCCTTCGATGTTGGCTCGTCCTATCACTGTGAAGCACAATTCACCCACGGAGAGAAGGAGAGCTGGGTTTAGACTGTCGTGAGACAGGTTAGTTCTACCCTACTCTTGATGTGTTGTTGCAATTGTGTTGTTGGACGTGGCGTGCGGGGACGAGGTGCTATGTTGCTATGAGGTGCGGCTGGAGAGCAGAGTGCGGAGGAAAGGGCTCGGCAAGCTCCTCATTCAGATCCTCAAGCGGAAGGCGGAGCAGTCTTCCATTCACCAGATCGATGATGTCATCATGGAGGAGTGGAGAGGATTCCAGTAACAACCTCTGCAGCTCTGGTGAATTCCATGCCCAAGAGGATTAAGGCAATGCTGGATACACTAAATAAGATACACAATTTGGACACATTCCCTGTGAGGTGTACTTACAGCTTCATAGACATGAATTATTATGGACATTGTTGAGTTATTTGTGATTGGCTAGCCACCAGTCCTTGGTGTAATCCACCTTTTGCTCCCATTGGATGGGTGGAAATCTCAGTGATGGATCATAAATGTCATTGACTTTTACCGCAGTTTGCCGAAACCACGAACTCTAACCCTAACACCCTAACCCTCTAACCCTACCCCAAACTCTAACCTGAACCCCTAACCCTCTCACCCTAACCCTCTAACCCTACCCCAAACTCTAACCTCAACCCCTAACCCTCTCACCCTAACCCTCTAACCCTACCCCAAACTATAACCTCAACCCCTAACCCTCTCACCCTAACCCTAACCAACCCTTTCCCGTTTTAAGACGGTGGCTCTGTCAAACATGCACTGAGGAGACGATCTTAAATAGAGAATATGATCCAGGTTTATTTTCTCTTGTTTTTGCAGCTTCTCTGTATTAAATATGAAATGGATATTGACAGAATGATGAGGTACCGCAGAGTCGCCACTGGATGAGGATTCAAGACTCATGTTTTGTTGTCCTCCCGGTGTGGAAAGCCACATTGTGCTCCTGACTCATGCAATCGCTGATATACATAGTAAGACCATGATGTCCAGTGACATTGATTAAAAAAGAGGCAGCATTTTGTTCAGTAATAATTCCAACCAACTACGGTATGCAGCAAATCACAAAAATTCTGTTACTTTGTAGCGGAACGTCGAGGAAATCCTCCACATTTCATAAATAGAGTAGAACACCCAAATAAGACAAGATGCTTGACACTGTGTGCTGTCCCCGCGTGCAGACATGGCCATCGGCTGTCCCTACGGGGGAGAAGACCAACAGGGGCGGGTTTTTATCTACAGTGGTTACTCTGGAGGATTGAAGGCCACACCCACTCAGACTCTTGCTGGCCAATGGGCTTCCAGCTCTTTCCCTGCCAACTTTGGTTTCGCGCTGCGTGGCAACACAGATCTGGATCGAAATGGCTACCCAGGTAATGCACGCCCCTCTCAGCGTCCTATTAGAGTCCTTTGGCTTTTTTGAATAACTTTAATTAAAGCTTTAATTCTCAAATTTCCTCTCCTGCAGACCTGATTGTTGGCGCTTTTGGGGTTGACACCTGTGTGCTGTATAGGTGAGGTTAGGGCAACACTGCAGCAATGGAGGAGACCGTTTTCCTGATGTTTCTTTGTGCAACTGTGCCTTCACTCAGGTCTCGACCAATAGTGAATGCAAGCGTGTCTCTCACAGTGCAGCCAACCATGTTCAACCAAGAAGAGAAGCTTTGTGAGCTTTCCACGGGGCTTGGAACCACTGCTGTATCCTGGTATGAGCACACTTTTCCTCTACGACCTTCACTTGTGGCTACCATAGCAATAGGAAGCTTATAAATGAGTTTATCCCCTGTTGTGGAAAAGTCTTCGGCTCTTCAGCAAAAAGCTTACGTCTTTAACTAGCTCTCTAAAAATAGCCAAACATGGAAAATCTTAGAAATAGCTCTTTTAAGTTTGCCTCGTGAGAACGTCAAATGGCTTAATATTTGCCAGTTTCCTGTCCAAGCTGCTTCTATCTACAAACACATCATTCAGAGACCAAACAGAAAAAAGGGGAAACCCACAAAGCTATCCAAACAGCTCTCTTTAAGCCTTATTACTCTTGGGGCATTTTTAGACTTCTAACAAACTGCGGGGTGTTTTTCCACCAGGTTGATTAGGACAAGCCTTGTGTTCATGTTTATTGGTGTTTGGGAAAAAGAGTTCATGGGAGAAAGTAGGATAAAGGTGGATTCATCGTACCTGGACTGATAGCAAAGCTTGTTTTGGGGAGGATGTGGTTGGCATGTCTGTGTCATCTTGGCTTGGACTTGTACAGAGTTTGCATCTTCTCCCCTTGCTTGTGTGGTTTTTCTCTGGGTACTCCAGTTTCTTCCCAGTCCAAAAAAAACGCATGTTAGGTTCATTTGAGTCCCTAAATTGTCCATTGGTGGGAATGTGAGTGTAAACGTTTGCTTGCTCATACAGTCTGTACCCTGCGATTGGTGAAACTTCTCTGCCATCATAAGCGGAGTTTATACTTGCAAGCACTTTGTCCCCGATTTGGTACGCAAAAAAAGTGAATTGAGCGTAAACGTATGTGAAGTACGTGTAAACAATTTGTTTATTGCCTCCTTCCTGCTCTTTGCACACGTCTATCTGCAGCTGCGAGAAAATATATTCTTCTTCTTTGGAGTTCAATATCTTGTAGGTCCCTTGCAATGACAGGAATAAATCAAGCTAGGGTGTTGCGTGGCGTCACGTGGGACCAAATAATGCTACAACTGCTTCACAGATGCGGGAAGCAGTGGTGACAATGCATACCCATGCAGTAACAATGCGCGTTACTATTGCCGTGCACTAGACCTAAACAGTACTCGGTGTAAACAAGTCGTGCGGCAGCGTCATTTCGTGCCAATGCTTACAATCTGCGGCCATGAATTATGTCTCAAGTGTGTAATTTATGAGTAAACAGAACGCCAACCGTGCATGAACTAGTCTTCACGCTTTTCAGGCATACCATAAATAAATACATAAATGACACGCACTGCCACGGCAAACTGTGGGACAATGTCGGGGCAAAATGCGTGCAAGTGTAAAGGCCACTATTGTCATTATCTATTGCTATTCTGTCTTCATGGACAAAGAAACATACCAAAAAAAAATCTGAAAAAACAATCTACCTATTCGTGTTTTTGTAGGGGGTAAACGAAGTCAACAAGAACTCAAAAAATGATTTATTATTATGTAGCGGGTGCCAGCAGAAGTACGTTGGTAAACCACTCTCTCTGACGCCTTACGAGTCACGCTGGACATCAAGTTGAGCTTTTAGCTAGAGGGCTAACACGCTTGACTCTGATTTCACGGACTGTGTGAACCAGGCGGTTTACATCTGTAACTGTAAGATTAAACAAATACATTTGCCTGTAATGCCTGTGTATGCATGATATTTATTTATTTCATCATTCTTTCATATTTTCTTCAGTATCAGCATCGGTTTCTGTGTGCTGGCTCATGGAAAGCACCTCCCTTCTACTTTAGGTGAGGCACCCCCCCCCCACACACACACACACTAGCTGTCATGTGGCTTGCAGGCATGCGCCTTATCGTTCTGCATTCTGTACCAGAAGAAGATAAAAGGCACGTTATTGCAACTCGTATGTTTTCACACATGCAGAGGCATGAACGCATGTGTGTGTGTATCTGTGGTTTGGTGTGTAATGCATGCTTTTCCTTGTGTGCATATTTAAAGGACTTGTGGTGGAAATCCAGTTGGACAAAATGAAGCACAACCAGAAGAAATCTGTGAGGAGGACTCTGTTCCTGGATGGTCAGCAGCCCAGTCTGGTGAAGACCTTGCAGCTCACCAACGGAGAACGCCTGTGTCATGACACCAAGATGTATCTACGGGTCCGTCACATTGTTCCACCTCTGTGCCTCCCAAATGAAATCTCCATGAATTGCACGTTACGGACTTCATTTATTTTTGTTGTAGCTAAGGTAAGTCATGTCGTTATCATGCATGCTGAGGGTTTGCCAACATGTTTTAAAGCAGGGATGTCCAAAGTGTGGCCCGGGGGCCATTTGTGGCCCACAGCTGTTTTTTTACTGGCCTGCGGCACATTGTAAAAATATAATTTAACAAGAAAACTAAAAAAAAACCCAGCAAAAACTACAATTTCAGCTGTAGTTTTACAAGAATAAGCTCAAAATATTAAGAGAAAAAACTTGTAATCTAAAAAGAAAAGGTCGCAATTTTATGAAAGTAACATAATATTGTGAGGAAAAATAACATAATTTTACTATCATAAAGTTGAAGTATGCCAAACAAACAAAACAACGAGTAAAGTTGTCATTTTTTAGGGTTGTGGAAGAAGTTACAATGTCACGAAAATAAAGCTAAAATATTATGGGAATAAAATCATTCTTACGAGAAGAAAGTTGAAATAGCAGGAATGGTAAAAACAGCTGCAATTTTACGACAATAAACTCAAAATAGTAAGAACAAAAGTGTCGTATTTTAATGAGGAAAAATGTCGCAATTTTATGATTTCACAATGATGATCATTTTAGGAGCACAGAGTTGAAATATTAAAGACAAAATAAAGATCAGAAAAAAACAAAACAAAATAAAGATGTAAGTTTTGGAAAATTTGAAAATTAAATTTTTTGCTTTACAAAATATCAAAATGGCCCTTGCATCCTTTCATTTTTTTGTTTTTGGCCCTCGCTGGAAAAAGTTTGGACACCCCTGTTTTAAAGAATGTCAACGCACGCACTGCGGAGAAGACCTCGCCTCTGGAACGTCCCGAAGGTCCATTCAGTTTCAACCACCACGAGTCAAACAACATCGCACCACAAGGTCAAACTGGGGGGACACAGTGGACCCTCTGGGTTAGACCCTGTGTAAATGTGGGATGGCGCCATGTGCCATAAAGCAATGCTTTCTAGAAATCCGTGCCCACAAGCATCTGTCGTTGAAGGGTTTGAAATGCAGCAAAGCCAAGGTCAGGAAGAAGCCAGCTTGCAGGCGCTATTAAACTTAAATTGTCCTCAGTGGACTTAGACGTCCAGCAAACAATGTTTTTTTTGGATCAACACCAAATTGTACTCTTGACACATCTACTGCTTCCTGTTTGAATTTATTACTGAGAATGATTCCTAAGTCATTGGAGGCGTTCTGTGTTCTACATACTGTAGCAGTCATAGGAGTGCCGTGATGACGACGTCCTGTGCTCAGGAGTCTCCTAGTTTAGCTCAGGTTTCTTCATTCCCGTCATGGGCTTAATAAAGTCTGTCTATCCACACTCAACGACAACATAAACACAACGTTTTTTCAAGAGCTGGACTGTTTTCCTCCAATACTGTATTGCTCCCAAGCCGGTCTAAATCTGTGTTAGTGAGCACTTGTCCTCTGTGGAAGTACCCCATCGCACCTCACAGGCGTCGCATATCAAGGTGAGCTTTTCCAAAACAGTTTCTGACAGTTTGTGCAGAAATTCTTTGGCTATGCAGACCGACTGTTGCAGCAGCTTCCCGAGTGGCTGCTGGATGTGGAGGTCCTGGGCTGGTGGGGTTACACGCTGCGGCTGTGGGGCCGGTTGGGTGCACTGATACATTCTCTGAAGCACCTTTGGATACGGCTTTTGGCAGAGTGATGAACACTCCATGGACATCCATCGGCTTTGGTGGGACATCTTGATATGCCACATGTGTGAGGTGGATGAATTATGAATCCTCACTGATACACATTTAGACAGAAATACAAGTAGGCCTTTTGTGTACATAGAAAAAGTAAGAGAGTAAGTAGTAAGTCTGTCTAGCATCTGCTTTTGGGGCTTTCTGGTGTTCAAACGTGACAATGAGCGGGGGAAGCCTCGAGTTGCACCTCTGTCTGTCAGATAAAGAGTACAAGTTGTTCCCCCTCATAGCAGACTGTCAGCGGAGGAGGCGAGACAGCGTGCCAGGCGTTCCGCCGTTTATTCCAAATGCTAAACACATTTGTAAAACGGCCCAAGCGAGGTTCCAACATGCCATGATATTAGCTTTGCAAATGTTTAAAGAGAACAAATGTACTTGACGTTATAAGAATGTAAACTGGACATTTAAGGAGAAAAGCATCCAAATAGTTTAAATGTAATTTATCTAACCTGGAAGCCGTCTGAAGCTCTTTATTGAAGTGGTAGAACATGCTGTTCTGCACCTGCAGCAATTACAGCGTCTTTTTGGTACGAGACGAAGGTTAAAGTCATTTCCTAATGGAGCAGGTTTGAAGCTGTTTGAAGTGCTGTTTTTAGAAGCACCTATTACGGAATACTGGGGCCAACCGACTACAGAACCGATCTTCTCATCACTCAATGTGGTCTGATCAAAGAGCGCGCCCGACAAAAGCGATCTAGGACATCATGACTGCAGCCTTTTGTTCTCTGACAGGCTAAGAGGTGGTTTGTCCTGGAACTGGCAGCCATCCTGTCACCTGTCAGTTAACACGAACCTGATGGTGCACCTTTCCTCGTGAGGATTCTGTCTGATGGAGGAACTGAATACCTTCTAAGAAACAAAACAGATAAAACGACAGACGTCAGTCACGTTGGCCCGTTGCCCAGGGGCTGGGAACCCCTGAAATTGTTGGTTTGTCAGTCCTTGCAAAGCCATGCAATCCATGCAAAACATATCCTCTTGGGACGGAGGTATCGTAGAGAAGAGGGACAGACCAAAAAGATGGACTGGTTGCTCCTCTCCTTACTATAACATCTGCCTGGTTTAGGATACTGATTGTCCATTTAGAATACACTACACTATGAGTGCACCCCCTTGCATGCTGTATGTGTGTCATTCATCTTGCCTTCTTCCTGTTACTCACATGCATCTTTATTGGTTGCAGGCAGAAGGCGAGTTTCGGGATAAACTCTCCCCCATATTCATCAGCCTGAACTTTAGCCTGGATCCTCAAGCCCCAGTGGACCAACATGGCCTCAGACCTATCTTGAATCATCAGACTGAACAGCTAATAGAGCAGAAGGTACGTGTCTCACCTTGTCCACAGCATGTGCATCATTTCCTGTTCTACTCAGTGCCAGTCCAGATGTTTCATACTTTTCACACTACAACGTTAGAGTTGGCCCGCACAAAATATTGAAAACGGAAACTACAACTTTGATTTCTTTCATTTGACTTCACGAGTGCCGTCACAAACAAACCCAAGCACTCACGCTGCGCTGTTGTTGGCATAATGGTTGACACTTCCTCCTCGCCCTCGCCAGCTATCATCTCCAAGCTTGCGTGAGGAGCAATAGTTTACTTCTGTGTTTTCAGTATTATGCGTATTATACAGTGGATCCCGGTCAGCGCTCACTGTTATGGGTGTCAGGAGAGATCTCGCAACATTAGAACGTGGCGAGATTTCTCATTCAGAAAAAAACTTGTCTTGCAATAATAAATACATCAATCGTGAAAATGAACTCGATCATTTTGCCCGCCTCCATATATTGCCATGCGCATGCGTGTCTGTTTCATTCATATTCTGTTTCTGAATATGAACAGCAAGGTGAGCACATCAACATGAATTTGTTTAAAAGTGGTAGCTACGTGAACGGCAAGAAAACGAACTTGCCCACCTCAAACATATCCACCCAACCCAATTTTCCCATCTGGGAAATTCCACAACTTAACAGAGTGAAAGATAACATATTAAAGGAAATATTGCATTATTATGATCCTGTATGTTATTCTTTATTCTTAGATGTTCTAACATTAGTGGTACAAGAGCTTAGTGTCAGTTTGTGGGAAAAAACGCACCTGCATTGTTTGGTGACACGGTTAAATAAAAAGCTTTTCTGTTTACTGTACTTTTCTTAAAATTAATGTTAAAATCTCGTCTTGTCTGGTTCCCGTGGAAGCAATCGAAATCGGAGGATAACGTCGAGTGTCCAGTTAGCAAGAGGGTTTGGACATAATAGACATTTTTACGGGGGAATCAATTACGTGCGTTTTTTCGCCATTCGCAGGTGGTCCTGGGTATAACCAACGCTAAAGGGAGGATCTGCTCTATCAAGTGAGCTAGCGCGCCATGTTTCTGACTTGATAGGTGACTTTCAGTCTCTCTGTTCATTCCGATCAAGGAAGTCCCTCGTCTTCTGTCCTTTCGGGACCACCGATGAGGAACGGCCGCAATAATATTGGACGTTTACTGAAAGCATAAGCGACAATGAGGAATCTCATAATAATACTGATAATAAGCAAAAGCATAAGCAGTGTGTGTACGCATGTGAAAATAAATCACCCTAGAGATGGCAATCTCAATTTTGAGCAAGAAAATCCTGATTTGCTGACTTGTGCAGCCCTGTTACAAAGTTTTCTCGCTGTCAGGACACTGATGAACTGTATGGACTTTATTGTCATTTCATTTTTCCATCCGCAATGCATGAAATGATCTGTCGAAAGAAACCGTAGTGTGGTCATGATGAGCGTGACGTAAGCATGTGTTGTCGAGTGTTTGCATTCAGTCTTACATCCTGTACGCCACGCTGGGGACGGAAGCATATCGCCATCAGAATGATCTCTGGTTGAAGGAGACGCGATCTCAGATGATCATCCCATCTCTTGCTGTTTTCAATTAGTCTGCTGCAAATTTCCAACAGCCTATACGGAGGTTACAGGCCACCATTTTGAAGCTGACTTTAAATGCACAGCCCCTTTATAGTTGTGAACCCCATATGGTTGGAGGTTAAGGGTCAACCCCAACAGAGCGAGAGCTGATTACTAGACTTTGGTTGTATTTTCCACCTCTGTCCAAATGATGTGGGTTACGGAGGACTGGTGAGCTTTGCTTCGGTGAAAACACACAAGGAGAACTGACAGTTGTGTTTGGGTGGGGTGTTGCTCTGCATTCAGACATCTGGATGTCGTTTGTTTGTACATGTTGCCAAGCGCTCACATCCATGGGACAAGACTCTCAAGTGTCAGCACGTGCTCTGGTACGCCAGCGCTAGGAGGTGATGTCTACATGTGACGTGCATATGGGAAGGTACACATGGCTCACGTGCTTTCTGCTCCGTACAGAATACGGCCTGGGAACCTTTAAGAAGAGACTGTCAACGTAATCTATTGTTGCTCTTCCTTCTCTTTACTTTAAAGGAAACGGCAGCTTTCCAATCTATTTACGTTATCTAAACATTCCATCCACCCATCAGGTCACACTTTACAATAAGGTACACAAAAACACTGTACTTCCTGAGGAACTAATGATAAAACTACTGAGGAACTAATGAGTAGAGGAGTTACTGGGGAACTAAGGGACATACATTAAGAGTAGTTACTGAGGAACTAATGAGTAACTAACGAGTAGTGGTTAGGGTGAGGTAGGTTTGTTCCTCATTAACTACTGTAATTTTGTGTACCTTATTGTAAATCATTAAAAAAATAATTTAAAAAATAATTTATTTGCAAATGTAACGCCATGAATTATGTACAATTTGGAACTGCACTATGTGTGTGCATGTGTGCGCACGTGCGCGTGCATGTGTTAAAATTTCCCCACAATGTGTAACCTTCTGCGCGCTACGCTCCTCCATGCGTCCTGTCGTGCGTGATTCTTCCATCCACGTGATCTCTGCTGAAGTCTTACCAAATGCACTACTGCCACCTTGTGGCCGTTTTTGTGGCCTAAAAGTGCTCTGAAGCTAAACGCATTAGTGGGGAGTTGCGTCATCACCTCTTTGAGCCTCTTGGTATCGAATGTGTTAAGATATCCAACATATAATCATCAATATCACATCTGAGTCATTCTATGTAAAATATAAATGGTGTTCATTAGAGACACCAAGGATCGGAATCCACCATTTTAGACAGAAAAACACACCAAAACATTGCAACGCTTAAATACGACCACAAAACCACTGAAGTCTTTCCCAGACGTCACAAAAATGGACCTTAGTTGTCCTTTTGTGCACTGATAATGCGTACATGTTGTTTGTGACACTTTCAATCAAAACAGGCATAAATGAGTGACACGTGCTAGCATCAAGCCTCCCCAGCGGAATAAGGAAGTCACGCCCGTCCGTTAGCGAGAGAGAATCGAGTATTTGTTGCCCACCTGTCGGTTCCTCGCAGCATCACCATGGAACAGAAGAGCTAAGCTCTTCACGTCGTACTGGCAGATTCCGCCGTCTGAGCCTGTTGAGCCGCGTAGGAAACATGGCTGCCTTCAACAGGAGATGTGAAATATTAAGACAAAGGCAAATGAGAACATTCCTGTCTGTTCGGTGTTAGATGGCCAATATCCCTGGTAGGGAACTGGAAGTGGAATCTTCCACAGACAACGTTAACTCTTGCCAGTCTGAATCGTTGGCCTCCGCAGCATTCTTTTGAATTCTAATGTTTCCCATATGTTGGAGCGATGAGGGTAACAATAACAGTATAGTCCTGCTGGAGACAGATAGTTGGCAGAGGAACAGCACAAGAAAGAATAAAGAATGAAAGTCTATATGATCCGCTCGGAAAGACAATGAAATTAGATTCATCTTAGCACGTTTCTACCGAGCAATTTGTCATGTAAGACCGAATTAAGCCTTCACGTTGTTACATTTGAAGGTTATGGTTAAGAGGATTTTTCCCTCAAAAATGTAATCATTGTTTAGATAGCAACTCCGGGCTTGTTATGCCTGTTAGTCCAATGATGACAAGTTACTTTAATCATGCAAACATGAAAGACATGGATTGTGGCTTTTGCTTCTAGTATTGAGGATGTGTTGCAGTCTTCATCCTCCATCAGACTCTCATTAAATCTTGAATCTACTCTACTGCCGTCTGTAAACATTCACTTCCTCCAAAGCTTTTTTCTCGGTGTACTTTTTAGCTCTGCTCTTTTCCCACGCAACATATCTTAAAGGACAACTGTCATCCACAATCCGTATGTGAGACATAAGCACACGTCTTTGGCTTTTCTGTGCCTTGTAAAGATATCAAAAAAAGCTAAAAAGCGGCAGGTAATTAATGCACGTACATGCTGTGACGTACAGTGACAATTAAGCATTACCAGAACTTCCTTCCTGGGCGCATTGATTTCACATTAGAGCAATGAATAGCTGAGCAGCGTGCCGAGGATGTTTGTTTTCAATGCATAGTTTCTGGATTCTGCTCCTCATCGTGGCGGCCAAACCCACGCAGGGCATAATACAGAAGTGGTTGCCGATCGGCACTCCTGTTTTAACTCCAGACTCCTTGGTTTACATGGCCGCTCGTGCTGCTTCAGAGAGCGTCCATCATTAACACATGTACTGCATGTGCTGAATCACGCTTCACAATTGAAGTCAAAGTCAACATAGTGAGAAAACTTGACCGGAACCGATCAAAGTAATCACGAAAAACTTACCTAATGTTTGCCGCGTTTGTCAAAATTGTCCCCCAGCCGTGGGGGGACAATTTTCGCCATTTCCTGTGAAATGTTATTCCCTGGGATTTGGTTCGCAGCACACGAATGAGGCATCTTCTCCGCTCCGACCATTGCCACATCCAATATGGCGGCAACGTTGATGTACGGCTCTGCACTCGATGCTTTTTAAAATCTGTTTTTATATCTTTAGAACGCACAGAAGAGAGAAAGACGTGTGTTCATGTCTCACATAAGGATTGTGGATGATGAGGGCAACTTTTTTTTAAAAAGTGCAGTTTTCCTTTAACACCCGCCTCTTATTCTTTTCTGTGTTCACGCTTTCTCAGGCCCAGATTCAACTGGATTGCGGCGAGGACAACATCTGTGTTCCTGACCTGAAATTGGCCGTTTATGGGTGAGCGAAAATGACCTTTCTATCACGTTACTACGGCCGATTCAACAGGGTTGGCATCATCCTCGGGCGACTAAATTCCGTCAGTGGCTGATGTTTCTCCGCAGCACACAATCACCCAAACGAAGCGGTGTGACAATGAAACACATGGTAGTTACTCTGCTGCACGTGGTGCTTGTTGTTTCACTGGTTCAGTGGAAATGACACAACAATTGAATTGCATGTCAGTTCAATATCGCTTCCAGCAATCAAGCCCAGGCAGAAGGCGGACTCACACCAGGCCTGAATTCATGCTGCATTCATGCTTTGCTTGTACTGTTGCTTCCATTCTGCTGCATTAGTCCAATTTCTCTGAGGGGGTGGATTATTTCCAGTATTATCTCGAATCCTTCTGATTATTTCTTTTGTGCAAGGGGGCCGCTGACATGAATTACTTGCGAGAGGAGCGATCGCATTCGTGAAATGCCTTCATTGCACACGCGAATGTGGTCACAGGGGTGAGCGTTGGTGTTAGGGGTGTACGACTTGTTCACTTCCGATCCGATACCGATATTGAGTTTGGTCGTGTTAAACTTCCCCGGTTCTGTGCCACCACGGGATACTTGTGCATAGCATGTTTTGCACTCAGCTGCAACGTCTTTTTTGGACTTTAACAACAAATACACACGGCCGACGTCACTCCTACGCCTTGCTACTCTGTTAACATGCTAGCATGCGCTGTTAGCACGTGGGCTCTATCTGTCACCCTCTTAAAAGAGCTTAAAAGCATCAAAATGTCTGCCGCAAACTTCTGTCCCCTCTCAGCATCTCCTGAGTGTTGGTATGACGGCATCAGTGTGACTTCCTCTGCATTGGCTTAACTTGCCCAGGCCTAATTCGGTTCAGCTGGTGGTCTTACCTTGCCAGGGGTCTCAGCGGAGGGGGAAGGGTAAAGGAAATGGAGAATCAAAGAGGAACCCTGGTTTTGAGCCTCAACCAGACTGCTTTCTGGTCCGTCTGCTCGATAGAAACATGAATGTGCTGTCGGGGGGGGGAGGGTCGGACCGTGCCGCTGGGATTTACTACAACACTGAAAGTGTGTTTGCACACGGGGGCGTCACTGTGAACATGAACAAGGATGTGGGGTGACTTTCCTGAGACAAATGGCTGTGATCAGACGTGGGCCATTTCCCGGGCTGGTCATGGCCCGTTATGCATGAGTAAATGGGCTCTGGGGAACCCCCCACACAAAGACTAATTGAGAGGACTTTGGAACCCCGCTTTTCATTACATTTACTGTCACCACTTGGCCAGCAGTGAAGGTGCATGCAGTGTTTGTCAAGTCGTGACACACACGACCAAGAAGTGCACATCCATCACAAGACTGCATCCTTGTGTGTTGTCGGTTGACTCAAGAATGAAAATGTGATGTTTGTGGTTACCCAGGGACAGAGCAGAAGTTTACCTGGGTGACGAAAACTCCCTGAGCGTGACCTTCAATGCCAGAAATGAGGGCGAGGGCGGTGCCTACGAGGCTGAGCTTTATGTGCTGCTTCCCCCAGAGGCTGACTACAGGGGGATAGCGCGCAACAACGCGGTGAGAAGTACAACTGTCTCTATAACTGAAAATGTCAAAGGTACCTACTGGACAACAGTTACTGGTCTGATCTACGATGTTTGGTGAAACTAGAATGGCTTCATTCTAGGGATGCTCCAATCAGGGTTTATGCTGCCGATTCCGATCATCAGTGAGTGAAAACGATCACTAGATTACATTAAAAAAAATGTATTTACTATTGGCTATATGATGTGAAAAAGGGATCCATAAAATCACCTTAACTTAGACAAAAACATATTTGATTTACTTACTTACTTACATATATGACTGGTGAAACTCACAGAGTTAAGGATGTGAGATAGCAGGACGTCCATTAGCACGTCGGTGGGTTCCAAGTCACAGCCCAGCCAGCGAACCGGGTGTCTTCCACCTCAAACGAAGGATGCTCATCTAGTCCGATGAATTCAATTATTTTTTTGGGTTATCTGCTTCTGGATCAACTTCTGTCATGCACATATGAGCGAGTGTCCGGCACCGGCTGCATTACTTTGACTGATGAGCACATCGTGAACCTCGAAAATTCACCGTACTCCGTCAAGTGTTTGTTCTTCAAAGCTTTTTAAATCGCTGCCCCGGTGAGATATTTCTCGTGGCTCTCGCAAACGACAGGTGAGTCCCACATGGCAGACGTGATTGTTTGGGGTTTGGCACGCCTGTGCTGGGTGAAGGGAAGGAAAGTGGGCGGGAAACGCATGCGCTGAAAGGCATTCATCGGCATGTGCCGATCACATGCTTTTTTTCACTGAAATCGTCCGATTGGAGCATCTCTAGTTAATTCCTCCCGACATAAGCTACTCTGCAAAAACGTCGCCACTGCTAGTGTTGCAGTTTTAATGAGCTACTTCACAGTGGTCCTATTTATGTCATGAGACAGCTGATATGCACAACACTTTGTAGACGAGTGGCGCGTAGGCCAAGAGTAACCAAACATTTTGCTGAGGATGTGCATAAAGGTCAGGATACAACAACTTGGTTATATCATTTTGTGTTATAACACTTTTGTTGGCAGTGCAGCTTTGGTCGAGATCTGCCCTTGACTGAGTGACATTCCAGCTATAGAGTTACATATCATGGTGTCTTAAGAGTATCAACATAACAAAAGAGGAATAAATACATTGTGGGTAATCATTTTATCGCCTGCTGGTTTTGTAAGTTGCCTCCTTCCAAAGTCATAAGCAGTCCAAAATTGTAACGTTAGGTTTGAAGAGAGACAACCAAAAAATCCTACAACATTAAATGAAGACTATAATTTAATTTGTATATGATTGAGTGAATTAAGTATTTGATCCCCTACCAACCAGCAAGAATTCTGACCCCCCGCAAACGGGGTTTGTGCCCATGAATCACACAAATGAGTCCTGTCCTTTCAGTGAGAAGCTTGGTACAAACTAGACCGTGATTGGCGCCATCGTTCTAAAGTTCAAGAGCAGAAGCTTGTTAATGATCTCAAGGGAGTTGGGAGTGCAGTCACCAAGAAAACCATTAGCAACACACTTGCTGTACAGGTGCACCTGACACCCGAATGATTTAAAGAAGGATGGGAGAATGTGATGCGGTCCCATGAGACCTAATTGAGCTTTTTAGTATTGACTCAACTTGCCGTGTTTGGAGGCAAAGAAACTCAAAATAGGACACTGAGAACACCACCCCCACTGTCACAATGATGGAAACGTTCTGCTTTGGGGTTGTTTCTCTGCGAAGGCTACAGGAAGACTTTCCCTCATCGAGGGGCCGATAAAGTACCGAATCTTGCCTCAGCCAACGCTGAAGAGGGGTCTTCCAGTATGATCGTGACCCAAAAAATAGGGCTAAGGCAACAAAGAAGTGGCTCAAGAAGAAGCACATTAGATCCTGGAGTGGCCTTGCCTATCTTTGGACCCAAATTCCATAGAAATGTGCGGCAGCTTTGAGTTGTCAAGCAGCGGGATTTGGAGAGTATCTGTAAAGAGGAGTGGACCAAAATGCTCCCTGAGATGTCCGACCCCTGTGCTTACCAACAGCAGTTACCAAATACAGCGGGGATTAAATACTTATTCCCCTCAATCAAAAACAAATGATGTTAGGACATAATAATGTCATGTTTTTTTCCTGTTACAATAATAAACCATAATAAGTACGGATGGTCTGTTCATGTCTTTGTAAGGAGGCAAACGTAACAAAAACAGCTACAAAAAAATACAAATATAAACAAAAGCAAACAATTAAATTCACCAGGTATCAAAAACATTTCCGCCACTTTTACAATTTTCCCTGCATATATTTTCCAAGATTTTCTACTGAAAAAGACAGTGTGAGTATTTTTACTTTATCTGAAAATACATGCAGTTATTTATGCAATTGTTACAACAATTTAAGTATATATTTGCACATGTCATATTGTACACAGTCATTCCTTGTTTATCGTAGTTAACTGTTTCCAGACTCGACCACGATAAGTGAAATTCCTCAAAGTAGGATTCATTATTAATAAACGGAATATTTTTGCAGTTCGAGCATAGAAACCTGTTTATGACTTTCTAAATACAGTTTTTAACATTATTTGAGCCCTGTAGACATGGAATAACACGAGTGGGGAAGAGGGCCAAAAGAGCCAAAAACTTACCACTTCCACATGGAATGAGAGGAGAACCTTTTTATCACTCGATCTCAGCCATGGCATGTCAGCTCGGCTATGCTGGCTCAGGAGCCAGTCTCCATGTGGTGTGAAAGGTAATCCAACATAACGGCATGTCTCGTAACATTATTGATGCCTTGTGACCACAATACTACCTACAACTTTTAAAAATTCATTATTTTTTGAAAAACCGTGATTAGTGAGGGAACGATATTCCAACTGCGATATAGCGAAGGACAACTGTATCGTATTTTTTAAATAATTGTTTCTGTTTAATTCTTTGTATTTCATTTGACTTTACTTCACCCCTTGCTCCCTCAAGTCTTGTTTGGCCGTGTTTGCGCATGTCCGTGTAAAGGCTGAGGCTATGGACTCACTAGCAGCAAAACCTCGGCCGGGAAAGGTGAAGTGTCGGACAAGCAGAGCCGTTGGTGATCAAGCTTTGCATCTGTTTCAGAGTTTGTCTCCGCTGACGTGCAGCTACGAGGCAGAAAATGACACCCGCTTCCTCAATTGCGATCTGGGAAACCCGATGAAATGTGGCACCAGTGTAAGAACCTCTAAAGTTCACACAATGTTATTTTCTTTCACAACAATGAAGCCAAAGCAAGTTGTTCTTCTGTAGCGTTTAGTCAGAGATAAACAATTTCATAATATTTTGACACTGTCGTGGTATATAAACATAGTTTGTTTCCTATTTCAAACAGTTAGATGATATCAAAGACCAGAAAACAGAGCCCAGTCTCAGTTTAGAATTGGCATGCAAGCGGTTGAGGGGGTGTAAAATGTTTTAATTGCTGTTTTATTGCCTGGTAAAACTGACAAATTATAGAAAAAATGTGTCATGCCATTCTTTGAGGAACCAAATCCATGTTTCTTCTAGTTTTGGGCTGGTCTTCGATTCACTGTTCCAAGACTCAAGCACACTCACAAGACTGTCCAATTTGAGTTCCAAATAAGAAGGTAGGTCATCACAATCCATGCCAGCACACTGGTCATCCTCCACTTTATTCCAGTTCCACGTTTGCAAGGGTACTGCAGGGCATGGGAGTATACCCAGCCAGTCCACATCGTTGTTTTGTGGACTTGGAAAAGTCATTTGACCGTGTCCCTCTCAGTGTCCTGTGGGGGGTGCTCTGGGAGTATGGGGTTTGTGGCACATTACTAAATGCTAAGTGCCATTCGGCCCTTGAACAGTAAGAGCAGGAGCCTGGTTTGCGTTGACAGCAGTGAGTGCAGCCTGTTCTGTTGCTCATCCATTCTGTTTGTTATTTTTATGGACAGAATTTGTAGGCGTAGCCAAGTTGTTGAGGGTGTCTGGTTTGGTGGACCTAGGCTCTTGTTTCTGCTCTATGCGGATGATGTAGTCCTGATGGCTTCTGTGACCTTCAGCGTTTACTGGGCCGCTTTGTAGGTGAGTGTGAAACTTCTGGGATGAGACTCACCTCCAAATCTTAGGCCATGGTTCTCGACACGAAACGAGTGGATTGCACCCCCCGGGTTGGGGGTGAGTCTTGTCTCAGGTGGAGGAGTTGAAGTGTCTTGGCGTGTTGTTCACGCGTGGGAAAGGCTGGAGCGTGAGATCAAGAGGCGGATCGGCGTGGCGTCTGCAGTAACGCGCTGGCTGTACTGGACCGTCGTGGTGAAGAGAGAGCTGAGCCTGAAGGCAAAGCCCTCAATTTACAGATCGATCTATGCTCCTATCCTACCCTATGTCACAAGCTTTGGGGAGTGACCGAAAGGGCGAGATTACGAATGCAAGCGGCCGGCTGAAATGAGTTTCCTCCACAGGGTGGCTGGATCACCCTTCAAGATCGGATAAGGAACTCGGCCATCCAGAAGGGGCTCAGAGTAGGGTCGAACCCGGAAAATGGATGCATAGATGGATTGATATCTATGAAACATTAACTTTCTCTTTGTTTTGTGTTGTAGTAAAAATGCTAACAACTCAGAGAGTGAAGTGGTGCTGCTTGAGCTGGAGGTAGCCACAATGGCTGATGTCATTCTGCAGGGGTGAGGCATCATTGGCTGCTCTACCGAAGTATTATGTATCGATTCATATCGGTACTCCTGCTTTGGGTTACTGGCACTAAACTTCCACGTCATCTGTTGCAGCGTTTCTCGGCCAGACAAAGTCTTCTTCCCCCTTCCCAACTGGAGTGTTAGTCAGAGTCTGATGAACGAGCAGGACATTGGCCCTGAGCTTCAACAGGTCTATGAGGTATGCCACAATTTCCAGCCCATTCTGATTATTGTCATTAACACAAAACACATTTATTTTGGGGTTATTAGAAAAAAACACTGATTTAATTTGTGATACTGTATATGATGAAAATAATACACCATATCACTGATCCCATTTTGCCTAAATATGATCATTTTGTGGTCGGGCTGCATATTCATTCATTTTCTATGCCACTTATCCTCACTGGGGTCGCGGGGGTATGTTGGCCTATCCCAGCTGACTTTGGGCAAGAGGTGGGGTACACCCTGGACTGGGCGCCAGCCAATGGCAGGGCACATATAGACAACGGGGGCACCACGTTGGTGACCCCTGATTTAGCGTCTCCAGTTAACCTAACACGCATATTTGGAATGTGGGAGGAAACCGGAGTACCTGGCGAAAAACCACGCACACACGGGGAGAACATGCAAACTCCACAAAGAGATGCTCAGACGGAGATTCCAATCCAGATCTTCCTGATCTCCTGACTGTGTGGCCAACATGCTAACCACTAGGCCTACTATTATTACTATCAATAATATTAGACTCCTCATTGTCTGTTCTGCTTTCAAGAAACTTCCGATGGCTCCGTTCTTCATGGGAGGTCCCAGGAAGGGACGCTCTTAATAGAAATGAATAAAAATAATCCATCAATAAAAGTCAATTAATGGTCAATTGTGATCACGCCTCCCCCGAGCTGATGACTAATAACCAGTGAGGCTCTCTCGCTGGGGGATGGGGAGACCAAGGAGCACCACGTAAACTAAAATGAAAAAAATCACTGTCATTTTGGAATAATATGGCATGCTAGTGGGAATCAAGGTAGTGTACTTTTTCCTAATTTTTGTGCAGCCCTGTTTGTGAAACGTGATGCTCCTAAGTTTTGTTGCTTAAGTTAATTAGTAATATGATAAAATAATAACATTTACAATTATTACAATTATTATTACAATTAATTCATAGCATTTTACAAAGTAATAAACTTTTCTTAACAGTTATTATGCAGGCAAGTTCAAACCATCCCATTTGTCTTTCAGTTGGTTAACAATGGCCCGAGCGTTGTCAGCCAATCCACGTTAGAGGTGAAATGCCCGCTCAAGGCTCACGGCCACGACTTGCTCTATCCAGTGGAGGTGGTCACTGAAGGACCACTCAGCTGCTCGTCCAAACACGCCCTCAACGCACTGAAACTTAAGGTGCAGACACACGTAAAACAGGGTTAATACTCGTTAACCTTTTCGTGTTGGACTGCAATCAAAATGATTGGATTTATGCACACAGCTACAGCCTCCAGCCGCAAGGAGTCTCTCATCCCTCAAGTCCATCGAGGAGCATCTTATTCAAAAGCGGGAGGTCAAAGACCCCATGGCTGAACACGGAAACTTGGTAAGTAGACCTTTTACTTAGAAATGATAATGTGTAATTAGAAATGATTACAAATTAGAAGTTTTTTAGTAACACTAACACCAACACAATAAGGTACACAAAATTAGAGTAGTTAATGAGGAACGAACCTACCTAACCACTACTCGTTAGTTATTCATTAGGTCTTCATTAGTTCCTCATTAACTATCCTAAATGTATGTACCTTAGTAACTGCTCTACTCATTAGTTCCTCAGCAGCTACTGTATTTCTGTGTACCTTATTGTGAAGTGTGACCCTTGTTTTTTTTTTTTAAACTATCTTCGTTCCTCATGTAGACTCTACAAGTCCCATTAAAACCTTGTGTCTATGTTTTGGGTGCCTCATCATGAGAAAATGTCTTAAATAGGGGCTTAAATTGGGCATTGAGTCTCGAGCATCGATGGGAACGGGAACTAACGTTCCAATTCTCCCGGGATCGTTCAAATGTTTTTATTCCGATTTCTAGTTTCGATGGCCACTTCACCGACTGGAAGAAATAGCCTCGAGCACCAACAAAGAAGAAGCTGGCGAGCACCAGCGAAGAAGCGGCTAAAAACTTTGGCTTAACTTCATAAAAAAAGAGCGGTTGGCTCAGTGCAACATTTGCAACACAATGATATGATGCAAAGGGGCGTGCACGATCAGCATGATTAATGTTCACACATTCATGGTGTAGAAATAACACAGTAGCTCGTCTTTGGTGCGTTACGTCGGACTTCCTCCAAGCAATCAGAATCAAGGAAGTCAAACAATAAATGACGTTTGTCTCATGCCAATGTAAGCGAGGGTTCCAGGATGCAAGCTGACGTGGAAGTGCCTGGTAAATAAAGGACGGGAGCTACGGCTATGGCTAGGCAAGTTTATCATTTGCACAGTCTGTCTCTGTTAGCAACAGTCAAGGGACCATCTCAACTGACACAACACACTTCCAGCCTTCAAAGTAAGAGTGTGTTGGGCTATATCCTGTTTACTTGTGCTAACAAAATAAGCGTAATAAAAAATAGCATACACCAACGTTAAGGCAGCAAACAAAGTATGCTACTTTTTAAAAGTAAACATCTTTGTGAAAGTGTATTCCCATCAAAATAAACTTCATAACATTTATATTCAAGTTGAATGATTTGATATTTATATACTGGTTGAAAATAGCCCTGTAAGAAATTCATAGGAAAGTTGATTAAATTGCACGTCATTAACCAAATCATGGAAAAAAAGAACTCTGGTTAGCACCCTCATTTAAACCGTGCAAACTTTTACGACACTGCCTTTTAAAAGCATCGGAATCGAGAATCGTTTGGAACCGTAATCGAAACAAGGAATCGGAATCATTCAAATTCAAACGATGCTCAACCCTAGTCTTAAATAATGTCGACTGTATCGTTTTCAGGTTAGATGATGAACCTCTGAGGTTTTACCAATGTGTGACCTTGTTCCTCCTGAATGGACTTTTTGGATTGTTGTATTGTACACAGCAGGGTTGATTCACACCAGAAGAATGCAACCTTCAGGCTTCTGTACATGCAGAGTGATTAAATCCTAATCAGATTGCTGAACTCAGCAGGGGAAATGGGAGCTATAACGAGCCCTGGCCCACATCTCCTGCTGTCTGCTGTAATTGTTTATGAGAGGGAGTTCATTATGTTTGTGATTTACTGGGCTGCCATTGTACATCTTGCATCACTTCCGAATTTGACAGACAATTTCTTGTGTTGTTCAACCGCATGAAAGATGTCACTGAAGAGAAAAAGACACGTGGTTATAATTCAGTTGAATGTCACTAAACGTCACTGAAGTCATTCCATTGTGTAAGGAAAGAAATATTGTTGAGTGCCTCATGGACAGTGATGACTGTGTCCCATCTCAGACATGCTCGACTGTGGAGTGCTGGCAGCTCAAGTGTAACGTTGGGCTGCTGGAGAGAGGAGCCAGTGTTATCCTTAGTGTTCACTTCAGACTTTGGGCAGAGACTTTCATTGAGGTGAGTCTACAATTCACAGCAGAAGCAACTTCACTGATTTCCGTCTTGAGGAAAAGCCAGGAAGTGTGTACATTTACTGCCCTCTGGTGGGGGTTATTCATCTACGCTCCATGGCAGGGGTCTCCAAACTTTTTCCACTGAGAGCCATATATAGAAAACACATGAAAGTGTATTTTATAGAGGGAAATAAGCATTTGGCCCCTTACCAACCAGCAAGCATTGTGAAAAAGCTTCTCCCTGTAGGTACGTACTTAAAAGGTCAACTTGCTATGTGCAAAAAGCGGACGTACGATTATTTTCGCCATGTGTTTTTTGGCGTTCCCCACATCGCTGTTTTTTTTGTTTGTTCCTGGAGAACATAGCTGTGGTGACCATGAAGGAGTAAGATCACGCATGGAGGACGTACAAAAAATTGACATTTTGCCCAAACCTGACACCAGCAAAATGTACAAAAGACAAACGTTGGCCGTGTGGATGACACACAAAGACGAACAAAGTGCGTACGTTTGTGTTGCATCCTGGAAAAAACGTAAGCGCCTGCGGATTTATTGGACATGACAAAGGACCTCTGCGTCCGGTCTGCGGCCAGTCTACACCTAAAAAATTCAGCACATAATACAGATACCCTTAGCGTGTTTCTTGAGTTTTTTTGCACATAGGAGCCCATACGACTGGTTGTCACCTAGGCTTAAAGATGTAACAGAAACAGTCTCTTCCATTCAAACTCCTCCACTACCATGGACAACACCAAAGAGCTGTTTAAAGGACCTCAGGGACAAGAAAGAGACCAATATTGGCACACTAATTTAGAAATACCGTAAAAGAAATACAAGAGCGCCCTCCTTCTGGAGCTCCATGCAAGATTTCACCTGGTGGGGTGAGAACGATTTAGAGAAAACTGAGGGACCAGCCCAGAATTACAAGTGGCGAGATAGTTGATGATGTCAAGGGAGTTGGGAGCACGGTCACCAAAAAAAGCATTTGTAACACACTTTGCTAGCATGGATTGAGATCCTGTGGTGTCCGCAAGGCCCCCCTGCTCAAGAAGACACAAGCACAGGCCTGCCTGAAGTTTGACAATCAACACCTGAATGAGTCAGACAAGACTTGGGACAATGTGATGTGGTCACATGGGACTAAAATGGTGCTCCTTGGCATCAACTCGACTCCATGTGTTTACAAGCAAATGCTGAATATGTTCCCAACAACACCACCCCTATCGTCAAACCTGGGAACATTCCGCTTTGGGGCTGTTTCTCTGACCAAAATCCATGCAAATTCTGGACTGGTAAGAAGGGGCTTAAATACTTGTTTTCTTGTCAATGCAACGTCCACATGACTTTGACCATTCAGCTTGTTGATATTGTTCTGTTTAGGTAGTCACTATTTCTTTGATATCAAATGTCCTTTGCCAACAGAGGGCCCATAAGCAGTATCTTTTGGAATGCTCAGTTCAGTTCACTGTGGACAAGGTGCCCTATTCTAGTCTTCTGAAATCCAAGTCATCTGGCTCTAAAAAGGTAAGCTTTTTATATAGGCGGCTTTTGTGTGAGCTTGTCAATGAAATGACTGAACGGGGCACGGCTTCTTGTTGTTCAGGTGGTGATGTCTGTCCTGTGGAACAAGCCCGATAGCCTTTTCTCTGTTCCATGGTGGATCATCATTCTGGCTGTTCTAGCTGGGCTGCTTTTACTCTCCGTGCTGATCTATCTGCTGTACAAGGTAAACAAGACAACCAATTATTGTGTGGCACCTTATCATGCGCTGATATCTTTAACAACGATCTGGATGTCGCGTCTGTCGCCCATTGTTCACTATTATTAAAACTACACAGGAAGATGGATAGCCAGTCAACCAGAGCTCTGGTTGCTCTCTCTTAGTAAAACACTGCCCCCTCGCGTTTTGGCAGAGAATTGCAAGTCTCTCACCACTAGGCACTGCAAAGCTAAATCCAAATACTTTTACATATTTGAAGGTTTTTCAAAATGCAATACAGTAATCCCTCGTTTATCACAGTTAATTGGTTCCAGACCCGACTGTGGTAAGTGAATTTCCACGATGTAGGATTCCTTATTTATACTGTAAATTGAATATTTTCTGAGTCACTGCATAGAAAACCTGTTTATGGCCTTCTAAATGTAGTTTTTAACATTGTTAAAGCCCTCTAGACAATGAATTAACACCCGTATACTCACCATTACACTCAAATGTTGTTTCTTAATTTATTGGTGTTAATGTTTCTTTTGTTCTTATTCATTTTCTTTTGTTTTCTTTTTTTCTTTTTTTGGGACAATGAACAGAACAAGAATTTCATTGCATATTAGAACTACCTGTTTTACTGTGCATATGACAATAAACTCTTGAATCCTATGATGCTTACAGTGCAGCTTTAGGAAGTATTGGCGTATTGACTTTATTGAAGTGACTTTGGTGGTTCATCAACAACAGTAGCCTGTGTTCTTAATAAAGCCGCACGGTGGTCTAGTGGTTAGCATGTTGGCCACACAGTCACAGTCAGGAGATCGGGAAGACCTGGATTCGAATCTCCGTTGGGCATTTCTGTGCGGAGTTTGCATGTTCTGCCCGTGTGTGTGGGGTTTTCTCCGGGTACTCCGGTTTCCTCCCACATTCCAAAAACATTCATGTTAGCTTCATTGGTGACTCTAAATTGTCCATAGGTATGAATGTGATTGTGAATGGTTGTTTGTCTATATGTGCCCTGCCATTGGCTGGCCACCAGTCCAGGGTGTACCCCGCCTGTCGCCCGAAGTCAGCTAGGATAAGCCCCCGCCACCCTAATGAGGAGAAACGGTATAGAAAATAGATGGACTGATGGATTAGGGATTATTGTTCTTGATAATCCAAGCCTGCAATAAAAGCCTGTTGTTCCGGTGATCAAGTCTGGCGTTTGTGTGTTTCACCGAACATTACAATAACATTACTGACACCTAGTGACCAGTGTAGAATACTACAAATCATTCACAGCGTCTTTGAATGAGTCTTCCGAATGCCTTATATATGAATTTTAATTCAGTAACCCATTTTAATGCTTGGAAATGCTTAATTTAGGCAAAAATGCATAAAACTGACTAATAACAGCCCACATTGAACTACGAAACAGCATGAATTATCAATATAGTTTTGAAAATCCATGATAGAGTGAAGCAGTGAAATTCGAACCACGAAATGGCGAGGGACGACTGTAACTACTTTCCCTGATAACTAATGACATTGATGAAGCACTCATTTCATTACTCTATTATCTTCCAGATGGGCTTCTTCAAAAGGTCAGATCCATATGGTACAGCCATGGAGAAGGCCCAACTCAAACCCCAGGCATCCTCAGAAGCCTAAATCCAAAGTGGAGCCTCCGGAGCAGCTGGAAAATTGGAATGATATCGCATTCGTAAAATATGAATGAGACTTTCTAATGAGGGGCAGGAATTACTGATGGACATGCGGGGGTGTTGTATCACTGGAATACACATTATCTGGTGCTGCACTAAAATATCAGCCACCAAGAAGAAGATGGAATGAATGCAGGTGAGGACGTATCACAGAAGACGTTCTTTTTGCTTATTTGGAATCAGAACAAGGTCGTCGATCAAAGAGGGAACAATGAGGTCTTTGGATCAGACAGGAGAAAATCTAGACAACTTTCAGCACCAGTGTGTTGCTTTACTAATCAGTTTGAGCATGTCTTTGCTTCAGCTGGGCGTTTTTGGAACATAGTGATGAAACACCAACATCCAATCAGGGGACTGGGATTTGTTTTTAACAATAATGTTAGAAAGCTGCTTTTTCTCGAGTGGTTCATGATAAATGATTTTCAAATAGCTCACGGGCTGTACGGTGGCCTGGTGGTTAGCACGTCAAAAAATGGAAACTCAGGTATGAAAAAATATTCATGTTTCCAAGGGTGTTACCACTCTCACCCTGTTTTCTGAAAGATAAAATGATCAATAACTAAAAAAAATGAATTAATGGCTCCATGTGTTTTTTGAAGGTGCTTGCTAGGGCAGCTAAGATGTTTGTGTGAGTACACATTGAGGGCGATGCATCCCCGAAAACAGTGGAAAGACCGCCAAGTTGAATGGCCAGCTCTCTGCTCCGATTCTCCTCCAAGCCATTGTATGAGTGACTTTACCGAGCTATAATATGCTTGAATTGTATGGGGACATAATGGCATACATATTCACAACAATCAAAACTAACAATTAATTCCATCATTTATTTACATGATACTCGAGCTGCAAATAACGAATATTTCCTTCACTGATTAATCTGAAGCTCGTTATTTCGATCAATTGAGTAATCGGTTCAGCCAAATCAATCCGAACCAAACACAAACAGTGTCTGCTTTAGTGGTTGACAAAGAAAATAAAACATTCACATTTTAAAGCCAGACGATGTTCATATTTTTCAATCAAAAAAAGATGAATCAAATACCAAAATAAATGCCATTGAATTGGATGAATGCTTGCTCTAATGATACACATCCATTGACTTTTGAAGTGTCAAATCCAGAGGAGTCGTCACTGTACAGCTCTAAAGAGCTTCTTCTCATTCTTCTTCTCTCCCTACCCAATCCACACTGGTCCTTTAAATGCTTGCTTCGGTCCAGGAAACACCAACAAAAGGCCCCTAATGCTTTGGTATTCCTTCCCTCGCAAAACATTTGTCCCCCTTTGCAACTGAACAGTTTGGTCATTCTTGGTGTTACTGATGCTATGTTTCAAAGAACGACACACCTATTGTCACTTATGCCTCAGTGTTGATGGTTGATTGTGTGTACTGTACTGTCATGGAAGACAATCCTGATCAAACTGCGATGCTTAACTTGAACACTTCCTCTCCCATATTGGGAGGTACTTACTGTGTATATTGTAATGTATGGTATATATGTTGTCCTCCAGAATAAAGCCTAATTTTGTACACCCGATTTTGCCTGATGTATTGTATGAGCAGATGGTAAGCAGAAAAATCCTACTGTAATATTTGAGTTGGTGTGTTATCATGTCAGCATTCAGAACGCCAGTTATTTGTGTTGTGTTTTCCCTGGTTGGTATTTCTGCTGAGTGGGTGCATGCGTGTTTCTGCTGAGTTCCAATGGACGCTTGCACCCTCCCCACCCTTGCAAAAAAGCCCCA
The DNA here is from genome assembly GCF_027744805.1 of Dunckerocampus dactyliophorus. Lineage (NCBI taxonomy): Eukaryota > Metazoa > Chordata > Actinopteri > Syngnathiformes > Syngnathidae > Dunckerocampus > Dunckerocampus dactyliophorus. Next base: position 1,814,930 of record NC_072826.1, read on the forward strand.
CTGGCACAAGGACGCCTCATCGCCGCAGAGGAGCTCAAGTGTCCAGAGAAATAGACTGAACCTCGACGTGCCCTTTGGAGCCGTGAGTAACCGTCCTGTGTGTTTCTCACAGAGATCGCTGAGTTAATGAATGAATAATGTTAAAATGCATGCATAGTATAGCTTATGAATAGAAGGGGGATGACTCAGCTGTATTTGGAGTCTTCACACTCAATGACTATGCAGTTTTCATAAATCTTACTGTACTAACACGTACAACAGGAAATGCTGATATAGAGCAGGCTTGTCTATGCTGTGCTTACAGAATAATGTAACATACTTTGGGGGTGTACAATAATAATTGTACGCCCCCAAAGTATGTTACATTCAATCAAATTGAAAGCAAACATGACACTGGCTCCTATGACCCATCCCAGGTGGCTTTCTGCTGACTGATCCTCTGTGATGCTTCCTATTCAGCATGTAATGAGGGGGGATTTTGTGCCATGAGTCAACAGATCAGGCATTCCTGCTTTCATCACTGCTTGAATTCCATTGCATTTGTGCATTGTTAGCACACTAAAATTAGCGTACTAGCAGTTTTAGCTGTTTTCATAGGTAGACACATATATACAGTAAACACTTAGCACTATCATGCTACGTGTTAGCATGCAAATGTTAGCATACATACATTGGTGGTTCCTCCAGTGTCGCTCTTCGATAATTCAGGGTCTGCATCCTTAGCAATGTGCATTAGCGGGGGGCTGACGTCATCATGATTTGTGAAATGCTGTCCTTAGAATGCGCTCTCCTCTGGACATGTTTTGAAGTGCTCATTGGGACTATGGCTGTATCTCAAATGGAACACTTCCGTCAGTACACCTCAATACATATCCTTTATACAGTGTGCTTACTTCGTGAGGGTGTGAATTTTGTCAGTGTATTGCTGTCCCAAGTTGATTACTATTGTTGTGCGCTTACTAGAAATAATGTGTGCCATCTGGCTCCCGTTCACGCTCTGTAAGCGAGGAGTTTCAAAGTTTTCTTCGCCAACTTTCGCCAGTGTTTCAGGCTGCCGCATCAACATGTTTAGTTCGCGATGAGATTCCGCCCCGATTGAGCAGTCCGCCGGTTAAATACTTCCCCACACGAATGTTCGTTCTCCTCACAATGCCAGCATTTCATTCACATTACGTCAGTTTCCACGAAATTTCGTATTTTATTTTTATGTCACGATTCTGGGCCAAAATCATAAGGCCCTGGCAGATCCATAGTGTCTTCTTCTAAGTTTGCTTCTCTTTAGACATCGTCTGCTTGGTGTCCTGTCATCATGGCCAGAAATCTGCTGAAGAATCCCAGTGGTGAAGGTAAGGTTCTTAAACGGCAATGACATTTTAAGAATGAGCTCCTGTACTGACACCAGTATACACTAGCTGGTTTCAACTGGATTTTTATTTGGTCATCTTCGGGCTGGAATCGACACTAGAAAGTCACAAAGATTGGATGACGTTGAATTAAAAGATGGTATTTTCATTGTTTCTTTTTTACAGTTTGAAAAAATAAAGTGACATCCAATGTTTTAAACGCATTATAGTGATTAGAATAGCGTACAAGAGCGTGATGCTTAAACTGTGCTACCAGTACTACTGGGTAGAGTCCCTCCATATAGAGAGTTGCGACATGACAGTCGAAAAAAATACGGTCACGTGACTGGTGGAGCCATTTTGGGGCCAAATTCGCGTTTGCGTTCACCTTTTTTTTTTACAGTATTCTTGGCCGTATTCTTGTTTATTCCCCAAAAATGCCGGGTTGTTGTGCATCCGGATGCACAAATAGACATGACAAGGGTTTCAAGCTGTACAGATTCCCTTAAGATGTCAACAGACGGACAATTTGGGAAAATAAAATCAACCATTTGGGCTGGAAGCCGAACTCGTCTTCAAAGCTGTGCGAGGTAGGCTCTGTATATGTTAACATGTTTAATGTCACAATGTTTTAAAAACTTGACAGAGCCACCTGGGGCGATGTTACTAAGTTTAAGGCATCTCTTGATGAGCTTGGCACGTTTTGGAGAGAGTGTGTTTACCTAAATGCTGTGTTCCAGTTAATTGTTTTGATATAAGAAAGTAGCCTAAACATAAAATATACTATGAAAAAAGGAAAAAAAGGCAGTCATGATGCTTAGACTTAAGAATGATCCTTGTGTAAATCACCTCTGGTTGCAAATAAAGTAATCCATAATCTCAAGCAAATTTAGAAAACTGCATTCATTTTGAAATCTGTTGGCATTGAATGTATCGTGAAATTCTGCTTTTTATTCCATTTACAGTTGAAATCAAATGTTGAAGTTAATGCAACTGTTCCATAGTCAACAGAATTCCTATTTTTTTTAATGTAGACTGAATTTGCTGATTTAATAAGCAGTTGGCAAAGCATTCATGCATGATGTCCATAACAATTCAACAATGTTTTCATGCATGCAGTCAAGTCAGTCAAATTATACCATATTACACATTGGAAAATATAGATCTATAAATAATTATAAAAAAGACATTTTGCATGCGTCCCTTTGTGCAGAGACATTGCAATTTACATGCATTGTCGTACTGTGCACGCAATCCGCGCGCTTGAATTGGCCCCAACATGGCGGCGTAATCTCAGTTGTCGTAACTCTCTATATGAAGGGACTCTACTACTGGGGATACGTGGGCTCCATCTAGTGGTGCACCAGAACACTACATGATTGCCTCTAAGAACGTTAAAATGCTATGAGACATACACATACGATGTAAACACCTCATAAGCCTCATTTTCTGTGTTCACGTAATGCAGTTAACGTACTTTGAAATGAAGGAAAGACCATAAATTAATTCAGTAAAACTAAAAAGTGAAAACTCTTGAGTGGTTTATTACCATTGTTGCTATTGTGACAAAATACGTCATGTCAGGCTTTCAAAAGCGTTATACAAATTAGCTTGTTTTCATTCATTCATTCAAGAACTATAGTAAGTTGAACAGTTGAATTGCAATATTCGACGGCCTATTAAAGCATTGGAATTGTTAAAAGGTTTAAAACTGACCTTTAATGGCAAAAAATAAGCTTTTGGAAATGAGCTAGCTTACCGGACACGCCGTCATTTTGGGAACGCCTGGCGTAGTCACATGACTGTCACATGACAACCACACTAAAATGTTTTCTATTGGCTTGTGCCGTGATCAAATGAAAATTTTAAAAAATGTTATAATTAAGTAAAATACTAGGACGGTCAAATGATTTAAAATTTTAAATCAGATTAATCACAGTTTTCAAATTAATTAATAATGATACCATTTGCAACTATATCTGAAATATGCCAATTTTTACTGTATTTTATTGAAAGAGATACACTATATGGCAGGGTTATATACACTTGTAAGTATTAACACCTCCAAATGAACTGAAAATGTAAATCGAGCTAAAAGATAGCACACGTCTGAAAATCTATTTCCAGAACACAAGTTTCTCTAATAGTAGCGGAACGCATGAATCACGCCTTAACTGTTATGAGCAACGAGGAGGTGCGTTCAGAGACACCACGTAACTGAAGTTGAATTCACATGTTTTGGGTTTATTTTCTGGAATTTCCGAGCATACGGTACATAAATGCAGCAAATTGTACTTCCGCATTAACAGTTACCAAGCCACTGATAAGAATATCCACTTATTGTTTTTCTGTTTATTTAGACCACATATACTGGCATACTAAAGACGTTCTTGTGATGTAAAGAGTGTCCCTGAAAGCATCTCGCGTCTAGCGATAATGAGGAAGTGTTGCTCGGAGGCTGAAGGGATTAGAGACGCGTTTGTGAATTGGAGACACACACATGTATATTGTGTTGGAATTGCACTGCTGCTGATGTGTTCAGGTCAGAATAAAGTTATAAAAGATCAGCAAACTCTGTGAGGAGCCACACTGTGCCGCCGTCTGTCGTCATAACAAATGGGCGTGGCTTGCCATGATGCATATGTGTTAATTATGCTTGAAAAAATTTAACTTATTGAAATAACGCACCCTAAGAATACAATCGGTTACATAAATAATAAGCATAAATAAAATGTGAAAGGTAGAAATATAGCTAATTATAACTAACTATAATTGAGACAAATTCAATGTGGTCCAACTTGTGCATCTTGTCAATGTGATTATGAACTCTGTCATAGAGCAGCTGGAATTCTGGGAGCTGACGGAGAACGGTGGAAGCCAGTGGAAAGTGGAGGACATGCCGGGAGACTGTGGCCATGACTTCAGCAATATGGCCGTGATGAAATACTTTGCAACCTCCTTTGAGTAAGTGAAAAGTCTGCCCACAGTGGAACTGCATTCAAAACACACACACAAACACATAAATCCTACAGGCCCACACAAGTAGGTTACACTGACACCCTGCTGGCAGGCACCCAGCTGAGCTTCCCTGAGAAAGTTCTCTAGGGTTCCAAAACTGCTGCAAATGAAATTAAATATGGATGAACTACTTATTGGGGCGACACTGCTCTACTTCCTGAGTACTGTTGAGGTGCCCTTGAGCAAGGAAAGAAAATGTCCTGTCACATTTAACAAGTGTTGATGCAATTTCCAAAAGGGTGGATTTTGTTCGGGGCAGCATGATAATTGGGAGACAATTTTTGTACTGTTTGACCCAACATCACATATTTGAGTGGCCTTTTATTGTGACCAGCCCAGGTCCACCTGTGCCTATTAATATAAATAATTTAACACCTATTATTGTAACAGAATTATTTTGTTTTTACTCAGCTATGCACCGCCCACCACTGTTGTTCTCATATGGGAAATTTTTCAATTCCACTTCATGAAAAAAATGTACACCACCTTTTACATCCTAGGTTGTGCCTGAAGAGACAGGTGATCGACTTAGCAGAGGAAGGTTTCACTTGCGAACAGCTGGATGCCCAACCTGTTGTAGAGGTGGAAGACTGGTGAGACCCCCCCCCCCCCCCCCCCCCCCCCCCCCCAAAGGTGACCTCCTTCATGGCTTAAGTGTCTTGTGACTAACGTTTCGTAGGTACTGTGGGAGGCAAGACTGTGGCTGCACCTATCAAATGAATGTGTGTCTGCTTGATGAAAACCATGAGGTCTTAGAGGAGTTCAAACCTGAACCCGTTACTCTGGACCCAGAGTGTGACGACTGTTCATGGAAACAGGTGACACAGACAGGAAGCTGCCCCTCGCCCCGCTTAACTTGCTTGTCATCTGACAAAGTGGGTTGTTTCTGTTTCAACCAGGTCTTGCACACATTTTCAGAGTACGGCCCTGGTCTGCGCTTCATCTCCTTTGAACACGGAGGGAGAGACACAAACTACTGGGATGGGTGGTTTGGAGTGAGGGTGACCGGGAGTTCTATTACTGTTCAGGTCTAGACAAGAAGAGAGAAAAACACTATTGGTATGATGGTTTCAATAGGACCACTTTTGCCTTATGCACCAAGCTTACTCCTGCAAGGGAAACGTACTGTTATTTTTTTCCCCCTTTCTCAATACACTATGCTAAGAACTACGCAGCATCATACTGGAGGATGTTTCTAATATCACCTCATTTAGCTATGAGAGACAACAGGATAGCTTATTGTAACTTTGATAGCTATAACTGTTTATTTAACAATAAAAAAACAATTTAAAAACGTGAATACAAAATGAACTGTTGTACATGCTTATTATTAGCACTGAATAGATTTGCCTGACACCAGCAATTCTCAACTGGTAGCTTGACCCGTTTTCAGTGGGCCGCCAGAAAACAAAACCAAAAAAATGTAATGACCCGATGTCCATGAATGCGCCTCACGTTCTTGTCTGTGCTATTCACTTGCTACACCACCATAAGGTGCGTGCCAGGGCAGCCACGTAACCTTTGCCAACAGCCTATTTCAATATCAGAGATTTGAGACGTTTGAGTAGAAAACATGTCTGCAATTTGGGTCGATGCTTGTCGTTGAGGGATGATGGTGGGCGTGCAGCCAAACCAGTTGAGAACCGCTGCCATACACCATCTATACTGTATTGTATGCAGTCGTCCCTCACTATATCACAGTTCTTCCAAAAATAATAAATGACTGCTGTTTCATGGTTGACTTAGGCAAAAAATATTGAAAGACAAATTATATGTAGTATTGTGGTCACTACGCATCAGTAACGTTATGAGAAATGATGTTAGATTACGTGACTTGTCACACTGCATGGAGACTAGCAAATGAGCCAACAGAGCCGGGCCGACATGCCACGGCTGACTTCTCCTCTCATTCCGTGTGGATGTGGTAAGTTTTTGGCTTCTTCGTCCATCTTCCCCACTCTGTTTGAAACGCTTTAAGTTTAGAATAAAGTAAACTGGAAAGGCTAACTAGTTAGCTCGCTAGCGGCCGTCTGTTATGTCCCTGCAGCCTGCGCAATGTGATGTAAACAAATAACAGGTGTGTAAAAGTGACTACTGGGGTGTTATTTCATGTCTACATGGCTCTAATAATGTTAAAACACGTATTTAGCAAGTCATAAACAGGTTTTCGATGCTCTAGCTATGAAAATATTCCATTTATTAATATTGAATCCTACTTATTGCGGCCGGGTCTGGAACCAATTAACCGGGATGAACAAGGGACGACTGTATACACATTTTGAGTAATCACTGTTTCCATGTCTTATTTAAAGCTACATGTATTTATGTTGGCCAGCATTGCCACTTACCAATCATGACATAAATCCTAATTCAGTCACACAAAAAGAACATATACTGTATGCCACCAAAAGCTGTGTGAGGCCAAACGTAAACCATTGTTTTTTTTTAACAAATACATTTAATAGACGCTCTCAATAACAATCGAGAGAAACTGTCTTGTGCCACCAGTCCCAGTTTCGAGGCCTTTTGGACCATTACCAGTCATCTTGAGATCTGGCCGAGTGTAGGGTCAGAAAAGGAAAAAAAAAAGAGTAGGTATGGCTGAGGTGGTCCAACTGAAATGTGAAGGCAGCGCTGGCAGCGTAATCATTCTCCTTGTGGCTGCATCTGTTTACAAAAGGTCTCAAACTGCTGTTGCTCAAGCTCAGTCATCACCTTGTTCAAAGCGTATATCTGTACATGAGAAAGCGAAGACTCAACGTTTTATAACTAGATGCAGTGTACATACTGTATACTATTGATCAAAATTGTAAGACCAATTGAAAAACTGCAAGAATTTACATTTTGCCACTGTGGGATCTTCAGTAGGTTCTAAATGGAGCTTCAAAATGAAAAAAGAAGAAATGGGAGTGAGGCAAAAAAATAAATAAATTTTGGCGAAATGTGGATTAAATGTCATTTTTGTCAGGTATTCACGCCCTGGGCGGACCGAAGCCAATAAGCGCCGCAAAAAATGTAGCCTGACAGTCCTGATGGCTTCCAACGATACTGGCATGACAAGGAGATCCCACTTGAGATGTTATCCACACGGCGCAATGGAGGGGCAGCCATCATGATCCTTCAGTGGAACAATGGTGCTTCGGGTTGTGCAGGGGCGTCAAACGGCAGCTGGCTATGTGGAGATGTTGCAGGGGGCATCCCTCATGACTGTAGGCCCTTGTCTGCGTGGTAATGACTGGCTTTTTCAACAAGACAGCGCAGTAGGTCATAAGCTCACTCTTTTGGCCCATCCTGGGTGTTCCCCTGACCTAAATTCAATTGAAAACATTTGGTGACGGATGGCAAGGGAAGTTTACAAAAATGGACATCAGTTCCAGACAGTGGATGCCCTCTGTGAAGTCATCTTCAGCAGCAGGAGCAACATTCCCACTGGCCTCCTGGAAACACTGGCATTAAGCACGCCCAAACCCATTTTCACATTGATTAACAACAATGGCACAGCTAATCCTTACTGAGTCCTTTTTTGAAAATTTTATTTCTATTTTAGGTTGTTTTTTTTGCCTATTTCACTTTAATGGTTGGTTGGTTGCAATAAATTGCTAACTCATTTTTGTCTCACTCCCATGTCTTCTTTTTGCATTTTGAAGCTCTACTTAGAACCTCCTCAAGATCCAACAGTACAAAATGTAAATTCTTGCAATTTTTCCAAGTGTTCTTACAATTTGGATCAAGAGTGGATACATTACACACACACACGCATACATAAACACCCATTTGTGTCACCTCTGCTCTCTGTCGCTGTTTGAGTTCCTGCTGTGCAGATTTCTGTTTCGATCTGTCTCCTCTAGTTGGGGTAGAGTTGAGCTTTGGCTTGTCCTTACGGCAGGCAGGTTCCATTGTGATTGTCCTCTGCTCGAGCAGCCTAACATATAAGCAACGGGAAAAAAAACCTTAAACGGGATCATTCCGTTCTAATTCTACTATAATTCCACTATACACATCAACGCTTTACACGCCCCACAAAACGTAACTCGCATAATCACTCACTATGTGGGCCAGAAAGCTAATACGAATGTTAGCCGAGTACCATTCAATTGTAAAAAAAAAAAAAAGATTACCTTAATGCAGGAGAACGTGTGCAGAGTGTATAACACGTCCTGTGTATATATTTATTTATACTAAACACCGCCAATCGCACATAAAACGAACGAATCGTTGCTGAAGCGAGCATAAAGTGTGAAACTAGCTGCTAGCGATGGATGAAAACAGCTGCTACTCGGGTGTTCCAAATAAACAAGTTCGTCTAGTGACAAATGTCAGCACCACAAACGTTCCGAGAGAAAAATAGTTCCGCGGATTCCAATTCTTTCCCATCCCCACTCTTATACGCAGTGTTGACATTATTAAAATAAAACGCAGTATAACAAGTAAGTAGAAGTATTGCATTGAATTTACTGGGTCATTTCCCAGAGTGGTCCAACGTTAATGGCAGTTGTGTGACGGAAGTATGACGCAGATTGACCACATTCAAAGTCAATAAGTCGACGGAAATCAACAAGTATTGCTTTACAAAAGTCTACGTTAATAATATTATTACGATATATTTTATTTTTTGGCTAATACAAGCAAATTTCATGTTGACTTACCTATTTGAAAAAATGCTGGGCTATGACCACAAGATGTCACCCTCACATTACAGCCCACATATTTCAGTTTTGTGACATAATTTGATAAACGGCAGTGTTTTTTTTAAGTAAAAGCCATGATAATAGCAGTAAAACAGTAGTAAAAACTTTTTACTATTAGTATTTTCAGTGAAATTTGAGCTTTGATTCAGATTCAGACTACACAAGCGTGCCCACACACAAGTACACGTGCAATGTTTGCAATTGCCCATAAGCCACTCGAGTGATGAGCACAAAAGATGGTACATTTCAGAAATGAAACTTAAGTACAACTAAAACAATCACTTGAAATGAGGCGATTGTCTTCCCAGAGCTCACTTACCTGAAGTTTTTTTCTGCGTTTCAACTGAAACTTACGTGCATGTGTGCCCTCTGGCTGTGTTGCACCACGGGACGATTTATGGAGCAGCATACCAATGGTTTACCTGGATTTATCCTCTGACTGCACAACAGTGCTCTGTTTTGGAATAATATCCTGCAAAGCAAAACGTTCAAATATTGGCAACAACTGGCAGGCCTACAAGTGTTCACGCACACGCATACACGTTACTGCTTGCTGGTTAAACAGTGCTGTACGTCAAAAACACACTTTTGGGAGTTATCGCTCTAGTTCTGTCTGTTTGTGAGTCCAAATACTTTATATTAAGCCTTAATCAAGCTTATCCAAACATTATGTCAGCCGTGTCCAAACGTTTTCCAGCGAGGGCCACATAGTGAAAAAAGAAAGGATGTAAGGGCCACTTAGATGCTAGTTTTATACATTTCAAGAAAAAAAAATGCATCTCAGCTTTGTGCTATAGGTGGAAAAACCCTATGTTTAGTATCAATTTTGTATTAGTATCAAGTTTCTCCAAACTAATATTCCCAAAATTACAATTTTTTTATTTTGTTTTTCATAATATTATTTGAAAAAAACCTTTTCTTTAATTTCAACTTTGTGCTCGTAAAACAATATTATTTTTTTAGTTAATATTTTGACTTTATTCTCGAAAAAAATTTCAGCTGTTTTTCCATTTGTGCTGTTGGCCCACCCCCAACTATTTAAACTTTCTTCTTCTTCTTAAATTTTCTTCTCGCAATTATGGCTTTATACCCCCATTATTTTGACTTTATTCTCGTAACATTATAACTTTTTCCGCAACCTAATTTAATGAAAATTACAGGTTTGTTTGTTGTTTTGTTTGTTTTTCACAATATAACGACTTAAAAAGATGTCTTTTTCGGTAATATTTCAACTTTATGCTACTAAAACGACATTATATTTCCTCATAATATTATGAGTTTATTCTTGTAAAACTTTGCCTTTTTTTGTCGTTCGAGTATGACTTTTTTCTCTTCATATTTTGATTTTGTTCTCCTAAAATTCTGGCTGTTTTTTTCCGATTGTGCTGTAGTTTCCCACCCGGGCTATTCCAACTTTCTTCTTGTAAATTTTCTTTTCGCATTTATGACTTTATTCCCACAATATTTAGACTTTATTCTTGTAAGTTTTTCCGCAACCTACTTTTCCAAAAATTACAATTTTGTTTGTTGTTTTTCATATTATGATGACTTTAAAAAAACACATTTTTTCTTTAATATTTCAACTTTATGCTAATAAAACAGCATTTCCTCATAATATTATGAGTTTATTCTTGTAAAATTACGCCTTTTTTGACGTTCGAGTACAACTTTTTTGTCTTCATACTTTGACTTTATTCTCATAAAATTCCAGCAGTTTTTTCCATTTGTGCTGTTGTTTTTTCCCACCCGGCTATTTCAACTTCCTTCTTGTAAATTTTCTTCTCGCGATTATTACATTATTTCCATAATATTTTGACTTTATTCTAATAACGTTGTAAATTTTTCCGCAACCTAATTTCCAAAAATGACCACTTTTTTCAACATACAACGACTTAAAAAAAACATCAATTTTTCTTTAATATTTCAAATTTATGCTCTTAAAATGACATTTTCTGCATAATATTACATTATTCTCGTAAAATAATGACTTGTTCTCATTAGACTACAACTTCTTTCTCTTTGACTTGCTGCCACGGGCTGCAAATGGCCCCCAGGCAGCAGTTTAGACACCTCTGCATTCGAATGAATCTAACATATCGGATGGCCTGCAACAATTTTTGGCTTTTGGCGATTTAGCCCACGCATGACCCACTTGAATAATATCATACATTCACAATGGATTGCAGTCAAGGCAGTCTGCAGTTTTACTGGTTAGTTGAAGGTTCACCTCTCCCACAGGGGGAGAGTTATGATGGTGGGAAAGTGGCAGAGATATTCTAGCGAGGGGAGGGATAAGGTGTGCGTGTGGATGAGCCACGGTGTGTGTTAGGAGCTTTATCTTTCCGAATTAAACTCTTGCTGCCGTGGGATGCGAAGCTCTGACTGCTCTTTCAGCCTTGAACACACAACCACACCACAATCTCTGACCCTGCTCGCCAGGCTACCAGGCTACCAAGACACACACACACACACACACACACACACACAGCATTCATACTCATACGTAAGTGCGGTGTGTACAAATCCCCGTAGGCATTTACATTTATACGGGCTACATCTTTCAGGACTATAAATAAATGACCACGTTGACTGTGCCTAAAATAACTGGACACACTCACATGCATAAACATGATTCTGTACATCCGTGCACACGGCCAAGCAAAAACACAGTAGCACCCCTCAGCCCCAGGAGATTGGTAGCATCCAAACCAAACAGCAAGTGATGGGCAGGATATGACGTGCCAAGCAGATACACATAATGACACACACACTCCATCTGCAGCGTCTAGAAAGGCCATGATTCAGCACAACTCTTAGTCACGCTCGTTAAGATACAAAGGCCGTTTTGTCATATCCAGAGTGTATCCCGATTGGTTTTATGATGACAACATTTATACAACTCAAATCCAATCAACTTGACTGATGTGCAGTGAGGTTCGTGGCCGGTGAGGCATGACTTCTTTGGAGTTTTGTATTTTAGAAAGAAAAGGAAGAGAATAATTAGTTTTTGTTGAAAAAAAATGGTTTTGAAACACTTCTTAGTCCAAAAAATTAATCGCAGCCGTGTGCAAATCCCACCATGCACGAGTCCCCCGTGCGGTGGCACAGACCAGGGGGAGCTCAACAAGACCGACCCCATCGCGCATCCGAAGCAGCACCGCAAAAAACAGCATGAGGATCCTTGCAAAACAAACCTCGGTCCACCTTAACGGCGTCCAAAACATTTGCAAGGCTGAGTTTGTGAGTTTTTGTCTTTTGTTGCTGACTATTGTAATATCACATGATCAAGCCTTTTGTAACATTCCACACTACAAAATAAGTAATACAGTGGAACCTTGGTTAGCGTCATTCATTTGCTCCAGAAGGTCTGACTCTAACCGAAACAGATGTTAACCGAAACAAATTTTCCCATAAGAAATCATGTAAATCCAACTAATATACCACTCTCGTACCCCGCCTGTCGCCCAAAGTCAGCTGGGATAGGCTCCAGCATGCTCCCGCGACCCTAAAGAGGAAAAGCGTTATAGAAAATGGATGGATAGATGGATGGATGGATACCACTTTTGAATAAATTCCGCATACTGGCTCGTTCATGTTCATGGGCTCACCTTGCTCATTAATGTTCCCACATGAGGGCTGTGGCGTTTGGCTTTGCAAGCATCTTTTTAGCTCCTAATTTCCACAACGTCACGTGTGTATGCTAGGGGCCCCGCCTCTCCCCACAGAGGCAAAGAGTGTGTATGACCGACAAGCGGTCTTACTCTGTTTGCCGTTGTTCTATGAAGCATCTTGGTGCCGAACCACTGCACAGAGGGAACCCTCTTACTGCCTGTTTGGAAGCGAGAGACGAGGGAAACAGACACACATTGACATGGCAATATATGGAGGCGGGCAAAATGACCAAGTTACTTTTCATTTATCGTGTGATTAATTTATGTATTTATTTATTAGCGCAAGAAATCTCGTCAGGTTTTAATGTCGCCAGATCTTGTGACACAGTCATGTGCTCTCATTTTGCACTTTGTTTCCCGCACACGGTTACAAACCCACCTCATGTCCAATTCCTCACCCACCGCTTGGACCGGCTAATGAACAGAGGGGTAAAAGTCGGGACAGGAAGGAGTGCAGGCCGATGAAGGTGATGGCCGTGTTCTTGGACAAAGGAGAACAGTGGATCCTTTAAGCCCACGTGGGACAAACAGCGGGGTCAGTGTGTTTCGCTTGGCTGTTTTGCCGCCATTTCTCTTTCTCACTTTCTCACTCTCGGTCCCAAGTGCTGCTTCTCATTAGGCTTATTTGTTTTGGCCACCGCACAGTGGCATTCAACAGGCCAGCAACGAGAACCCGCACACATGTGCAAACAAGCGCGCACAGTTTTTTGTTTTGGCACTGATCAGGTGCCACTTTGAAGGTGCCTCTAAACATCAGCGAGCAGGGTTCGAGTTACGGAGGAGCACATGGCAGCATCTGTACGCAGGGGTCGCCAATGCATAATCAACATATTTTCTTTTAAGATTGTAAAAAAACATGTTAACTTCCAGAAAATGTGTTGTGTTTTGATAATAAAATAAATAAATAATAAAATAAAATGTGAAAAAGAACTCCAGTAAACAAGATATAATATTTTTGCGAGGTGCTCTGAAGGTTTCATCCCGTCTTCAGTCAGCCTGTGACACACGCAGGATGCATTGGGAGTTGTTCAAAATAGGATTCAAGATAATAGCGCATACAAATGGATTGAATGTAACTTCCACCATCCTTCTGTCCTCGAAGGAAAAACTCTTACAGACGTGCACACACACACACACACACGCACACACACAGAGCCAGTGTTTCTTGTGTTTATGTTCCGCTGAACACTGAAACCCGTTTAGTCTAGATAGAATCAATAATAACCCTTAAAGAGCTTGTCACAGCGAGGCTGCTCAAGACCACAGTGGGCCAAGTCAGAGAAAACCTGTGTGCACAACACACACTCCCATTACTGTACACAGGCGTAACACACACTGCGGGACACAAATGCAGCGTTCTCTTCTCTCAGCGAGTGCAATTTGGACCCCTACCCTCCCCAATTTTCTGTCTGGGCCAGCCTGTGGAAAGCAGCAAGCTCACAGCGGTGCTAGGCTTAAGTTTCCCCGCTCGCTTCCCTCCACGCACCAGATAAACAATACAGGTATTCTCAGTACCTGACACATGCACACATTCACAGACACATGTAGGCAGCGTAAGACCTGAGGCAGACAGAGCTGGCAGCACAGGCGTTATTCAGCATATTTTGCCGGAGGTCAAAACAGTAGTACGGTGCTCACGACGAAGCAAAGTGAAGCAAAGGGATAATGTGTACCAACTGGGAAAGCAGACAAGATGATCTCCTCCTTATTGTGATAATTCTGTGGTATCCGATGAGGTCTTTACGGCCAACATTGGTCGCCACATGCCAAACCACAGCGGATGGATTTGCATGACCAAAAACCACATCAAGCCTCTCCTGGGCGCACCTGCCTCAAAGCACCACTCCCAACCAACTTGCTGCAATCTGATGAAGCCCCGATATCTCCAGTTATTGCTAGTTCACCATGAAACCATGAGAAGCCAGACCCACGTCTGCTTAAGTGATGGGAGATATACCACAGATGTTTTTTTAAATACTACTAATTGATGTCAAAGATACCTCACCTATGGGTATGAGCTTGGGTAGTGACCGAAAGGACAAGATCACGGTACAAGCGGCCGAAATGAGATTTCTCCATAGGGTGGCTGGGCTCTCCCTTAGAGATCCCGGAGAAACCCCGGGGAGGTGTTCAGGGCACATCCGACCGGGGAAGACCCAGGACATGTTGGAGATGGGAACACCTCAGGACACCGAAACCTGACATGAACACCGTGGTTTTATTAAGTGGCTCTTACTGTACATTAACTGCAGTTGCATCCTGTAAAATGATTTGCAATGGAAATGAATTATAGATGTGCTGTTTGCAAAGTATACACACAATTTCTGCTACACAAATAACATAGACGCAGTACAGGAACAATCGTTACCTCTTGTGTCTGTCGCCGTCACGCGCGTTAATTTGCATGGGAACCACCTTGAACACCTTCTGTTTTGCTTCCAACACACACCAACTGCAAAGCAAGACTATAGTTGTTGGGCCAAATGACTCCAGTGGAATAAAACATTAAGTTAATTATGTATTGATATGTAAAAATCATCACCATTATTATCACTGACATGAATGTTTTGTGAGTGGAAGGCTTTATTTGCAAATATTTTTCATGAACTTTGACATTGCACAGTTATTGTTTTGCATGTTTTTTATGATGTGGCAGTAGTTGAACATAAAATAACAAAATAAGCACGTTTTTGAGTGCACCTCCACATGTTTTTCTACTCTTCCCTTTCTTGAACTATTATTTTATGACGAATTGGAAAATGTGCCCGTTGTTGAAAGCTTTTTAATATGTTGCCTTGATTTCAGCTGCATTTCCGTTTGCATAATCATTTTCATTTCTTGTATATTAAGAACGTTTGATAGCAAATGATAACCGGACGTAATAAATGAAGTATGTGTCTAATGAACGCTACGTAGCTATTTTGACTGGCATATTACTTATTTATGTACACAACTATTGGGGAATTATGAAATATTAATCATTAGTATTTAGTACAGTATTTAGTATAGCAGTTTAAAAGTTTTTTACAGCCGCAACACGCACATTGAAGTTTGTGATGACATTGCCACACATTCTGTGGGGATACCTGTAGGAGAGCGTGTACTGCAACAACCCACAGACCACTGAGGCCCTGAAGACCAACATCTGTCAGGAAATTCGGAGAATTCCTCTTGAGATGTCATCACAAACTTCAGTGTGTGTGTTGCAGCTGTAATCCACAGAAGAGGAGCGTGATTGAACATGTCATCAATTATTGAATTGTGTAGAAAACAACCGACAAAGTGGGAAACCTTTGGTATCAAATGTTAACGTGATGTTTCTATTACAAATCTGTAAATATTTTTGAATTCATTCTCATTACAAAAACTTGTGTATGATTAAAAAGTGGTAATATTTCATTGGCCCAGCCTGTATATATGTTTTATAGTAAGAGATAGATCATGCCGACTTATAACTTAGCCTGAAAAAGTGGGTGCACCCCGATATACACAATTACATAATACAAATACAAATACATAATTACTCATATTTATAAAGAGAGTAAATATATTTTTTCTATATTTATAGTAACTCTTCGGGATCTGGTCATTTTAAAAGTAGCCTGCTGGCTGAAAAAGTGTGAGCACCCCTGATTTAGACCACACATACACTAGGACGTTGCTTTGATGTTCGGTGTGTCCTTGAATGCACCTCGCTGTGACAATGAGGAAGTGTCATTCCGAGGAGGACTAGAGACGTGTTTGTGAGTTGGAGATACATATGTGGTGTTGGAATTGCACTGCTGTCGATGTGTTCCGGTCAGAATAAAGTTATAAAAGAGCGTCAGACTCTAAAGTCACGCAAAATATGATTAGACCAGCCTTGTTTCTTCAGTTTATTGATCCATTTTAATGCCTGGTACAACTAAAGGTACATTTGTTTGGACAAATACAATGATGATAACAAATATAGCTCATAAGAGATTCATTTAAGAGCTGATATGTAGAAACTTTTTTTTTTTTGATAATAACCAAAATCACTTAAGTTCTTACATGAATAACTATAGCATTGTACTGCCAAAAAATGTAACTCTTATGAGCTATTTTTGTTGTCATTGTTACATTTGTCCGAACAAAGGTACCTTTACTTGTATCAGGCATGAAAATGAACAAGAAACTGAAGAAACAAGGGTGGTCTCGTCATATTTCCCATGACTCTGTGTGGTGGCTTGACATGGTGCGCATGCGTTAATTACGCTAAACATTTTAACCTAATTAATGAAATAAATTAGTTACCGCCGTTAACTCGCTGGTTTTGACGGTCCTAATTTTAATACCAAACTTTTTCCATAAAAAAGTGAGGAGACCATACAGTACTATTGATTTCTTCTATGTGGCTTGCATGTGAGCACGTATGTTCGTCCATCGCAAACGCTCCTGAATATAGCTATTGTCTAGCTTTGACAAAGTCGCAGCTGAATTGCGCTGCGGTGTGAGGCTGCTCGTGTGTTGAGAAGCGTGTGAGGTCAAAAGGTTATGGTTTCTGTGGGACGTCTGAGGACGCGGCCCTGCCTGGCTAGAGCCAGCTGTCAAAACATGTACACACCATCACACACACAAAGAATTATGCACTCCAAGACAACCAGGTGTCTTTGTATAAACGAGCGGCGCATAAGCCACCTGCACACACAGATACACACAAACACGCAGTCACTAATTTGAGCAGAACTCAAACAGACAAGGCCGATAAGTGAGGGCAAGGGTTGATGGCAGAGGCAGTGACGTCCCTGATTTGTAAGATACTTATTTTTCTTCTACAAGCCGGGGTTAACATTTTGTAAGTCTCACTCTCATTACGGAGGGCAGACAGCGTACGCATGCACGTGTTTGCTCAGGCAGATTGGCGGCTCGGTCTCAAGGGAGCTGATGTCGGCACACTTTCGCTGAAGCTAAACATACATAATTGAGGAGGGCGCTTACAGGCTCTCCTGTATGTGAGTGCGTTGGAAAGTTAACATGTGAACTTAGGCCTGTCACTATAACGGATGAATCGAACAATTAAAAAAAAAAAACAGCCGATAATTATGCCGCCCTTGGTAAACGGACATGTGCATGTATGTGTGTGTGTTTCATCTAATCGTCTATCTGTGCCACACAGGCTTGATGACAAGACGGTTCACTCTGTATCTGTCTGTGTGCATTGGTTCCATAGTGGAATGAACAGAGAGGGTGAACCGTCCTCTCATTCAGCCTCTTTGCGGAGGCGAGGCTACTTGTGAGTGGATACAGAGTGCTAGCAGTAGGCTAGCAGCAAATTAGCCTCGTGCGAAAGCATGAATGAAGGCACAGAAGCAATGGTTTCTAAGGCAAATGCAACAGCCCCAGTTGCGTTGTGTTCGGTTGTAAACAGAATGAACAAGGTGAGCGCATGAACACCGACGACCGACACGGACAGTTTACTCAACTGGGAAAAAAAAAAATGTAGGTGTGATGTAGGTGACTTGGGCAGCGGAGCCTTCGTTCCGCCAGCCAATGCTTACTGAGGCGTTTGGTCGGCAAAGTAAATGTTAACAAAACAGTGCAAAATGGTGCGCGCTCACAGACAGTGTCGCTCGCTACATTGCAAAAGAAATGCAACCATTCAATACGGTTATATGGTATACATTTTATGCTATATAATCAATTTAAAAATTGTCTCAAAAAATGTTGTCAATAACATCCATTATCAACGATAATTTGTAGCACAATCATCGACCAGCAAAATGTGTTTTCGGGACAGGCCTATTTAAACTTATGAAACGACGACCATAGTCTTTCGATGGTGCATGCGTTGATATATTACTACAGAATTTGAATGTTAGGGCGCACTAACATTTCAGCTTTTTGAACAGCGCTCAGCTCTTTCACTCACACTCAGTACTCGAGCCGCGGTCCGTTTGCTTGTCCCATCACTTCCATTCTGATGTTTTACTGCAATTTCCCTGACGTTGTGGATTGTAACATAACATATTTAATAAGGACACAGGAGACGGGAAAATCAACTCACCCAAATTTATTCATGAATAAACTAAAAATCTAAAGAAAAGGTCTTGATGCAAAATGATAGTGAGGTGAACAGGCCAATCCGATACAGGGCTGTTGTCCCCCCGAATGAGAAAAAACACCCAACTAAACCCTCAACAAAACACAACAGAGGACAGCCGGTCACACCAGGACAAACAAGAAACTAAAACTAACGGAAGAAAAAGCCGCTGCTCAGCGTCACAGCAGCCAGCGAGAAGCAGCTGAGTGACCCGGGAAGCATGACGAGGAGTCGGAGACGAGCCTGCAGCAGACGAGGCATCACGAGCAGAGCGGGGAGCGCAGAGCGAGAGCAAAGCACACCTGCACATGTTTATACGCTCCACTGAGGGCGGGGCCAATCAGCTGAAAACACAAGAAAAACAGCAAACACAAAAAGTGTCCATCCCTAACATGGATTGTTGCCAGTTTTATTTTGAGTCGTTGTGATTATTTTGTGCAAGGTGGCCGCTGTCATGAATTCTTGCAAAGGTGTGCAACGCACTGTGAGTGCGGCACAGCTGGGAAGCAGTGAAAGAGGGGTAATCACGCTGAAATGTGATTAAACAGAAATGGCCCAGTGTGAGTGCGCCTCTGAACTTGCCATGTGCAGGATGTGGGACAAAGGTGCACACCTACACCTGCAAGGCGCTCTGGCAGTTAAATTAGTTCTGAAGCACAGCGGCTGCGGCAGGAAGATGCCGGATTGTTCCTCTACTTTGTATCTCGCCAAGTGTCCCTTCTTGTCCCCCTCCTGTTACGACTTCCACGGTCTGGTATTGCTGCTCCTATTTTGTGGCGTTACTCTCGTCTATATTCTGCCTCTGCTCCCTCGTCTTCCTGCCATTCTTGTTACTTCGCTGCAGCAACTCCTTCTGCCTCGCATTCCTTTTTTTCGAGTAGCTATTTTGTTCGTTACTCAGATCAAAGTAAAAAAAAAATAATGTACTTAAAGCAGTGCTTCTCAAATAGCAGGGCAGGCCCCCCTGGAGGGGAGTGGTGAGGTGTGTGTGTGTGGGGGGGGTGCATGAGAGGCAAGGAGAACTATACTCATACAATTTACGATATGTGAAAACATTTCTGAGAATAGACAGCAAATTTTAACAGAAAAATTCCAAGTTGCCTTTTCAGGGTGTTTCATGTGGACTGCAGAAAAAGGGAGCAGTGGCACGAGTCAAACATATGGCGATGAGGTAAAAGTGCGAAAAGAAATCATCCTCTTCCTGCAGAATTTACCACCAGGTGATTGTCCGCTCCATAAGTCTATTTTTGCAAAGTAAGATTCCTTATTTATAAATGGAATATTTTCATAGTTAGAGCATAGAAAACCTGCTTAAGACTTTCTTTATTGAGCCCTCTAGACATGAAATAACACTTCTATAGTCACTTTAACACTTGTATCACCCAATATAGTAGTTGACATAATAATAGAAAGTAAGACGTCTTAGACATAAATAAGACATACATAGACTCACACGTTAGCAATGACAAGCATACTTGGTGGCTATTGTCTCAATGTAATGTTCCTGACACCAAGTGGCCACACAATGAAGCATTCACACAGGAGCTGCTGTCAGCCACAACTCACGTCAGTCACTGGTACTCTCCACACTGCTAACCGTACTAAACACTCAGCAAGTCTACAGTGGCTAGCTGATGTCACACACATCCCTCGCCTCTCAAAGGCGCACACAGCGTCACTGATGTTACGCTACTTATAACATCTTCTACAGGAAATGCCTTATATTTGTATTTCCGTTCATTTGACCATTTTATGATTGAAAGTGCTTAATTTGGGCCAAGAATACGTACAATTTGCTTATATATGCATACGTTCTGACTATTAATAGGCCGTATTCAACTACCACAGTGATCATTTATTAATTTACTTTTGAAAAAGAGCCATGGCGTGAGGGCGCGATGTTCAGACTGCGATGTCGCGAGGGGCGACGGTACAATACTTAAAAAAACATACTTACTGCAAGTACTGCACAGGTACACAGTAACATGAGCGAACGTAACTTGTTACTTTCCACCTCTGTAAGTACAAATTGTGCGCATAATGTGGCATTAGTGAGTTGCTGGAACCAAGTTGATTAGCAGCATGAAAGAAACCCATAAATGTTAGGACAAAACGATTCGTCAGGACATTTCCAGCGTGTAATCTATGTTAGCATCTGTAGTCAGGTTGAGCATGAGCCCCTCTAATCCATGGCCCATTTACGCTGCCTGCTGGAGAGGTGCTGCCCAGGCCTGCGTGCAGGCGAGGGATCGTGCTCAAACTTAACAGTGCCCGCATTGAATGACTCGCGGCTCGCTCAGCACAGATCTGCACCACCTGTCCTGTTTACTGATGCGGCTTTCACATTAAATATAAACCTGAAGAATCTGACCATTTGAACTCATGTAATTATGATGAGCAGGTGTACACATTCGGACATGAAATAAAGGAAATAGGGAAGGAACGAGGTTTATCTGAGCCTTCAACTTGTCGAAGACTTTGGGAAATATTTGAAATCCTTCTAAAGTATCGTACTTTTACGGCACATATAGGGTTTAATGTCAACGTAAAAGGATGTAGTGGCTTTAAATAACACATTATATGTTTAGATGGTTGTTTTAGCGTAAATGTTCACAAGGGACCAAAACACATCTGGATAATGGTCTTCTCCTGATGCTCGTATTTCCTGGTTGACAGCTCAGTAATGGTGGAGGTGGTTCATGTTAGTCATAGTTTCATTGGAGCTGCTTCAGACAGCTACTCTTGGCACAGCACAACAGGCCTGACCGGACATTCGGCACATGAAATTGTACGTAAGTGCCATCACAACAACCATTTGTGGTATTGGCTTGTTTATCCATGAACCACACCTGTCAAAATGAATGCGTTAATCTATTTGCATGACCGTGCAATACCTTACCGCTCCTGCCACAAAGCTGTGGAGTTCCTCCAGCCACGCTCTGCCATGCCCGGTCGCAAGTATTTCTTACATGTTTGTACAATGTTGCTGTTTAGCGCCACGTCGAGAAGCTAATTGCTGATGCTGCATCCTTTAGCGTCACAACAGATATGTGTTTTATTCCACGACAGGAGATATGTGATGTTACATTTATCAGTATCGGTTGATATGGGCATCGGAAATTGAGAGTTGGACAATATCGGCCAATATGGGACATCTCTAATAGATACTTTATTAATCTCCACGAGAAAAGTATTGAAGAGCGTTGCATCATCCATTCTAAAATGCATATTATTTCTATATTGTTACAGAACATGTATGAGGATGTCTTTTACTATTAAATAATACATACCTGACAAATGCTGCTTGCTGCAAGATGCAATCAATGATGAATGTCATGAATTAAAATATTGTTGTAAATATCATATCATCGCAATATTTCCTAAATGTGAATGCCTTGCCAGTAGCAACAGCTAATAAAGGCTCGTTATCGTGACCAATCTAAATCAATACACAGTGGTCCTATGTTTTATCTGATTCAGCATTTGAATCATTTGATAGCCCTGTCGTACACATAATATTGTCCAAAAAA
This sequence comes from Dunckerocampus dactyliophorus, assembly GCF_027744805.1. Lineage (NCBI taxonomy): Eukaryota > Metazoa > Chordata > Actinopteri > Syngnathiformes > Syngnathidae > Dunckerocampus > Dunckerocampus dactyliophorus. The sequence continues at coordinate 1,837,241 of NC_072826.1, forward strand.
TGGTCACCGCAGACAGCGGTTCGAACCAGAAGCCTTCAGGTTGGGAGGCGACGATTCCACCACGTGCGGCAAGCTGCCCCCCACTGCAGGTGAGGTGGTCGTTGTACAGGCTGCGCCTAAAATCTGGACGTACAGCCCAAAATGTGATTATGTAATTACAGTTGACCCCCGCCACGTCACGGTTTGAACATTGCTCTCTTACTCTACTGAGGTTTTTCAAAAATGTATGAATTCTTAGTTCACTATGGCCTTTTATTAGTCAATAAATATTGAAAGTGGACTCAAATGTAGTATTCTGGTCACTAGTCATCGGTGATGTTACACTGATGAAACATTACTTCACGATGCATGGAGTCAGCCGAGGCATGTCCGACATGCCATAGTGAAAACAAGTTCTCCTCCTGTTCCGTGTGGAAGTGGTAAGTTTTTGGCTTCTCACTTTGTCCTTCTTCCCCACTCCGTTTGAAACCCTTTCTAAAGTTTAGAATAAATAATGTGAAGGCTAACTAGTTAGCTCGGTAGCATGCTATGCTTAAAGCGGCGGCCATCTCTTGTGTAGCTGCGGTGATCCCGGAGCCTGCGCAATGTGGTGTAAACAAAGAATAATAGGAGCGTAAAGGTGACAATAGGGGTGTTATTTCATGTCTACAGGGCTCTTATAATGGTAAAAAACGTATTTAGAAAGTCAAAAAAAGGTTTTCTCTGCTCTAACTATGAAAATATTCCATTTATTGATATTGAATGCTACTTTGTGGAAATTCACTTATCACAGTCGGGTCTGGATCCAATTTACAGTGATAAACAAGGGACAACTGTGTTAAAAAAAATAATATTTTGAATTTTTTATTGACTATATTTAATAAAATTAATAATAAGCTCTTCTTCTTATTTAACGTATTAATTATATGATTTTATTATAGTCATTTTTAAAAATTTCAACCTTATTTAATTGTGTTTTTTAATGCATTATTTCAGTCATTATTCATTTAATTTAGTGTTAATTAAGTGTTAATGAAATAAAACTTTTGATTGAATGTATTAATTATAACAATGTATTATTTATATACAATTGTGAACACTATTTAATTATATTTTTTAAATAATTCCTGATTTAATTCATTCTATATGTTTGTTTATTAATGAATTCTTGATTAAATGAAACGTTGCTTGCGTAACATATGTATATTATATGTGTTTATGATATGTCCATACTTTAGGGACACCCACGACATGACAATTTGCCGTTCGGTTGGAACACAATTTAACCACAGCCAGTGAGTCAGCTGCAAAGACTGTAACTCATTGCCTGGATAGAATTTACAAAGCTCACTAATGCTGCACGTAATGTTTTTGCTGACGGTTTGAAGAATAGAGTTGGCCGGGGGGGAGAGCCACATGAATCATTCAGCATGAAATGCGGGGAGGCCCATTAGCCAAATGAACTGATAAAGTGATTTGATGTTAGAGTGATGCTCAGTGTGGCACTCAAAAGGCACAGTCACACATTCTCGTAGGGGTATTTGGCGCTGATGCATGGCCACAGCCCTCACGACGCAAGATAAAAGCTCTCACAACTTCATAAAACCAGAGGTAGCTGCAAAATGGGATGATGGCTACTTGCCCTACATTTGGAAGGCCGTTAGTAACGGCCGATGCTGTAGAAGTCCTCCTCACCACAATCCCACACAAAACACCACAACATCAGATCAGAAATCTAACCAAAGAATACACAGCCGGCCTTCATTTAATTGGCTCCAGACGCAACCGCGATAAGTGAATTTATGCAAAATAGGATTTAATATTGATAAATTTCACAGGTGATGGGATCACGGGGAGGGACATAACAGACGGCAACCGCTAGCATGGCAAGCGAGCGAGCTAACGTGGGAGCCTCTCCGATTTACTTATTCGAAACTTAACCCTTTAGGCACCAGAGTTTTTTTCAGTTTTGATGTCATATTTCAAAAGGTTGTAGCATGAAAATGTTTAGCGATAAAGACATACTGAGGAAAATCATCAGTGTGACCCAAAGTTTGTGATGGGAGTAACTTTATTCATCTAATGTGCATATCATGACGTCACCAGGCTCAGAATTTGTAGATAGATACTTTCTATCTATCTATCTATCTATCTATCTATCTATCTATCTATCTATCTATCTATCTATCTATCTATCTATCTATCTATCTATCTATCTATCTATCTATCTATCTATTATGCCTGTGATATTGTCATTCTTCTAGTTCATTGTATTCTCAGGTCATATCAATCTATTAGCGGTGTGAGGGGTCTCCCGCGGATAGTACTACGTATGCCGCTATTTCTGCATTTTTTTCACCACCACCACCACAATGTTTACACAGTTCAGCTAAGAGTATGTTGCCATGGCAAGTGGACTCGCTGCCGCATGCACAAGGGGCTTCAAAGTCTATAAACTTCAAAACTTTCCATAGAAGTGCGTAAAGTATTACCCACACGAGGCACCACATATACTTGTTAAATTCAGCAGTGTTGTCTTTGGTGCTTAAAGGGTTAAGAAAGTGTTTGAAACGGGGGGGGGGGCAAAAACTTACCACTTCCACACGGAATGAGAGGAGAAACTTTTTTTTCACTCAATCTCAGCCATGGCATGCCAGCTCATCTCTGCTGGCTCAGTAGCCAGCCTCCATGCAGGGTGAAAGGTCATGTAATCCAACATCATGTCTCATAACATGACTGATGCCCAGTGACCACAAGACCACATATAACTTGTGACTAACGACAGGCCATCATTGTTTTTTGTGGAAAAAACACCATATAGTGAGGGGGCGATGTTCCATCTCTCAATCGTTTGCGTTGGTTTATTTTCAAACAAATGCCAGCATTTCAAAACATTTGCCACTGTAGTTGATATGGGCTCAGCAAAACCTCTCGCTGACTCAGCACCTTCTTTGCTGTCACATGGTTAAGATAGATGGAGCAATAAAATGCTTGTCCTTTTTATCCGGAATTCATTGGTTCATTCGTCGTAGCAGACCAACCCTTGCAATCAAGGCCATCAAATGGAACATGAGCACAATTAGTGCATTGAACGCAACGATAAGCCTGCTAAGATCACTGGGTTCCATGTTTAGGGCGCTTCAAGTGAAGCCAAACGAGGTCCCACAGAGTGCGGTCATCTACGAAAAGAAGACATTCATTGGAGGGTTTACGTGTTTCGAAGCTGTACATGTGCGCCTGTGTTTGTTGGCGCACGAACTACCACAGCTGCTTGTCATTTCTGCCTTTGCACGCACGGCCACCTGTTCTGAATAAAGTGCTGCCCTTCCCCCCCCCGCTCTCCTTCTGCTTATCATGCAGTTTACAGTAAGGCAATATTCAACATGAGGGCTGTGCTCTCTGTGTACTTCTCCACGATAAATCATCGCGCCTCTGATGAGAGTGATAATCGCGAGAGCCGTCAGGGCTTTCCATCTTTTTCTTTTTTTCCATTTCAAATCCGGGCGGTGTTTCGCAAAAAGTTTCGAAGGTTAAACATATCACGCGGTCCATCTGATAAACTGTATTTCACTATAAACATTGAAAAAGGCATGCTTTAACTGGAAATTGCAATTCCCTGAGGACATGTTGTGTGTGGCTGCTGAGAGATGCTGTCGCTGAGCCAAAATCAAGGAACGAGTGGAGGACGGTAATGTCGGTCAACACCCCACAGCATACATTTAGGGCTTAAAGTATTTGGACAGTCCGAGTTTTTGTGTTTTTGCCGTTACAGAAAGTAAATGGTGTATGAAGACTAGGCCTGTCACTATAATTGATTAATCGATTAATCGAACGATTAAAAAAAAACAGGTCGATAAACTGACATGTGCATGGATGCGTATGTGTCATCTGATCGTCTCGTCTCAGCACACGCTAACGTGAGTGACGGCACAAACAGATGCCACAGCCACAGTGTGGGAATATTTCGGTTTTAAACAGAACAAAGACGGTGAGCACCGACAGTTTTCGAAACTGGGAAAAAAAACTACCGATGGAGGTGCTCGGGCAGCGGAGCTTTCGTCCCGACAATAAACAAAACAGTGCAAAATGGTGCGGGCTCACAGACAGTGTCGCTGGCTACACTGCAAAAACATACATACAGGCAACTTCTGCATCAAGCTAATGTCTCACACAGGTACATTGTACACTATACTTGAGTACCATCTAATGGTCCAAATGCGAATTACACCTCTCATGACAGTAATTAATGGAAAAATGGTCTAAAAAACTTTGCAGATAGAATCAATTATCGACGATAATTTGTAGCACAATTAGCGACCAGCAAAACTTGTTATCATGACAGGCCTACTGAAGATAAAAGTGATGGCTTTAAGAACCACAAACAAGAAACAAGTGATGATAGCTGCAGTAAAATCTTAGCAAGTATCCCCATGTAAGGAACTTAGATTTTGGTTTAGAACTCGTGTAGCAGCAGCTTGGACCTACGATGAAGTATTGGGGCCAAATTGAAAAAAAAAATAATCTGAGATTTCTAGAATAAAGTTGTACATTTACATTGAGGAAAAAAAGTCGGAAATTTACAAACAAAAAAACGTACATTTACAAGTAAAGAAGTTGTAAATTGACGAGAATACAGTCGGGAATTGACGAGAATAAAGTCATAATATTACGTGTCATATGCCTGTAACAAAGTTACAAGGTTTTTCTTGTAAATTCACAACTTTATTTTTCATCGGATTATTTTTTTTCTCAGTGTGGCCCTAATACTCCGTCATCACAGGCATCGCCACGCTCTATTTCCCCTCTGACACGTATGACACGTAACATTATGACTTAATTCTCGTAAATTTACAACTTTATTCCCGTAATATTAGGACTTTTTTGTTGTAAATTCAAGCTTATGAAACAACAAAAGAGAAAATAAGTGTAGTGAATTGTCTATTTCTCCGTGATTTACATAAAATGAAAACATCCTTCTGTAGTATAATTGATAATTGAAGTATTTTCAATAATTACCAATTATATTTGATAGCCTAATTCACCGATTCGCCCTCCATAGTTGGCGCCCCCTGGTGCCCCAACACACCACTACTAAAACAGTAAATGCTAAGATGTGAGGCTTGAGATGAAAGAAATTGCAACTAGCTGTTGGATCGTTCCTTGCTTGCATGTCTGCGTGTGTCTGGCGTGGTTTTTATGGCTTTTATGCAGTCGGCTAGGAAGGTCCGTGCTCAACTTGTTGCTTTCACTCTGGATAAAAATGCAAGTCCTTCAAGGTTAATGCCAGCAGCACTTTCACCCAAAACTGTGCATCTAAGATGTGGAGCACAATGAGCGGATGGAGTGAGCATCTGTTTGAACGGTGCGACCCAGACATGGCTCTCTCAAGGGGAAAATAATAGTAAGCACACAGGACACCATGAAATGACTCAACAGAGACGTAATGAAGGGTTTCAGAATGACAACCCAAGCGATGGAGCCAACTGAAATGCTGTGGAGGATAGGAACTGGCAGCCTTCAGCAGTTATGTCATCACGTTACATGAATGTGGCAAATGCTGACAAAGAGGATGTTCCAGTGAAATGATTTAAAATGAAACGTTCTTTACAGCCGCCCCTCGCTCCCGCGCCATATTGCCTTGTTTTCGTAATTTAATTACCATAATTAATAAATGATGGCTGTTTGGTGGTAGACTATGGGCTATTATTAGTGAAACATTGAAATGCGAGTGATATGTAGTATTCTGGCCACTAGGCGGCAGTAATTACACAAAACATTGATGAGACATTACCTTTCATGGCATTACCTTAACACTGCATAAAGTCATGAAGTCAGCCATGGTATGTCCGACATGATAAAATTAAAAAAAGGTTCTCCTCCCATCCAGTGTGGAAGTGGTAATCTTTTGGCGGGAACCCTGCGCCTGACTGGCGACCAGTCCAGAGTGTACCCCGCCTCTCGCCCTAAGGCCCAGCGACCTGATTGTTTTCGTATTGCCTGTATACACAGCAACGACAAGCCGGCGTTGTCAGATTTTCCTACTCTGGAAGTTGTTTTCAAAAAATACCATTTGAGGTCACCCAGATTAAAATATTTTGCCGTTTTGACCTGAAAAAGTTTCCGTTTGGATAGCCTCTAAGTCAGCTGGGATAGGCTCCAGCATACCCCCGCAACCCTAGTGAGGAAGAGCGGCACAGAAAATGGATGGATGGAAGTTTAGAAGAAATAAATTTGAGGCTAACTAACTGGTTAGCTTGTTAGCTCGCTCAAGTCCCTGAAGCGTAAGAGTTGCAATGTGGTGTAAACAAAGAATAATAGGAGTGTAAAGGTGACCATAAGGGTGTTAGTTTAGTCTACAGGGCTCTAATAATGGTAAAAACAGTATTTAAAAAGTCATAAACAGCTTTTCTATGCTCTAACTACGAAAAATTGCATTTACTAACATGGAATGCTACACTGCGGAAATTCATTTAACGCTGTCAGGTCTGGAACCAATTAACCGCTATAAAGGAAGGATGACTGTATGATGTTTTACATAGCATCAAAGCTTCAGAAACAGATTTGCAACTATTTGGAGTCCAACATACAAAATTCAGGCAAAATATGCCTCAAAATGAAAATAAGACATTTACACTAGCGTGTTTTGCTGTTTCTGCTTTCATTTTTTTGTGATGGCAAAAAAGACACATAAGATAAGCATAAAACTGCAAATGGAACTTGCAATACCGTAATGCCTCGTTTATCGTGACCCGATCGTGATAAGTGAATTTCCCCAAAGTAGGATTCCTTATTTATAAATGAAATATTTTTGCAGTTAGAGCCTAGGGGACCTGTTTGCGCCCTTTAAATATTGTTAGAGCCCTGTAGACATGAAATAACACCCCTACAGTCACTTTTACACTCCTATTACCCAATACAGTGGACATAATAAAGAGTAAATAAGCAGTTTAAGACATAAATAAGACTCGTGCTTGTGTGTGCTGCTATAAATGTGTTCCCTAGGGGAGCTGAGAAAGTGACGTCGGAGGTTCAGAGTTGACTTTCAGCTTGGTGTGGGTGACGGCCGCAACAGTAGCCCGTGTTTCTATTCGGGATTATTTTGTTGTGCGACAATTCAAACCTGCAATAAAATCCTGTTGTTCCGGCAAGCAAGTCTGGTTCGTCAAACATTACAGTAACAGTACTGACACCTGGTGACCGGCGTAGAATCAACATCTGTAAATGCATCTTTTGAATGCCTTATACAGCCATCCCTCATTTATCACGGTGAATTGGTTCCAGACAGGTTCACAATCAGTGAATATCCGCAAAGTATTCAATATGAATCAATGAAACATAGTTAGAGCATTAAAAACACGTTTACGGCTTTCAAAACACAATCTTTAACGCTATCAGAGCCCTGTAGACATGAAATATCACGCCTGTAGTCACCTTTACGCTCCTATTATTCTTTGTTTACACCACATTGATCAACTGTAATGTGCAGGGACACAAGAGACAGCCATGGCCTGGCAATGGCAATGGTTTCATTCATTTCGAAAATGCCTACAGTTACACTGGAGTACGTCACACAGTACAATTCACACTTCCACATGTCCAAAAAGGGGTAGGAAGAAACAAATAGATAATAACTGATAATGAGTGAGTACAGATAATGTACTCACCAGAAATGAAGAGTTAGTAGTCAGTGTAAGAGTGATTAGACTTTTACCAGAGAGCTAACAAGTTAGCCTCCAGTTTATTTACTGTATTCTAAAGTTAAGAAAGGGTTTAAAACAGAGTGGGAAAGAAGGGCGAAGAAACCAAAAACTTACCACTTCCACATGGAATGGGAGGAGAACGTCTTTTCACTCGATCATGTCGGACATGCCACACCTACCACACCTTTGTCTTTCAATATCTTTTGACCAATAATACACTGTAGTCAACCATGAAACGGCGATCATTTATGAATTAATTCTTGAAAAAACAGAAAACAGTGATAATCGAACCGTGACATTCCGAGGGACTACTGTATTTGCATTTTAGTTCATTTAGACATATTATGCTTGAAAATGCTTAATTTGGGCAAAATATACGTAACATTTGCTTATGTCCGTGTATGTTTTGACTAATAATAGGTCGTATTCCACCACAAAACAGCATGATTCATGACGTGATGTAGTTTGCAAAAAGCGCGATCGAGTGACGCTGCTGTGACGAGGGACGACTGTATACAAATTCGAGGATTACATACAAACGCCTTTAGACGGCAGGACTGCTCGTCAGACACCTTCCTGTTTGTTCCCTCTTTTTTTATGTTTCTGTCAGGCGTCAGAATTAATTTGCACCTTATTCAATTCAATTCTTTTACCATGAAAACAACTTGGAAGTGACACAAAAGCATCACAAAAGAGACTTTGAAGACTCCACTGTCATTTTTACATGCATGATGCAATGTTTACTATCTTATCCTGAAGAGAAGTATGGAGAAGACTTACGGGTTTGGAGGTTTGACTGGCAAACAAGTCCATCTGGGACAGAAAACGAATGATTTATTGCTGTAATTGTGTGGCCTCATATCGTTTATGAACACGGCGGATTGAGTTAAGCGTCTGGGCTGACTATAAAGCTAACATCTGTAAGTGATGTGTGCGGACCTCACGCAACATCCAACAATAAGGTGTCCCTTTATATAATGGATTGTTAAAAGTCAGTGAGCTCGTTAAATGGGAGCGAGGGACACTGCTCACAAAATGCCTTACTCTTCTGGACCACTCATTAAGTGAGGAGAAAATGTGATCATGATGTTATGTTTGTTTAAGAATCCAAGTTTCCATACTTGATATGTCACAAAGTCACGATTACAATCCTATTTCATGTGTCCATAATATGATAGATCTTTGGACTCCTCTCCGTGTCATATACTTTTGAGAGGACTATTGCTCTACTCAGTCTACTCAGTGCCTCCATGATGGCTTCCAGTTTCTTGTAAAAACACAGAATCATGGAAAAGTCGGGATAGACCAGGACGTCTCTTTATGGGCCAACTGGATAGATAGTTCTGACAAACCTTTAATCACGCCTTTAATGGTGTCTGCTCAGCCCAACAATAAACACTAATGCTGAAAACACATTTTTATAGATGAAAAATGATTTCTTTTGTGTTTCTTCGGCATATTATTAGCATTATGATGGTGCGACATGAAATATAATCTGGGTAAGGTTGGGTATTGTTTACACATTATTCAATACCGGTGCCAAATCGCTACTTTTGAAATACTGCTGGTGCTTAAATGGTGCCTGAACTGGTACTTCAATCATAGAAAACATCCATCTGTACATCCATTTTCTACTGCTTATCCGAGGTCGGGTAGTGGGGGCAGCAGCCTACGCAGGTAAGCCCAGACTTCCCTCTCCCAGGCTACTTTGTCCAGCTCCTCCTGGCAGATCCTGACGTGTTCCCAGGCCAGTTTTGAGACATAGTCTCTCCAACGTGTCCTGGGTCTTCCCCGAGGCCTCCTACCGGTCGGACTTGCCCTGAACACCTCCCCAGGGAGGCGTCCGGGAGGCATCCTGACCAGATGCAAGAGACACCTCATCTGGCTCCTCTCAATGCGGAGGAGCAGCGGTTCTTCTCTGAGTTTCTCCCGGATGACCGTGCTTCTCATCTTATCTCTAAGGGAGAGCCCAGCCACCCTACGGAGAAAACTCATTTCGTGCCCTCTCGGTCTCTACCCAAAGCTCATGACCGTAGGTGAGGGTAGGAGCGTAGATCGACCAGTAAATTGAGAGCTTTGCCTTTTGGTTCAGCCCCCTTTTCACCACAACGGACCAATGCAGAGTCCGCATCCATGGAAAACATACCATTTTTTAATTTTTCAGAATTTTGTGACATGCAAGTCTGAACATTACAACAGTAATTAAAATACCTTCATAATATAAATAACATGATAATTAAGTCATCAAATCAAATGAGGCCTAGGCTCAAGAGCCGGATGTGGCTCTTTTGATGAATAAAAATAAAATTGATTTATTTAAAAAAAACTCCGGTGACATATGTTAAAAATATAAAACACATGAACTTTAATCCCACTGATTTGCGCTACGTTAATTAAACCTTGTTGCGGATCTTCCGCTCCATTCGGGAGGAGATGATGCAACATATAAGATATGCTGGACACACGTCACGCTGTTCAACTTGCTGTTTAGCCACATTTTCGGTCTGTTTTTTACATATTTTTTCCTTCTCTTCCGTTGCCTTCAAACGCTCCGTTCTTCGTCCTTGCGTGGGTGACGTAAAGCACGTTGGGGACATAAGTGAGTCCTTGAGGCAAGAAAAAAATCCTCGTTTATTTTTTGGAATCGAGGTACTGAAATGTTTGGAGGAATCGTCGCAAATACATTTTAAAATATGTGGCTTTCATGGCTGTCCTAGCCAAAAAGGTTCTGGACCCCTGGTCTACATACTGCATTGAAATATACGCTGAATTATTAGAAATTACATAAGAGCAGCAAAACACATCACCTCTTCAGTCACTGCAGAACATTTGCCAGAATGGACTCAATGAAAAAGTTGGCCGGATCTCTGCAAAGATTTCTCTCTTGATTAGCGTAGCCCACTGGATAAACAAGGCACTGATTGCCAGATATTCACATGAATACACTTTTATCCGTGTATGTCTTTGCTGAACTTGCAATGAACAAATACTGCAGTTGAAAGCCTCGGTCACAATCGTACGTGCTCCTACGGCCGGTCATGCAAAAAACACGTGTGATGTGATTTTTGAGCTGTAGACTGGCCGCAGACTGGCTGCCGAGGTTCTTTGTCCTGTCAAACAAACCCTCAGGTGCTTACGTTTTGTTCAGGTTGTGAGACAAACGTACGCAGGTCATGCGTGGTTGTGCGTCGTCCGTACGGCCAGCGTGTGTCTTTCGTACAGGTTGGGGTAAAATGTCCATTTCTTCCTACGTTGTACTTCTACTCCTGTGTGTGTCGGAGCTCCAAAAATTGCACGGCCAAGAAAAATCAAACAGCCGGTTGTGACCTCGGCTGAAGACAAGCAGTATACCCGCTCACATGCATCCCTTTTCTACACTGATTATTTGGTACAGGGCCACAGGTCAGCTGCGTTTATCCAAGCTGACTTCAGGAAAGAGCTGGGTTAGACTCGACCTGATCATCACTCAATCACAAACCATCAGCTCGCATCCACACTTATACTTAATGACACACTTAAATCGTTTTAGTAGCCGTAATGTCAGCAACCATGAACTTGTGTGGCAAGTTGGGCTTGAGCGTTTGTCAAAGTTATATTTCTGCTGTTGAGAGCTGAGATAGATGTGTTAAAGGTCATGAGCTGCCAGAATGTGCGACAGGCTGCAGGACACCCTATAAATTCTCCTTTATGGGAAAGCAGGGCACAACCCATCTCCCCCAGGACCTCCTCATGAATGAAGCACTCAGCTTTGACCTCATCACGTTTGCTGTGTGAATGCATGTGTTGAGCTGAACTCATCGTTCCTGCATTCAGTAAGTTTACGATTTGATTGGGACCATGTAAGACGGCACTCCGTCCACTTGATGAATGATCTGAGACCGTGACATTTCTCAGACCAGCGCATCTCTGCCTCCATTTACAAACGCTTACTCCCCTGCAGCACAAACAATCCAGAGCGACTGTGGTATGCTGATGTACGCTGATTAAATGGTGGGAATAGGAAACTGCTATGCCACCTTGTCTTGTCAGATAGACAGGACAACTTGGGCGCTTGGCACATTTGGGAACAAGCAGTCATACTTCCATTCACACATCCCCGCTGAGGACTGTGAATGCTACCACAGAAGAAGAGGACACGGAGCCTGCAATGTCTAACACTCAAGGTTGACGAAGCAGACGGCAAACACAGCGTAAATCGGTGACCAAAACTAGTGCAAAATGTTTACTGGGAGTCATGCCAATCAAAATGTATGGCGGCAGATGTAATGCCCAATTTCGCTTGTGCCTCTCATAAGTACCTCTGTATAAGGGACAAGTAAAAGCCATTCATTCATTCATTTATATGATGCATGTATACATACACAGTAACTACTGCCATGACTCATTTGAAGATAATTTGCGGTCTGACCTGACTGAGCGATGCGAATGTGTATTTTCATTGTCGTCCTTTTGGTACAAGCTAAGTTATCGCGCGCCACAGTAAAATTTGTATTGACTAAGAGGGTAAATCCCATTTTGGCATCAGTCCCATTCTGTGACTCTCTGTCAAGACGGAGACGCCACGAAGCGACCAACAATATGTCGCTATTCTATGTTCTATTCAACGTAGGGCCCTATGATTTCCGCGTTAACGGAATAGAGGAATTTGCCAATAAAATCGGAATCTACTGTTAAATGCGGAATCTCGTGGAAAGTGACAATGAAACGCCTCTGTTACGGAGCGGGAATGGAAGCTAGCAGTGTTAGCTTAGTTAAGCAGAGAGTGCTAGTGCAGCTGTGTGTATGTGTGTGTGTGCGTGTGTGTGTGTGTGTGTACGTGTGTGTGTGTGGGGGTGTGTGTGTGTGTGTGTGTGTGTGTGTGCGCGACTGGATGAGTGTATTTTCACCGTGTTGTGTTTTACCGCTTTTAAAATGCCCGCTGACGACGTGCAGGTTCTGAGTGAAAAAAGGCGGGAGACACTTTTATTCTTGCACCCAGCTCGTATCAACCGTCAATTGCCATTCTCAACACACACAACGCACTTCCGGCCTTCAAAATAACAGCGCTCTTTGTCACATTTGTTCAAGTGTGTAAAAAAACAAAGGGTGTCATAAAAAGATCTTACATTAATAGCGTGATTGGAATTACATCGGTGAGTACACAAGCACGGGCATTACAGTGTGTAGTAGCAACGTGTGCTGAGGCTGGCAGTAGAAAAGTTAGCCAAGCTACATCCATTTCTCAATGACTGGACAGAATGGGCCAATGATGTATCGCATCAATAAATAAATAAACACATTTTTACATTTGGGACATTTTATTCACTAATAAGCACACACTCTATGCTGGTAAAGAAACAGAATTCTGAGAAATAAAACAGGAAAAAGACGGAATTTGGGGAAAAATAAAACGGGTTTCATAATTCAACGTTTGTGGTTCACCCACAGCGTTACAAGTGACTGAATGATGACATGACATGCGACCATCATTTTACATAATGCTGATGAGGTCACACTTTACAATGAGGTACAACAAAGTACAGCAGTTACTGAGGAACTAATGAAGACGTAATGAGGAACTAATGACTAAGGCACAATAATTTAGAGTAATTACTGAGCAACTGAGGAGGTAATGAGTAGACTAGTTACTGAGGAACTAAGGCACATAAATTTTGAGTAGATACTGAGGAACTAATGAAGAACTAATGAGGAACTAATGAGTAGACTAGTTACTAAGGAACTAAGGCACATACATTTAGAGTAGATACTGAGGAACTAATGAAGAACTAATGAGGAACTAATGAGTAAAGTAGTTACTGAGGAACTAAGGCATATACATTTAGAGTAGATACTGAGGAACTAATGAAGAACTAATGAGGAACTAATGAGTAAAGTAGTTACTGAGGAACTAAGGCATATACATTTAGAGTAGATACTGAGGAACTAATGAAGAACTAATGAGGAACTAATGAGTAGAGTAGTTACTAAGGAACTAAGGCACATACATTTAGAGTAGATACTGAGGAACTAATGAAGAACTAATGAGGAACTAATGAGTAGAGTAGTTACTGAGGAACTAATGAGTAATTCATGAGTAGCGCTTAGGGTTAGGGTTAGGTAGGTTCGTTCCTCGTTAGCTACTGTAATTTTGTGTACCTTATAGTAAAGCCTTCCCGCTGATGACACAGAAGCTTTTTCAAAAGTTGAGATTTCGTTCCCCCGCAGGTAAATGATTGTACGCAGTCATCAACTGCTATTCCTGCTGACAGCAAAGGAGACGCTCTGACAGCCTAATACTGGCTTACACGAGGCCAGTACAAATGCTGAATTTATTGCAGTGCATAATTTGCTTTGCAGATGATCACTAAATACGCGGTTTGGATCGTCCTCCATCAGTGCGGAGAGAGTAATGACAAACCAGCCGTTTTCTCTCCCTCTTTTTAGTGCCTTTCACACAGCAGTTTCAGGCTGGGAATATTACATCCCTGTTGCACCACGCCCTTCTGTACGAACGGCGCTGATGCAAATCAGAATGACAAGTCAGTATCAACACATGGAATGGAGCGAACCGACCAAGCCAAGAAACCCGCACCAACCCATACAGAATTTACTCGAGGTGCAAGTTCACTTTGCTGCACTGCCACAGCTACAGTGTGTTCCCTCTTACTAAACCATCCACCATCTTGCGCGTGTGTTCATGTGTGTGTTTCTGTGTCTAAAGGTTAACAGCCTGTGGTCTCACTTGCAAGCAGCTCCAAATAATTTTGGTTTGGCTCTAATATTGTTAAACACAGGATATGCAGCAGATGCTGCAGCGTGTGTGTGTGTGTGTGTGTGTGTGTGTGTGTTCTATCGCTGTACTGCAGCACAGCGTAAACAGCAGCTATGCTAATGTGATCCATACAAGCATCTCACCGAGCTACATGTGAGCGGTGTTTTCTCAGCTGTTGTGGGCTGTCGCAGATCTGAACGCTACCCACAACTCACCACGAAATCCGGGCCTGCTGCCGCTGCACAACAAAGAGCTGCTTGAATACAGACGTGCGCTGCTCTAGCGGCTCTCAGCAGCTTTTTGATTAAATCTGTTAGAGTAAGTGCACATTTGATATCTGTTGACATGGTAAGGTGCACAAAAACTGTACAAATGAGAATGTACAGTCAGTGGAGGGCGGCCAGTACTCCCCAGGCTGAATATGTCCTTTACTTTTATGTTATGCTGAACAGTTCAGAATACAGTCCAGCCTCGCCACTTCGCGGTTCGAATTTTGCGGCTTTTTCAAAAGAATTTCATGAATAAATTATTGCAGTTTCACGGTTGACTACGGCCTATTATTAGTTAAAAAATATATACAGTATGTACAGTTGCCCCTCGCTACATCACGGTTTGAACGTCATTCCCTTTCTACACTTGGGATGATTGAGGCTCGTCTACGACTTCCCTCGGTAATTGAATTAGGAAGTGTTGGGAAGCTAAAGAGCTGCAGAGAGGCTCGTAAGTAAACACACGTGACCTTTTAATCGTTGCCTGTGTTTGAAGTGAGTAAAGTCCCAGGGGCTTTTACGAGGTGTACTTCTCTCACTGAAGATGGGGTTTCATCACAATGAAAGTGAAGTTTATTTTAAAGGAAGGCAACTGCAGTGGAGGCCGATCAATTTGAAAAAGGCTTTTGTGAAAAATGGTTTCTTTTTTAACGTTCGGCCACGTACACATCTGTTCCAGGATGACGGTTGACCTTCAAGTTATTTTCCCCTTTGGAAATCATGAATATAGAAATCAGCAATTCCCAGGTCAAACTCTTACGGTGATAAAACGTTTATGAAAGCTGTGAAGGAAATGTTCAAAGTAACATGTTAACATTATTCACAGTCAATCAACTGTCAGAATAGGCTTAACCGCTGGTAATATTAAAATGTTCAAATGATTTAACGCTCTTTAAACACGCTGTTAACTTTAATGACAAGAGTAAAATGCTTTTAACATTCTTTACTGTCACATAAGTTTCAAAAAAGTAAACCACCGTATAAAACACTCTACTTCTGAACAAAGCACACACAAACAACAGCATATAGCAGCTAGTAACACCAGGGTGACCATGTTTTGATGAGAGAACACCAGGACACTCGGCCCGGCAATGAGATGCTCAAACGCAAGTTGACTGAAAGATGCTTTGTCGTTTCATTACATTTAAAGTATGCCTCCTTTCCATGCATATACAGTTGGTCAACAGTCGTCCCTCACAGTTCGATTATCGTTCCCTTGCTATTTTGCGGTTTTTCATCTTCTTCTACCGCTTCTCTGAGGTCGGGATTCGCGGGAGCAGCAGTCTCCATCCAGCTCCTCCCCGTGGCTCTCGAGGCGTTCCCAGGCCAGTAGAGAGACATAGTCTCTCTAACGTGTCCTGGGTCTACCTCGAGGACTCCTACCGGTTGGACGTGCCCTCAACACCTCCCCAGGGAGGCAACCGGGAGGAGACCTCATCTGCCCGATGATCCTAGGACCTAAGTTGTCGGGGGCTTTTATGCCCCCTGGTAGGGTCACCCATGACAAACAGGTCCTAGGCGAGGGACCACACAAAGGGTGGCTCAAAAGATGCTAATGAAGAGACAAAACATTGGACCTAGTTTTCCCTCGCCTGGACGCGGGTCACTGGGGTGAAGCCATGTCTAAATCATTCAAGTGTTGCTTGCCAAACTTGGGACGACCTGTACATGTGTCCCCTTGAGCAGGGGGTATCTCAAACCATTGCGGCAAAGTGTCTTAACAACGCTTCTATTGCTGACTGTGCTCCCAACTCCCTTGACATCATTAACCAGCTCCTCCCATGTAATTACGGGCTGGTTCCTCACTTGAATGATTGCAGGAATGCTTGTCTCTTCCTCACCAAGCTTCTTGTTGAGTATAATGCAGTCTCGTGCAGGTCAACAATCCATACTACATTGTGGAAAGGGTGGCTATGACTGGCTATTACATGTCATGGAGCTTTGCATTACAAAAAAAACATCCACATTTCTCAAGTAATGCATCAAATCGAATCCCAGCTCGACAAAATGTATTTCTGTGACACACAGGTCTCCCCCTGCTCCAACGCCCTCCTTAGTGTGAGGTCCTGAAGCTTGCAAGCCACTCTGAGAATTTATGACAGAGGACTTGGGCTGCATACCTTCGACTTCTCTTCAAACACATCCATCTCCACATGAGTACATGCACTCTATAAATCAACGTGATGAGTGAATGAACTAATAAAAAAAACATAGCAATGCTGTGCACAAGCGGGGGAAGCGCCAGCACATTTTGCACAAGTACATATTGCCTATCCTGTTGCGTTGACCTGCAGCTGCGGCGCCCGAGGTTTGATGCCGTGTTGTTGATACGGCTTTGTGAC
Organism: Dunckerocampus dactyliophorus; assembly: GCF_027744805.1. Classification (NCBI taxonomy): domain Eukaryota; kingdom Metazoa; phylum Chordata; class Actinopteri; order Syngnathiformes; family Syngnathidae; genus Dunckerocampus; species Dunckerocampus dactyliophorus. The sequence continues at coordinate 1,854,282 of NC_072826.1, forward strand.
AAATGTCTGACAACAGACTTCATCAGTCTGAGGAAATGCCTGCCACAGCCTGTTTCTTTAAAGAACGCCGTTTCTCCCCTCATAGAGGGCTCCCCTCATAGCGCTGGAAAGCTAGTGCATTTATTTGACAGAGTTGCTGTAGACTTCGACAGAAAAAGAAAGATAAAACAGGTTTGAAGAAGAGAGCAAAACACGGGCAGGTAGAGCAGTGGTTCTCAACTGGTTTGGCTGCGGGAACCACCATCAATCACCCTTTAATGCAGCGCTTCTCAAATGGTGGGGCGAGCCCTCCTGGGGGGTTGCGCTGATGTGTTGGGGGACACGTGAGAGGCAGGGGGGACTATTATCATAAAATATCTTCAGGTGTGTTAGTGTCTTTATTCATACTGAACGATGCTGGCACCAGCAACTCATGCAGTGATTTGTACAGAGAAATTAAAATTAGGGGTGCACGATAATTATCGGACCGGGAATTATGACATTATACTGATAAATCCAACAACATTAAAAAATAGCTCTAATAGCTGATCATTAAAAAAAAACGCTCCAATGAGGCGAGATTACCTGTACGGTGCAGGTGAGCAAATCAAGCGCTCCTTTTTTCTCCTGCCTGTGACGTAAACGGCCCGTCGTAACTTCCCCTGAGATCACTTGGAAACAAACATTCACTTTCCAAGAAAGGCATTTCGTGTGGTAGTTGTACCAAATGCTCCACGAAGGGGGGGGGGGGGACCCATCAAGCACACAAAAAACCTGATCAGCTTTGTTGAGCAAAAATCAGTTTTTCTAGTCATGATCCACGGTCAAACATTTTCCGCTCACATTCACAAATACGGGCGATGCAGAGTCTCCATAACTGTTGGTTTTTGGAATGGAATGGAAAATAGTGTACCTGGTGGAAAACTCATGCATGCATGGGGAGAACTTGCAAACTCCCACAACCTTCAACCTCCTCGCTAAGAGGCAAATGTACGATGACCTATGACAGATACTGCAAAATTGGAGCCTGGTTGGCATTGCCAGCAGGAAGTTGAGCCTGCTTTCGGAGTGTGTTGGCCTCCACCAAGGCTGCCCTTTGTCACCGATTCTGTTCAGAATTTTCATGGACAGAATTTCTAGGCCAATTTGGGGGCCTCAGGATCTCGTCTCTGCTATTTGGGCTGTGACCTTCAGGGTTTACCAGGGAAGTTTACAGCTGAGTCTGAAGCTTCTGAGATGAGACTCAGCACCTCCAAATCCAAGGCCGTGGTTCTCAGCCGGAAAAGGGTGGATTGCACCCTTCGGGTTGGGAAGGAGGTTCTCAGGGTCTTGTTCACGAGTGAGGGAAGGTTGGAGTGTGAGGTCGACAAGCGTATCGGCGCAGCATCTGCAGCAATGCGGTCGCTGTACACGCATCGAGAGGAGCTAGTTGAGGTGGCTCGGACATCTACTGCGGATGCCTCCTGGATGCCTCCCTGGTGAGGTGTTCCGGGCATGCCCAGCCGGGAGAAGGCCCCGGGGCAGACCTGGGACATGCTGGAGGGGACGCTGGTGTCGTCCCAGTGGAACTGGAAGAGGTGGCTGGGGGCCGAGAAGTCTGGGCTTCCCTACTGAGACTGCTGCCCCTGTGACCCGAACCCGGATAAGCGGAGGAAAATGGATGGATGGATGGAAGTTGGATGACATCCCCATCAGCAGTGTAGTGCATCAACAGTGACTCACACCCCACTTTTATCACAATTGTGTGATACAAACATTACTGTATTGAACACATATTGTTTTGAGAAGCCAAACTCTTTACTCAAGTGAGCCCAGCAACTAACCGGAACTATGTTCCTCCTCACCGAAATACGACCAGAACGCCGCCCAGAACTCTCAACTATCCCTTGAAGTTTAGTTGAGAACACTGGTGATCGTTCGGGCGAAAGGGGGGCTACGGCCTGGACTGGTCGCCAGTCAATCGAGGAGACAGACAATCAGTCACACTCACATTCACACTGGTTGGGACTGAACGTACACCGCCTGCACAGAAGTCAGGCAAGTGATTCAGTGTAACTCATGCCAGTCAAATAAAAAAAGATGAAACTTAAGGAGGCTGATATGTTAAGGCTCAAACGCAAGTGAAAGGGACTCATTAAGGAGGCCGTAAATCAAATGCGGAGTGAACCATTAGTCTCCCTCAGGCTTATTAGCAGGAGTTGTTGACCTGGACTTCAGATATAAAGATAACATCAATGACTGCATTGCTGTTACTAGCAGTACCAGGCAAGGTCCTGGATTCATAAAAAAGCAAGAAAACAGAGAGCAATGTCGGGTTATTAACAGGCCGCTGTCTCACCTATGCATCCCCGGTGAAGGAGAGGGTAATTGCCCTGCACTTGTGGCTTGGGGAACGGCCCTGCCTCAACCGCAGAGCGCTCAGCAATGTGGGTGACCCCTCCACTACCCTCAGGGGGATGCTAGAGAGCATGTGACGGTCTTGGAATTCTGGCTAACCACGTTGTGTCCATAACAAACACCATTTCTGAGCATAAAGATGTCCATCAGGACCACCTCGGTTGCAGGTCGATGACCGACTTTTTTAGTCTCCTCATCAATCTTACGGTTAGAACGAGATGCAGGCGATGGAGTCGTTTTATTTTGTTGTTTAAGTATTTTAAAGGAAGGCGCTCTTTTCAATGGAAAATGTGATTGATTTTTACGTAGCTTAGTTTAGTGAATGAATAAAAGCCAGTTCAAAAAGTGAAAGTTTTATATTCTTTAGATTAGCTAGACACGGGGTGAAGTAAAGAAGAATGCATGTCTTAGATGATTATGTAAGCTATAATTGAAAAAACCTGTTCTTCATTCATTCATTTTCTATGCCGCGCACGGGGGTCGCGAGGGTACGCCATTCACCTCACATTCGTCCCTATTCAGAGTCACCAATGAACCTAACATGCGTGTTTTTGGAATGTGGGAGGACCCAACAGTACCCGGAGAAAACCCACACAGAGATGCCCAAACAGAGATTTCAACCTTGATCTTCTTGATCTCCTGACTGCGTGGCCGACATGCTAACCACCAGGCCACCGTGCGGCCATGTTGTCAACCATTTGGCAGAATATACTGTATGGCAGAAACCCCCCCCAAAAAATTAGTATCTCATAAAATGTGAAAAATTGTCAGTCAAAAAGTTCAATATTCTAAACTACTGGTTTGTGCTCTAATCAGCACATGAACTGCAGAAACGTTCCAACCTTCATTCGTCCTTTCTCGCGATCGTAATAGATTTGCATGCATGAACTTTGCTTAATATAGACATAAAAAACCCACAAAGTTCCAACTGTGCAACAAACACTGTGCTCCCTGAAGGAAGAAATGATGCAATCGTACTGCTTTTTACTTCACTGTCCAACATCACCAGGCACAGCTGCACCGTTGAAAGACCCACAATAAAATTCAATCAAGTAAAACTTTGACAAAAGTCTCAATCGGGGTTTGCTGAGTCTAAAAAACACATTGTCTCATTTGCGATGTGTTGATGTCCCAGCACCATGGACAGCACTAAATAACGGCACTATGTCAAGCCATGGTGAGGAGGAAAACATGGACGCAGACACGGCTGGTCACCTCCACATGTAATCAGGTATGTTGACTTCAATCTGGTCGGTTGTCCTTCTCCAAACTATGCCTGTCAGTGAGTATCCAGACGGACAGCTTGACAAATGAAGACATGACCAGAGCAATAGGTCTTGATCTTTCAGATGTCTTCGACATTTGAATAGATAACTTGGTTCCCTTCACACGCCTACCTGTAATCCACAAAGCTTTCAGCATGAACAGCTTTCCCTGAGGGTCTAATGCAGACCTTGCAAAGTACAGATCCTGCGCCACATTCTCCCTTTTCCAGTCTGCAAAATAGTTATAACAGTCAGTAGAAAGCTAATTTAATGCTGGTCTACATTTCTGAACATGCCCAATTTCCTGACATGAATTAAATGAGTGTCATTTCCGCCCTATAAGCCGCTACTTTTTTCCACACGCTTTGACACCTGAAGCTTAAACAATGATGCGACTAATTTATGGCTAAAAGAACTACAGTTCCCATGATGCTGTGACTGCCAAAACAGAAATCGTGTTTTGATCTGACTTAAGTAGGTTTGATCAATTGTAGCATTACTACAACTTCTGCTTGGACTGCTTGGACCGTGGCAGCTGAAAAAAAGTGTCTCATCAGTGGAACACCGAGTGCAGGTAGGATTGCAAGGTTTAAAGTGTGTCTTTCTCTAAATATGCCATGTTACAATGTGGACACCTGCAGCTTATAGACAGCAGCGTGAATATGGACAAAAAAAGGTTCTCTTTAACTTTGGAGGGTGCAGCTTTTATTCGGTGCGCTCAGTCGGTAATTTACATTACTGAATTGTATTTTACCTTTTTACCAAAGGCTGTACCTTCTAGATTTTGATTGGCTGAGGCACGAGTCATTCACACTGGTGAATTCTTTGCCATACAATGCACGCTATGTAAATGGAATGTTTTACAACTGGAGCAGCATCCGTTAATGACACAATCATCCTAAATACCAACAAAATTGTTGTTTGGCAACCTTGTCACAAACAAAACTAGAGACTTAACTTTGGTGTGGAACACATTCCGCGGCTGCCGTCCCAATTAACTCCTTGGCTTGACTGCAAATGAATCACAAATTTACGAATTCAGTTCCAACGATACCAGAGTTTCTTCACGGTCACACTTAGATAAATGTTTGCCTTGGACAAGCAGTAGTCCACCTTTGCTCCTGAAGTACTGGACATGAGTTTAGTCACAAGGGATCCATTAGTTGAACCCTAACAGACTCATTGTTTTGGTATGGCAGCAGCTGCGTAGAATGGTGAGCAATTACTTTGGATGTTTATCCGGTCACCACAGGAGTTGTTTACCCAACACGGTTTGAAACGGATGACAGAGACTTATGGCTGAGGAAACACACAAATACGAGCATATGCAAATTTATTTCACAAATTCTTCGGCCGGGGAGTCCTGGGTGATTTTGGAACTATTCCCAGGTTTCTTCACAAGGCAGTTGCAACCTTTATTCTTGTGTGTTTGTCAAGGTCCTTTAAAAAAAATCCATTTGTAACAGACAGCAAGGCATCTTGTGGAAACATCGTGTTATAACCCTAAAACAATAAGGTCATAAAAACGCTCACTTCCCAGAATGTTAGTCCACTCCTCTTTACAGATACTCCACAAACACTAAAGGTTTCAAACCTGGCGCTTGCCAACTCAGAGTTGCAGCTCCCTCCATAGATTTTCCATGGGATTACGATCCAGAGACTGGCTAGGCCTTGGCCATATGTTTTGGGTCATTGTCACACTGAAAGACTCATCTATGACTCATCTTCGGTGTTCCAGGCTAAGGCCAGGAGGTTCCCATCCAAGATTCTACATTACATTGTTGGATGGATGGATAGATTTGCATTGGATGCCGCTGGTTGTCCATGATGGATGTATCCGTATGATGAATCCGTGGTACATAAATACCAAAACAGACTGTTTCCACCTCCATGTTTGACAGTCGGGATTGTGTTCTGACGGGCATAGTCAGCATTTCTCTGCCTCCAAACATGGCAAGTTGATGCCACAGAGCTTGATTTTGGTCTCATCTGACCGCATCACACTCTCCCAAGCCTTCTCCGCATCATTCAGGTGCTCAGCGGTAAACTCCAGGCGGACATGCCTAAGCAAATAAAATACGTGTCCAAATACTGAATTTCATGATTGCTTTCGGAGTATGTAAAATAAGATTTTCAAACGATAGCGTCACAAAAGCATGCTGGCATCGTTAAGCATTCTGCATCTTAAAAAAGTAGACAAAAAAAGATATTAAAAGATATAAACTGGAACCTTACTTTTTGCACGCCCTCATTTTTGTATGATTCTGTTTTCAAAAGCAACTTTTGTTGAACTTTTGTTGCAGTTTTTGTACATCAACTCATGGGGGGGTCACGAACACTCACGATACACGAGATTGGGCCCAAGAGGCCGAGACAAATTGAGATTTTAACGTTACTTTTAAGGAAAGTACAATAAAAAAGTATAGAAAAAACATGGCAATATATTGCAATCTACTAATTGAATTTCTACTACTGTACACTCTTCTGCACTCTGTGCGTATGCTAGCCGCCCCGCCTCCACCCACCGAGACAAAGAGACTGCATGACTGACAAAAGGGCTCACCCCATTCATGCCGTTGTTCTCTGGGACAAACAGAGTGAACCTTCTTCCTGCCTGTTTGGAGGCGGGCGAAAGCAGACGTGCGTGCACATGTCAATATATTGAGGCTGGCAAAATTAATGAGTTCATTTTCATTTATTGTGTGATTAATTTGTTTATTTATCATCGTCCCTGTCCTGGTGCCCACACGTTTTTTTCTGAACAGAAAATCTCACATTTTAATCTCGCGAGATGTTGTGACACCGCTATCGTCACGGCCAAGCATTGCGTGCAACAAAGTACCGTAAATTCCGGTGTATAAGCCGCACCAGTGTATGAACCGCATGTGTCCACATCATAAAACGGCACATTGTGGTGTGCATGATTGCGTGAGAACCAGGCAGCCATTTATTTGACAGGAGCCAATCACTGACTTTTTGGAGGATGTCAGGGAATTCTAAAAAATAAACTGTGCTTCAACTGTGCAGGATCATTCTTGCAGCCAAGACTTGTAATCGAACCCGATTCAAACACGAAGCGCAAAATACCACTTAAAATCTCGCAATGACGCTGACATAAGCACCGTCTGCCAAACGTACTGGGAAAAAACTGTATTGGTGAATGAGGCCGAGCTGTAACACAGAGCTGCATGGATAAACGGCTGGCATACACACTGGTCATTGTAACACCACCTGCTCCGCATGAACAGGTATAGATTCCTGCATGCTTAAAGCACACCAGACTTGTGCTGAGTGAGTTTAATATGACTCCTTGGACATGCATGGCAGAGAAAAGGCTGTATTGTGCCCTTGTCTTGAACAAGTCCACTTTTTGCGCACCTTTCCCACAGAGTAGAAACCCACAGCAATGCACACGTGCTCTGGAGCACTCATGCTTAAGGCTTTCCCACAGTACTCGCTACTCCAGGGGGACTAGATCGTGGTAATCCAGGGCAGCAAATGCAGATGCAGCAATTACACGACAGTGAACTGCTTGGGAACCTGCACGCATCGGCACATGCACGCCGTCCTTTACGGCACATAGTGTTTACCTCTCTCGTAAGAGTTGATGATTCACGCCGCGATACTAAACACCCACTTTCGCTCTCCCGTCTCTCCCATCTTTTCTATCACACACTCATACTTGCATGCAAACACAAGTACACGCATGAAAATCTATACATAAACAAACACATAATGCATGCTCTGCTTACAATCCCTGTGCCTGTCAACGCCGCTTCAAATTAAGTGACATCAAACACCGGTGAGCACAGGCTTAGACATGCAGGGCTGACGAGGAGGAGTAGGAGGAGGACATGAGGGAAGGACACGGGCAGGAGGCTGTGGATGAAATAGTTATCTGGGGAGGAAAAGAGAGAAGCACCAATACTATTGGAGACAATGCGTACCATTTCACACCTCTAGTCAGCTTTATCAGGACCGGAGGAGTCAACGTGTAGCCGGCCTGGGACCTGGTTTATGTACATTCATGAAGGGACAATTAAGGAGGACACTCTCTACTTCCTTTTCCCAAAAACCCCATCCTCACTAGGGTCGCGGGGAGCGAGTATGCTGGTATGCTGGAGCCTATCACAGCTGACTTGGGTGGGAGGAGGTCGGGTACACCCTGGAGTGGTCGCCAGTCAATCGCAGGGCACACGTAGACAAACAATCATTCACACATTTAGAGTTGCCAAGCGGAGGTCTTCCAGATCTCCTGACTGTGTGGCCAACATGCTAACCACTCGGTCACCGTGCAGCCAAAAAAACCCTAATTATATCGAAGTTATATCATAATAAATTAAATATATCAAACAGGGAGAAATAATTCAGGGTGAGATGTTTTATTGTGGTTTATGTGCAGAAGTGTGCAGAAGCAGGAGGTACAGAACTGCAGGTCAGATGTCTGACGGGACGGTGAAAAGTTTGGGAACCATCGGTCAAAATGATGATGGCCCTAACTCTATGTCCCCACGGTGTTATTCGAATGTCCCCACGGTGTTATTCTAATGTCCCCACGGTGTTATTTGAATGTCCCCACGGTGTTATTCGAATGTCCCCACGGTGTTATTCTAATGTCCCCACGGTGTTATTTGAATGTCCCCACGGTGTTATTCGAATGTCCCCATGGTGTTATTCTAATGTCCCCACGGTGTTATTTGAATGAATGTCTTTCTGCGGTTGAAATGGTGATAAGAAGTCGGTTGGGTCAGACTTTTCGTTAAGTGCTCGGCACCAGCTGCGTCTTATCTCCTCCCCTGTTCTGTCCGTCACAGCACAGCTGGACCCCTTCTCTGTCTGTTGCTTTGTGGAGAGCTAAGACAGTAACAACATCAAATTAAAAATTAGAACTTCAAATGTGTTTTTCAGAGAGAAGATTATTACCTCACTGTTTGATGCCTGTGGTAAACGGCAGTGTGCTAGCATGAATTAATTTGAGGTTGTGCACCAACAAATGTGCACATTAGCACTCAATAATGTCTTTAAAACGTACCTTTATGCATTCCCACATAGTATCAGCAAATGGGACCAAATATGAGGTGAAAGGAAATAGGGAAAAATACAGTACAACTCGATCTGTGCAGCGTGGGAGAACGTTAGCGCACGCACAATGGTGCGTTCAATGACCGTCGAACCAAGTGGGACGGGTCGCCGCTTGCAACAAACATTGTCTACATGCAAAAAGTATGGGATTTGTAACTGTTTATTGTTTTAAAAAAAAAGAATGGCCCATATTTCCAAAGTTGATATGCATTGACATAAAATTCAATGTAGTTATTTAGAAATGAATTTTTTAAGTGTGTTTTTCTTTTTTTATCATTGCACCTGAAAGCTTCCCACGGCCCGGTTCGACCCCGCCCACGGAAAGGTGGTTGGGGGCCCCTGAGTCCCCCATCACTACTGTCCAATTTTTCATGAGGGGATCCTTCTTGTGCGTACATTCTAGTCAACATTTTTAGTCGTCATTGGTTTGAAATCAGTTGCTGGCAGAATTTCATCATGAACCACCGCAGCTTTACATTCCAACGATAATTGTTGAAGTGTGGTTCTGGAAATTATGAACTAAGTCAAAATAATAGTCAAAAGTCATTGACAGAGGCCCCAGCGGTCCATTCAAGATAGAATGGAAAGTCAGAAGGTTTTCCTCATCAGTAGCTGACCACAATCCAATTAGATTCTCCAGCTTGCCTAATTTTCTGCAGATGGGATTTTGTTTACCGAATGTCACATCAGTTTGGCACCTGAGAACATAACAGTTGAAATGCGTTACAGCTGCTCAACACTTCGCTTGAAATGCTATTGTGATAAACATCTCATCGACTTTGATTGCAACGTACGTCCATGTAGTTGGGCTGGTGGGTTTGTTTGCTGTGTAACTGTGCCAGTTCATACTTCCACATGTAGAAACCAATGCACGGTATTTTGGAAACAAGTGAAAAGTCGGAGCCACACCATTAAAAATAAATAAAAAATGAAATCACGTTATTGCTCTTAATGGAAGCAACGGGACCACAGCCCAAGCCTGTTTCCGTATTGCCAAATCAAAGCAGACACAGACCTTTACGCAGACTGCTGCAACATCCTTCATCATTAGCTCCACTTGCCAGGACAGACACGCTGCTATTAAACATTTCATTATAAGTTCCATAAAAAGGGGAGCTGACTCGAAGGCGCATTTTTCCAACTTGAGCTAAGACACTTTAAAGTCATTCCCATGAAGGCTGGTGGAGATAAAACAGAGCAGACTGTCGAGGGAGACAATCAAATCATCAACTATGGAAGGGAGGAATATTTAGGCACCCCAATTGCATATATTTAGAATAGAAAATTATTAGAAATATATATAAAAAGTGCGGCCATCGCTATTTCCGACTGTCTGTGAATGAGTGTGAGTGTGCGTGCCAGAGGAAGAGGATGGCTCCGTGCAGAGGAGACAGTTGAGTTTGCTGATGTTGTTTTGGCGTGGTTGCGGCCGGCAGTTTGTGTGTGAGTCTGGCGGGGATGCCGTGGGAACTGGGTGGTGTAGTGGCAGCTTCTCACAAAATATCCAAAACAAAGTTGGCGAATTCAGTATCTGCAAATGGTCTCAGTCATGCATTCAGCATCGAAGCCTCTGAGCGACTGACCAACTAATTAGTTTTCTCTTCCAACGAACAGCGGCCTGTTTTGTTTTGTCCCCCTCGCCTTCCTTGCGAGGTCCGGGTAGACCTTAAAATACAACATTTGTCCTTCATGATGGTCGCGACAGTCAGGTGTTGAGAATAGCAACTAGATCTCGAGCAAGGCTTGTGTTTACGGCGCAAAATTAGGTTTCTAATTCATTTATGGGAGCATGTACGTAACCACAAAGCGCCGTAACACAGAACGCCAAAAACCGAGGAGCACCTGTGTTAATGTGCGTGAGGTGCTGAAGGGTCGCTTTATGTTTTAACCTCAGGGCATTTCTCTATAAATCTTTTGGGACCACGGCCAGTATGAACAGTGCATGACTGATCCGTCTCAGGTAGCCTGGTGGAGTCCTTGTTACCATAATCCTGCTACTCAACAGTCACGTCAGTCCATTCAGTGTGTGCATGTGCTTGTATTGACCTTTTGTATTTTTCTCGTGCTTGCATGGTCATTTGCTTGTAAACATGGCATGACTGGGCGGACGTAGCTATAAACGTCTGACATGACATTTGTTGGAAGAGAAAACGAATTCGTTGGTCAGTCGCTTAGAGGCTTCGATGCTGAATGCATGACTGAGACCATTTGCAGATACTGAATTCGCCAACTTTGTTTTGGATATTTTGTGAGAAGCTGCCACTACACCACCCAGTTCCCACGGCATCCCCGTCAGACTCACACATGATTGATAAGTATATTGCGGCATGCAGAAAGACACACACTACGGCACTTGTGGACACCCAAATGCTTCAAACAGAGAGGCGTGTTGCGTGAGTAAGTGTTACAACACTCTGGGCTCTCTATAGACAAAATCACCGCTGGGTTCTTACATCTGCTTTCAACGTGGCATTCAATATGCATGACCTTTGGGTGGGTATTCTGTTACTGAGTCATCTGGTAAAAATATGTGAGTTGAGTTGTCGAATTGTTCCCAGCGCCCAGGGCAAAAATGGTGAGAATATTATGCCGATTATTTGTTATTTTTCAAATGGATTTATTTTCACAAATCCACTGCATTTCCATAATAACTGATTCAACACCAAAGACGTATCTACACATTTTTATAATCCCAAACGCCCGATACAAACAACGTTTTTACGTTTTTAAGTATTTACGGTTTTTTTGGGAGAGAGGCAAAAAAGGTGATGACGCAACTCTCCACAAATGCATTTCACTTCAGAGCAATTTTAAGCCATAAAAACGGCCACAAGTTGGCAGAAATGCATTGGATAAGAGCTATAATAGTTATTATTTTGATGTAAAACAACCCCATTGTTTGTGTTGTTTATGTTGGTATAGTTGTTTACATATTTCAGTCGTCACAAAAGCAAAATATATTTGTGTCAAAGTGAAAGTTATGCTTGGAATGTATCTTTTCACAAAAAGCTGTTTCTCTCCATTTCCTAGTCAGGAAGTGATCTTTTCTTAAACTTACCTGTGTTCTACTGCTGCTTACTAAAGAACGGGTAAAGGTAGAAACAGCCTTTTTTTCCGATGAAAGACGGGAGTCTTTCCATGTTTATATAACCATAGAACACAACATTCTGTGTGCCTTGAAAGATCAGTCAAAATTGTCTTTTGAAAAAAGAAAAATGGCTGGGATTGAAGGAGTTGAAGGCATATCCAATTAAAGGCGTGGACTGGACTGGAGTGGAGTCCACTGGGGCCATGAACCGCCAGACCCAGCAGATGGAGCTGTGGTGAAACAAGCCTTCAGTTCGCTGCATCAGTAAATGCAGTGCAGTGAAATATGTCCCTTTGCTTTCCCATTTTCAACTACATTTATAACTGGAGTGTGTCTAGTGCCAGAAATCTTTAGCAAAGTATAAAAGTACCACAGCAAGTGTTAGTTTGGCTCCTAAAAGAAGCGGGGCCTGTAGCAATCACAGCTGAGAGCAACATGAGATTGCTGTCATATTTGGATGTTCTGGATTGAGCATGCAGGTGTGTGTGCAGATAACAGGAATGTGCTGCATGCAGTGATTGACAGATAAGATCTCGGCAGACGGTTTAGGTGCTAACAGACAGAAAGAGGCTGATGAGCCACAGAGGCAATTCTCAGTGGTCTTCTTCCATTTGCAGCACGTGATTGAAACTCTCCCACTGCCAGTCACTACGTGCACAAAAAAATTAAAAATAAATCCAAATTATTGCAAGAATTCGGTTGGGAAATCGACTTTTTTTTTCTTATAGTTACAACATCTCTTTATACCGCTGCAGCTGTGCAGTACGAGCAGTAACCGATTTCCTGTGTCGTACAAACATCACAATGCAGTTGTATCGCTTACACCTTAGATATTTTACAGGCAACGTTAACAAGCACTGAACGACGCAAGATAACGCAATAACCTTTGAGTTATCTTGTAAAAATGATCGCTTTGTCTTGCAAAAATGGCCTTTTTAAGAAAGTGTGTAAATGTCACTGTTTTTTTTAATAAAGATATTTCCAAATAACACAATATAAATATACACAACAAAATATAAAACGGTGAAGCCGTGCTATTTTGTCCAAGGTTATCATTCTGACAGCCTACTTTTGTTGCACACATTTTCCATCTGCATAAATAATATAAAACATTAGATATGCCTGTGAAAAGCAAGCAAGACTTTATTTGTGTAACGTGCAAACACGTATGCGCGTGTTTGATAAATCTCTTTTCTCTTCTTGTTGCTGAAAAACAGTAATTGATCATTCATGGTTGTCGGACAACCGCAAGATGGTTAGCGTTGGATATAAAACTATCAAAAGATATTCATATGCAGTAGATTAGGTACGTCTTACTTCATTACTCTCTTCACCACAAACTAATGAAGTATAATAAGGCAAATTAGCCAAAGCCGGAAAAGCGGTAAAAGTGTGGTTGAGTGGGGAGGATTCCTATGAGAGCCATGGACAAATGCCAGTGTTAATCTGTGTGAGAGCGCAGTGGCTCAGTGTCAGGTGTCTGCCAGTGAATGGGCCTGTGTCACTGCAATATCACGGCCACTGCAGGCCCCGCTTGAAAGACATGCAAAGCTGACCTGAGACAGGAATGTGTCTATGAATGCGAATGAGTTAGAGGGAGGCAATGAGAAAAGTGGAAACCAAAAGACGTCCTCACGTCAACGTCATCAGGAGGCTTCGATGTCCAGAAGCCAATTTGTTGAGAATTAGTAATCACTCCGTTATTCTCTTCCCCCCTCCGATTCCATCAGTCTGTCATTTTTTTAGCCTGGGGTTTGTTGACACAACACCACAGACTGACACACACCAAATCCACACGAGACACATTCACTCATTTATCAACACACTTTAGGATGTTTCAATGAATCACTGTGAAATTAACGTCATTAGTGTGGAGCCTCTGAGGTTGGACTGAATGGGTTGGATCACTGCCGGTTTAGAAGCAGTTTTCCTTGGAGGAAATACTCGGTTCCAAGGTCATCATGAAACTCTTATTAACTGTCACACAGCAGTGTTTATTTTGGGTTATTTTTAGATGAACACTCAGTCTTAACATGATGAATGGCCAATACAAGACTTGACTTCACTTCACTTATCCCTAGACTTCCACAGAACTCACTGGGGCGCATTTCAAGACGATGCCATCAGCCCTCTGGCCTCCGCTGCCCTCTGGGGCTCTGCCAGGTCTAATCCAATCCATTCTTGAATGCTGTCTTCCTTGGACTGTTCTTTGCTTTACGGTGTTCCCTCGTTTGTAGGTTCCAAAAATAGCCAGCAATAGGTGAAATTGTATTGTATTGTATTGTATTGTATTGTATTGTATTGTATTGTATTGTATTGTACTTTATTTATCCCACAGCAGGGAAATTCACTTGTTACAGCAGCAAGCAAGATACGCAAGTAAAGAATACATAGTGACTACAACATGGTTCAGGTGGTGCAGGTGTTGTAGAGCCTGACAGCGGTCGGTATGAAGGACCTGCGGAACCTCTCCTTCTTACACCGTGGGTGTAACAGTCTGCTGCTGAAGGAGCTGCTAAGGGAACCCACAGTGTCATGTAGCGGGTGAGAGGTGTTGTCCATGATGGATGTCAGCTTAGCCAACATCCTTCTCTCCCCCACTTCCTCCACGGAGTCCAGAGGACCGTCCAGGACAGAGCTCGCTCTCCTGATCAGCCTATTGATCCTGCTCCTGTCCCTGTCCGTGCTGCCCCCTCTCCAGCAGCCCACAGCATAGAAGATGGCTGAGGCCACCACAGAGTCATAAAAGGTCCGTGAGAGAGTCCTGCACACACCAAAGGACCTCATGTATGATAGATTGAAATGTATGATTATATATGTTTGAAGGCTGTAAAAGCCCCCACCATACACTTTATACACTTTTCTCCAACAGGCAATAACATTTTCTCACATTTCTCTCTTGTTTAAACACTCTCAAAAAAGTGCAAACCTTTGTATGAATTTTAATGATAAACCTTAATGATCAACACAATAAATGGCTACTGAGCCAGCAGAGCCGAGCCGACATGTCATGGCTGACATTGAGTGAAAAAAGATTCCCCTCTCATTCTGTGTGGAAGCGGTAAGTTTTTGGCTTCTTTGTTTTTCTTCTCCACTCTATTTGAAACACTTTCTTAAGTTTAGAAGAAGCAAATTGGAGAGGCTAGCAAGTTAGCTCGGTACCTTTCTATGCGAGTGGCGGCCGCCTGTTTTGTCCCTGCAGTGATCCTGTAGCCTGCGCAATGTGAAGTAAACAAAGAATAACAGAGTGTAAAAGCGACTATAGGGGTGTTATTTCATGTCTACGGGGCTCTAATCATTTTAAAACCCGTATTTACAAAGTCATAAACAGGTTTGCTATTCCATTTATTAATATTGAATCCTACTTGGTGGAAATTCACTTATCGTTGAGTATGGAATCAATTAACCGCGATAAACGAGGGGCGACTGTGCAGGACTACAAGTGTCAACAACAACATTCTTCCTTGTCATACAAGCGTAAAGAAGAGATTATCAGCTTTCCGTTCAAGTCTCAGGCTCTGCACAAGTCACTGCTGATAAATGCAAATAAGGCTCAAAATTAGCATTCCCCTAGAAAAAAAACAAAAACACGGTCGATGGAAACTGCATTTGCCTTAGTCATCTGCCTGAAAAGTCATGTGGTGTTTATCAAGCTCTGGCAAATGTTAGATATTCCAGGAACTCTGTCTTTGTGTTATACTAAGAAAATGAAAGTAGCGGGAATACTTTTATTGTGGGTGGCCATCTGCCTTCTCTTAAATGATAAAAATGAATCCAAGTATATGACCTGTTCTCCGGACCTGCTGACTAAAAACCTGACAAACCTGAGCGTGCAATGTTAAGAAAAATTGAAAAATTGAAAAATGGGATTGACTCATGAAAAATTGTGGCAAATCCAACATTGCACCCACCAAAACATAGGTTATTCATAACAAAAAATGATGATTTGGACGCCACGTGTTATCAATACATAATTCATGTTTTATTTGCGCGAAGTAATTTGACCCCAGAACTAGGGTTCTTGCTTTGCAGCTGGTCCGTGTTAGAGGCAAAACAGAAGGCGTTCAAGGCGCTTCCTATGCTAATTTACAGAAGGGGTTCAAGGCGCTTCCTATGCTAATTTACAGAAGGCGTTCAAGGCGCTTCCTATGCTAATTAACATGTGTGACGGCTGTAGACAGAAAAGGTAACAATCGGTCATCCCGGAGGGGCTCAGAGTAGAGCGGCTGCTCCTTCATATCGAGAGAAGCCAGTTGAGGTGGCTCGGGCATCTAGTACGGATGCCTCCCTGGTGAGGTAGTCCGGGCATGCCCGGCCGGGAGAAGGCCCCGGGGCAAACCTAGGACACACTGGAGGGATTACAGTATGTCTCACAGCTGGCCTGGGAAGGCCTTGGTGTCCTCCAGGTGGAACGGGAAGAGTTGGCTAGAGACTGGAAGTCTGGACTTCCCTACTGAGACTGCTGCCCCCGTGACCCGGACGAGGATAAGTGAAAGAAAACGTGCGGATGGATGGCTGTACTTTGACATCAAACACTATCCAAGATTCATTTGATCTAGTGCTGTCCGATATTGGCTTTTTTGCTGATATCCGATATGCCGATATTGATTAGCTCACAATTGTTGCTGTGTGTAGTTCTTTTGACACCATAAGTAGGATTAGTATGTGAAGTGTTGAGGTCCGGTGATTCGTGAGCGTTCAAGTAGGCGGCTTCTGTGCCTCAGATACACGACACTTGTGTGCCATCTAGTGGCGCAAATGTGACATGGCAAAATGATTATTGCATAATAATAAACATCATAATATGGTTAAAACAAAAGGCCCAAATGATCTATTATCGTTGATAACTTTTACCACAGTTATCGACCAGCAAAATTTGTCATCGTGTTAACGTCACATATCTCCTGTGGCGGAATGAACACGTATCTGTCGTGAAGCTAATGGATACAGCATCAGCAAATAGCTGCACTACAAACTGCATGTAGACAGTAATTCCGGGCAACAACGAATCAGATCTGAATGAAATGTCATCTGCAGATAGATATTTAAGTGGATTTATATCCGACATACCTTTTATCTTGTCCTGAAGCTCTGATCCATGAGTTAGAAAGGCTTAAAGTTGGACTTAACATTCTAAGCCATCGTATGAGTCGAGGTAGTCTAACACTCTAAATCTGGCATGAAAGTGAAGAGGAAGAAGTAATCTACCAAACAAACATGTATACAAATGAAACCCCTGATATCGTATGAAAAAGCAACATTTTTCACGGGCGTCCCCACAAGCTCTCATTGTCGTATTTTACCGTCGCTTACTTCCGGGAATTGTAAAATTCCTACTAGTGAGGATAAGCGGCATAAAAAAACGATGGATGGAATGGAAGGAGCAAGCTAGCTTGCTACTAGCCACCCACGGTTGTTTACATGCTGGAGAGGCAGTGTGATGAGGTCATCATATGCACGCCAGCAAATACGGGAGCCCATAGGATTGTGTTTATTATCGGCTTTCGTTATAGGGAAAAATCTTTAACGTTGCATTTTTATGTCATAGCGGGCCGATATTATTGGACATCCCTAATTTGATCCTCAATATACCTCAATAATGGAACAATTGCAACCATGGAATTTCCATTTCACAACAAGCATTTTGAAAATATGCGTAAAACAGAAAGATCCCTGCAAGTTTGGGACGAAACACAAAGTTGGTCAAATTGTCAAGATGAAACCAAACAATAAAAAACTTTTTTGTGTTTGACAAAATTTCAACCACATGAAATCCTCAGTGAGCCCAGACCCCTCCAAAGGTGTGAGTATGTGTCAGTGCGTGTGTGGTACTAATTACGCTCACTCTGTCTACAAAACAGCTTCCTCATTTTTCACCTGCCTGACACACATTCCGAGCTGACATGCATGTCCGACCCTCCTCCCCTGTGTCCTACCCCCTCTCGCCCGCTGCCTCATCCCATCCCATTGCTTCCTGTTCATTTTGATTAGCGATTTTACCAGCGTGTGTGTGTGTAAGGGAGAGAGAGAGATTGATGGCGTATTGAGTGATATCCATCTGCACGGTGAAGTCTCTCGGGTGTCACTCAGCAATGCTCGGAACACATCAGTAATTCTAAAGCTGCCCCACAGGCCCACAACACGCACACTACCACTCAAACATAAGTGCACAGATAAAATCGCACATCTCAACACAGCCAATGCCAAAACACTTGTGACCCACACACATGCTCCTACACACAAACACCCTCGCCGCTTCCACGCCGGGATAGCAAGAGCAGGTGGGAGAGACAACAAAGAGAGAATGAGTTGTGTGACACCCTAAACACGCACACATATACACACAGTACGCCTGGGGCGGATTCTTAAGACGCTCGCCTCATCCTGGGTGGCAAAATTCACCTACACACACTTGCAAGCATGCATACACACACACACACACACACACACACACACACACACACACACACACACACACACACACACACACACACTGATAGACGTGCAGCGTCACATCTAAGTGATGGATTCAACCAATATCAAGTGTAACTTCTGTGTAGCGGTGGGCACGCTGACCAGGAATCAGTGAGTATCCAGTGTGTGTGTGTGTGTGTGTGTGTGTGTATGTGTGTGTGTGAGAATGTGTGAGGTGGGTAATTCCATCCGAGACCCTCAAAGTGACCCCAAAACACACACTAACCCCCACTCTTTTCCCCTTGCCTGAGGCCGTACACAAGCCAAAACACACGCTCGGCCAAAACACCCGCAGCTCAAAACACTGGACTCCCCAGCAGCACACACACACACACACACACACACACACACACACACACACACACACACACACACACACACACACACACACACACACACACACACAAAGCATACGTGCACAAGCACTTTTTAATGGGGATGCTCCGATCAGGGTTTTATGCTGCCAATCTTGATACCGGTCATCCAGGACTGAAATCGGCCGATACCAATAACATGGATTATTAATTCTGCATTTTTTTCACGTTTTTCAACGTTTTTCAACGTATTAATGATTCGATTGGCCATTTGATATGAAAAAAGGCACCATAAAATCACCTTCATTTAGACAAGAGAACATACATCACTCTTGAAACTAACGGAGGACGAGACGACATCTTAAAGGAAAACTGCACTTTTTTAAAATTTTGCCCAACATCCACAATCCTTACGTGCAGCATGAACACATCCTTCATTCCCTTTTAAGGAGAAAAAACGAGTTAGTGTGAGCCAGCTAACGTTGTCACAAGAGGCACCTATTTCGACTATGGAGCCCTCTAAAAAACCCTTTAAGAAGGTTTTATGGTTTTATATCCATGCTGTGATCCTGCATTAACACGTGCGTTGATGATAACATGGAATACTTACAGTATCTTGCCGTATTTTGCTGATTTAAAACAATACCGGAACGTCTTTCCTGTGTCTTCCAGCACAGGACTTGTGCTCCAGTCCTCAGGTGAAAAAATGCTGACAGCAAACGAGCATCTTGTTGAGTCTTCGTAGCGAAATTGAGAGCCAGTAGTATCCACACTGCAGTGGCTTGCGGCGTTGTGAGTGATGCTGAGACTAGCGGCTTGCGAGGCGTCGCGTTGCTCGGCCAGATAAATCTAGTTTTTTGTGTTAGCTGCTAAAATAACAATATCGCTGCAGCTTGGTTAATATCAGGTCAGTTATTGAAACACAGAACACGGAACACTGTTGGCGTTTTTTTCAGGGGTTTTGTTAGGGCTTTAACGTCAAAATAGCTCTAGCAGGACTTCCAGACGAGTGACAAAGCACTCGGCGAACCCCGTGTCTTCCACCGCCGAGAAAGGCCGGTCATCTCGTCCGAAGAATTCAGTTATTTTACGCGTTATTAGCTTAGCCTCCTGACTGTCACGCACATACGGGTGAGCGTCCACGCGGCTGCGTTAGCTGCCGTCTGATGGATGATCACACCTGACGAGCATGCCTTGAAAACTCACCATATTCCATCAAGTGTCGAGCCTGATGCCCAAGACATTGGTGAGACACTACACCGCACGCATGGATCGCTGCGGCTGCAATAGTACTAGCCACAGGTGATCGACTTTTGTGATCGGCGTGATTTTGATACTGATCAGTGGCCGATCAATCGGAGCATCCCTACTTTCTAAGAATGAAAAATTTGACGTTTTGCGATGAATAAACTGTAGTCGTGTCAAGTTGAATTTACACCATGAAAAGATTGTCGAAGTAAAATAAAGTAAAATGAGGTAAAAAAAAATGAATTATTTCACTTTAATTACTTCACTTACTTTTACTTTACTTTTTAAAGTATTTTTGGGCTTTACAGCATACCTGTAAAAATTGTCAAATGTAGTCAGGCTTGCCTGCACCAGGGCGCATAGCAGTGTGGGCACACTAGCGAAACGTGCTGGGCTTAGCGTGTGAAGTGAGCCCACGCATGGTGCAACCGGTCTAGTGTGAGTACGCAGTAAGCAGGAGCTGGCAGGAAGTGGCTGCCAGTGTTTGTGAGCTGACACGTGTCTGCCACTAATTATTGTCTTACAATCTCATCGTATATTTGGATCAAAACCAACCAGATAAACTGCACTTTTCAGCATTTACAACCTAAAAACGGAAAAAAAGCCTACTCTGACTCAGCAGGAAGGTTAAAAAAATCGATTAAAAACTGTTAATTTACAGGCGTTAGCACCACAAAAAAGTTCATCACTACTTCATTACTGCCAGTGAATTGTGGCACTTTAATGCACTTTAATGCACTTTAATGCACGGATATCTACTGCATATCAATGATCTGGATGCCGCTTCCGTCGCCATTGTTCACTACGACGACACAGGAAGCTAAACAGTCAACAAGACCTCATTGTCAAGAAAACACGTTTTGGTGTTTTAGTAGAGAACTGCAAGTCACGAGCTCAGCCCTCAGTCTAGACCCACAAAACCTCTGTCAACAGCCTACACCATTACGAGGCTACATCGCCACCATTGTATTGGTAAGTCATTACATTTAGGAAGTCATTCCGTTACACAATCAATTCATTTTGGGAAAGTAACTAAAAACTGCCCAAAGCTGGTGTTAACACAAATGCTGAAAATGCATTCATTGCCCAGGTGCACTCGCTGCCCACCCCTGCGCAAAAGCTCACCCCGCACTTTGGGGACCTCATATGTGTGGAGATGTTGGGTGGTCTGTGGTTGCAGTGTTAACGCTCCGACCTGAGCTGCCTCCCTCATACAGTGAGAGTTTACTCGCTTCTTGTTGGTTTAAGCATTTATGAGTGAAATCCCTGCATGTGACGGACAATGTCACCCTTGAAAAGCCGTACTGTAGTGTCTGAGTTCATACACGTGCTGTTTGTCTTGGCCGGCCGGACCATTTCTTGAAGGAAAGCAGGAACGAAAATAAATAGAAAGGTAAAGACGCCCTCCACCTGTACCTGTTACACATTATTCCATTCAAAAATAATGATGATTAAAACATCTTGTACAGTGGCTGGAATGAAAAATATGTATGAGAAGTAAGGAAAAACAGGCGCCCGTGTCCTTAGAGCTTAGTGTGGGCGCTTGTTCCAGGGCATCCCATCCAGATCAAACCATCCTCGTTACACACGTACTCCCGATCAAAACTTTAAGACCAGTTGAAAAATTGCAAGAATGTACATTTTGCACTGTTGGATCTTGTTGGTATTTGACCGCTCTTCTGCTGAATTGGACATTTACCTGGTCTGCATTTGGAAATCATGTTTGTTTTTGAGAAGTGTCTTGCTGCTCCTTCACGGTGAGCACGGGCGCATGCGCAGAACAGCAACGGCACCCTGATGCTGAGCATCGTTCAGTGGCAGCATCCAAAAGAAAAACTGCTTGAGTTGGGTTTATTTGGAAAACAATCAAATTCCCCTGCAAGTGTGACAGCTTTTCCCTTTCACATGCACGGATTACCATTTGAGGCGCGTGAGCAGCGAAAGGAAATGTTGATGCTGCAGTTGGAACACGGAAAAATGACACAAAAAGAATGGAAAGACTACGGCAGCTATGAAGGTCTGAGGGACATGTCGATATGAAAAACGTTGTTGTTGCCGCCATCTAACGGCAGTTCCCAATACACCTTTTGATTGTTTGAAAGCGTGACCTCAGCCAGACGCCGGTTGGATGCAGAGAGCGTGCAGATGCTTCGCTGCGTCCTCACGGGAAAGTGCAGGAGACTCGTGCATTTTTGCCCAAAGAGGGAAACTCTATTCTAAAATGAATTTGTTGTGCTCGAGGCTTACGAGCTTGAGGCGTATCAAAAACGTAAGCACAGGTGTTTACCAGAGGCCTAAACACACATTTTAAATGATGGCCGTCTCAAATGAAAATATCCGTGGTCGATCGCTTTTATGAGTGAGGCCTTTGTGGAAGAGCTGTTCATGAATATTCTAAACGTATCTTAATGACATCATTAATGACATCAATTTCTCTGATAGCGTTTCGGAGCATCTGATGCGACCAGGCGATGCTAAACCTAAATGTGACTTGTAGCTCGTGTCACTGATGTACTGGGAGGCTGAGTGTCTTGGTGTTAAAGTCCAGGGTAAAGGGGCTAAACCTAATGTAAGCATCATCTACCGCTTATCTGAGTTCAGGTAGCGGGGGCAGCAGCCTAAGCAGGGAAGCCAAAACTTCCCTCTCCCCGGCCACTTTGTCCAGCTCCCCCCGGCGAATCCTGAGGCGTTCCCAGGCCAGTTGAGAGACAAAGTCTCCCCAGGGAGGCGTCCGGGAGGCATCCCTACCAGACGCCCAAGCCACCTTATCTGGCTCCTCCCAATGCGGCGGAGCAGCGGTTGACAGTGCGTCTTACCTCATCTCCACCCCACGAAGAAAACTCATTTTGGCCGATCTTGGACTTTTGGACACGACCAGCCGCCTCATGTGCCCCCCAAATAAAAAAATGCTGTGCTACAATTCACATCCTTGTTGCTGTTATGGTTCACAGTTCAAGTGTCTCGGAATCATCGACTGTTCCATTCGGAGGAGTCTGATTCAACTATCAATCTCGCCGTCGAATCATATGACAATGTCATGTGATCAAGACTGTACCATTCTGACTACATGAGGGGTGGCCACAGCTGATGCCGAGCATGCATTTTTACAAAGAACGTCTTCGTTTTTGTTATGAATAGCCTATTGTGACACACAAACAGCCTCATTCATGTTAATAAAGAATTGAAAATGACGTGCAGGTTTAACAGACGACCTGTGCTTACCACGCATGAACAAAATCATGCGCTTTAGTGGCACAATCCAAAAGGAGCTGAGGTGAGACCATCAACATCACCGACTTATTGGCTCATAACGGCTACTGAAAAATCATCCATCGTGTGCAAGTATTTTGGAAAGTTAAAGATGAGTCCAGAAAGTGAAATGCAGCTTGTGTCAGCATCTTCTCACGTATCACGTGACACAAACCAACAGAGCAGCATTTAAAACAGCGAACTTCCTTTTATATCCCAACGGTGAATTCTAAGGCGTTTTGGCAAGTTGTTGTTTTTTCAAGCCACGTTGCTCCTGTTTCTGATGTGTGCCGACAGCGACTTTGTTTCAGTTTTGTTCGTTTTACTTTCTGTGTCACTAAATAAGTTACGGTACTGTACTGTTGTTGCTCACCTCCCATGTTTTTTGGTTTGTCTGAGTGTTTGAGCCTGTGAGGTGGAAAAAGCTGCAGGTAAAATCTGTTTGTCAGGATCGCCAGTGGCTCTGTTGTTAAAAAAAAAAAACCAAAAACCTTCGACTATTAGTCCACCACGGACAAAATCTAACGAATCAGATTCAACTATGAAAATCCTTAGTTGAAGACAGCCCTGGTTCAGAGATCATTTTGCAAATACCAAATCCTTTATTCGTGTACACGCTGGGGGCCTGACGGCATGAAGAATGGCTCGGTAACGAGGCAGAGCCGAGTTTCTTGATTAAGGAATGAAGCCTTCAAAACCAAAGCGGCATCTAGGAAGCACACATCCAACGCACACAGACTTTTTCAAGAGAAAGAAAAATGCGCAGATGTGCTGTGTCACCGACTAGCAAGTACATTTCTTTGCGATGACCACATTGTATCATGTCATTTATTTGACAAGGTTTTCGCTTGTTAAACTGTAAGTGGATTAGATTTCGTTATTGAATACAAATCAAAGCAACAGTTGTAATATTTAAATGGGCCCCCCGTCCACTTTGGACAGAAACAGTTGGGTCCCGACGTTAAGATCGTTGCTGCTGTTTGTTGATGGGCGTATTGTTTGTGGAGGCAGGATGACGTGCTACGTTACCTCGTTGTGCTGCTAGCCTCCTGGAAGGTGGTCCTTTTTCGCTAGCGAAACGTACATTACTTGGCCAACTTGGCTTAAAAAGCAGGCAGTATGTGGAGGGTGCGGGATGGGAGCTTGCTCCATGACAGCTATGGCTTCTGGGGACCACAAATTCATGCCTGTAACAAAATCTTATTTAAAAAAAAAAAAAAAAAAGAAAAGGATCGGTACCGGATTGGATCGGTAAGACTCGCATCAGAAGCCAAAAAATGTGGAACCCTAGTAACAAGAGTACAAAAGAGGTGTATTGAAGCCATAAATAAAGACACATATTTAAATAGCTCCATGTTGCATGCTATTAGCTGTTACAATAACTGTACATCAGGCTGTGGCTATGGCTGTGATTTATCCACAACATTCAACATATTATTACACTATGTCAAACGGGCAGATTTATTGCAAGTAAAAACAAAAATCTGTAGTTACAGTCAGACGTGATCCTTTGCTTATCATAAGAAGATCTTCCAGGGCCACCCCGATATTCAATAAAACCACATCTGCTCAGCATATTTCCACGAAGCCGTTGCAAACAGTGCCGTGCAGCAGCCCCACGCTTTGATCCACAGCAATAATAAGTCGGTTAAAGAGGCTTGGATGGCACCGCGAGGGATGCGATGTGGTCAAAACCTGGCCCAACATCCTTGATTGATACAAAAAAACAAACATGATGACTTACTGGATGTTACACCATGAATTCCAGGACCGTCCTGCCCCACTCCAGTCGTACCTCATCATTGTAACGGCTTGAGTCGGTTTTAAAATATGCATTCATGAATTCATTTGAACTCACACCTTCTACGTGCTTCATGGAACATATTATTCTGTGTCTCAGTCCTTCCCACCGCCATTAAAGTCCCATTAATCACCCCTGCAGCCGCAAGTCAGACTCGGCGAGCGGATGAGCCCGTGTATCTGTAACCCTAAACCGCAATGCCTCATACCTTATGAACACTGTCTGTCCGCTATCGATCACACATCTGGATCTTGTTGTCTCGTGCCACAAAATCAGTCATCTGGAGCCCGTGGAAGATGAGTGGGAAAACAGGGGGAGGGGGGCAATGATTACCCCTTAGAGTGATTAATCACAGTCATATTGGTGACAGGAAGAGGCAACTACAGAATTGGACCACAGCGCAGAACAATAATGAGTGGTCTTTTGGGTCTGGGGGTGACAAGAACACTGTTACTTGTTTTCACTCATGCCTCGGGTTCTACATTGAAAAAGTTGCCGTACAGCCGCCATTACAGGCAGGTGGAGTCTGTTTACCCAAGGGCGTAAAAGAGGGAAGGACGGAGGAGTTTAAATAAAAAAGAAAAGACTAATAGAGAAAATGCAAAACAGATATAACAGATAAGTTATTGGTTATCGTTACCATATCGGTATCGGTTTGATACTGTATCGGTATCGTGCATCTCTAATTACAATGCATGAGAAAGTTTTATATTTTGAACGTTATTTTTAACAGTGTGATGTCTGTAATGTTTTCATTTCAAAATACATGTTATCATGCCAACACATGTCTGGGAGCCAGAGGCTGTCGTCATAAGAGCCACGTCTGGCTCTTGCATTGAATACTGAAAACGACAGCAGAAAAGATTAACCTCCTGTTCATCCACCTGAAGTGTTGGTGGAAGTTTAGTCAAATAAAATGTGAATGCATTCGCCATTAATTGCTGTTTACTTGTGTGTTTATATCCATGATTCATTTATACCTGATTCCCTAACAAAAAACAACGGGGATCTAGGAAACTTCACCTGCACTGCAGCACGTATTTATTTCACAGTCACATTGGTTGAATTTTTGGCTAAAAAGTTACTGAATCCTTTCGGATTGTATCGTTCTAAATGAACCAACATCGTCCCTGAATCGTATCGGCAGCCATGAACTATGTTACGAATCTAATTGTTATTAAAATGAAGCGTTACACACCTATCAATTTGCGTACCTCATTTTACTGATAACTGGTCAAATGGGATTGAACTGATATCAAATTGGGATGGTAGATACATATATGCAGATATATTTTTTTGCATTCTAACACTGAAAAGTTAACACTTACTGAACAAATGTCAGTGTGGTTCTTTTATAGATACAGTAGACGCCCCTACAACGTAAATAAGCCGTTCTGAGAACCTTTATGTTATAGGGTTTTTATGTTATACGAAGCGTAAAATACATGTAAATAGCCTAATCCGTTCCAAGATCTTCCCAAACTCACCCCTTTGGCCCTTCAAAATATTCAAAGTCCACCAAATATGGTGGGAAAATATAAGAAAACGTTAGCATAAACATAGTAGAGTAACATTCCAATATAAAATAAGGTAATAAGATTACTGTAAATGAATAAAACTGAAAAACAAAAACAATCCTACCGTTCACGAGATGTCTTGATCAGGAGCGCAAGTGGAGGCAGGAAGGAGGAGGAGGTCTAGCCTGAGTCGAAACGCGAGTCAAAGAGTCTAAGAGTCAGCTGGTCTCACAGACCAACGCACACGCACTACACGATAATGCTGTGTGCAAAATGTTAATTTGTAACTTAACTTAATTGTTTAAGTTGGTTTAAGGGGGACTACGAAGAGGAAGGCGGTTGAAGGGAGAAGCCTGTCTCTCACACAAACTCACGTACGCTCTGTATAACTCAGCCAATGAGATGAGAGCGGAGGCGGTGCCCCGATAATCAGCCAATGAGATGAGAGCGGAGGCGGTGCCCCGGAAATCAGCCAATGAGAGTGTGATGCGTCAGAAGGCGTCACCAAGAGTTAGTCTGAACTTGCACTGACTTGAGGCATTAATAAAGTTGATTGGGGAAAAAAAAAAAAAAGACTTGCTCTGACTTGACGCTTTATGTTATATGGAATTTCTTCTGTAATACGAAGCAAAAACTTTACAAAAATTCTTAATGTTCAGTGGAATTTATGTAAAAGGAGGTTTGCTATGAGAGGTACTACTGTATTAGGGTAAGACTTTACAATAAGGTACACCAAATTCCAGTAGTTAATGAGGGCGGAAGCTACCTAACCCTAACCACTGCTCATTACTTACTCATTAGTTCCTCAGTAACTACTCCAAATGTATGTGCCTTAGGTCCTCAGTAACTAGGGTACTCATTAGTTCCTCATTAGGTCTTCATGAGTTCCTCAGTAACTAGTGTAAATGTATGTGCCTTAGTCATTAGTTCCTCATTAGGTCTTCATTAGTTCCTGAGTAACTGCTGTATTTTTGTGTACCTTATTGTAAAGTGTGACCAATATTAGTGTCAGCTTGATTGCAGCAGCATAAACAACAAGCTTTTATGACAAATGTTTGGTGTCAGCATTTTGATTAGATTTCTTTCCCCACCGTTTACCTCGGGATCACGTCAGCAAACACCTAAAAAAGTTCATCTCTGTGCCTCGCCTCCCTAAAGAGCCAAGACCAACTCCAACAATTGCTATCACCCACAACCAAACTGTCCTCCGGGCTTTAATCACCGAATTCCTCTCAAAAATCCTCTCAACTTGTCAGGGAAGGAGAGAAGCTGCTGAAAGCCGAGTGTTTAAAAAGGACAATCAATAAAAGTCCCATGCAATCTGAGTGAGGCTCTCCAGATGCTGGATACCAGGAAAAGTAAAAAATCCACCTCTCCTCTGCTTTCTGCCTCCACCTTTGCTCGCTGCAACATCCGGCCATGTTGAAAGGATTTCACTAAAAGGATAGAGTGTGAGATGCGGCTGACCTTCCAAAACCTCTCAACCTTAATCCCTGGAGTGTGTTTTGCAACAGAGCATGATGATCACCGGCTACATTACCACGGACAGCAATAACCTGACTATTGACCTTTTCTAAATAAGACCACATTTCTGTAGTGTTGGCGTGCGATTATTAAATCTCATTGCAATCACATTCTTACATTTTACATTCTATAAAATCAGTATATGAATGCTAGTATATCTTTTCATCTGTTCATTTCCCAATCATTCTATTTCAAAATGTACAAACCTATAAATAGATGGACAATTGAGTCCATAAAACCCCCACAAGTCACTAAGAATGTCTGGTTTTGCTAAGTGTCTCACCAAAGCTCCAACAGCTATCCAAGCTTTGGGTGATAATGACCTCTGGGATTTGATCCCCAAGTATTTGTTTCCCTTGATGACATCTCGAGCTTCTCCAGAACCCTGAAAGAGCACATCTATCATGTCCAGTTAGTTCTGCAATGTTTGCTGTATTTGTGAATGCAGTTATATGTACGTTCGGGGTACAAGGTACAAGGCACCATGGAGATGGACCCAACAAAGTCACAGCTGTTACCTTGTGGCCTGTCATGGAGAATCGCAAGCAGCTGCACTGTTTCCCTTGGATGTGCAAACTTTCATTGCGGATTGTCCGTGGCTCCATCACGGCTCCCCTTACAACTCTGACATCCTTGAAAGTGCAACAGCCTCAAGGCCCGCTTTTTCTCTTTACGCATCCTGACTTGAATCGACAGCTTGTGGTGAAGGGGGATGCATCAGATGTGGAGGCTGGTGGGGGTCCCCTCCCTGTGCCTTCTTTTCAAGTTGTTTGTTGACACCTGCAGAAAGAAAGTATGTCATCGGCGACTGTGAGCTGCGAGCAGTCAACCAAACTTTGGAGGAGTGGTGCCACTGGTTAGAGACGACCAAAGATCCATTCCTGGAGTGGTCGGACCACAAGTTCCTTGGGTACATCCGCTCAGAGAGTCAATGGACACCAGGCTAGATAGTCGCTTTTCTTCTCCTGCGTCACCTGAAGCCAGGTGACTTGTCCTGCCAGTTTCAGGAGTGGGAAGGGGTCTCTCCATTTCCAGACCCAACCACTGCTCGCCTCCCTTATCTGAGTGCTTGAGGAGAGGTTTAAAGCAGCCTTGAAAGATCACTCCTGCCCCAGCACCTGCCTTCCAGATCATTTGTCCCAGCTTCCCTAGGTTCTGCCAGTCTGCAACCTGAATTTGTTAGCCTGTTGTGTTGCATTTGGGTTCTCTGTTCATTCGGTGTGTTTGATGATCCAATTTTCCTCTGGGTCATTCCATTACCACAAGGGTGAAAATCTTGCACCATGAGTCATCTGAATACGAACATGTGACTTAAGTGTGGTATTTTTCCCCAAAAATGTTGGTTGGTGCAACTTCATTGGCATTTACCACCCGTCTGAAGAAACTCTACATATCTTGTAAAACATCTCTGCACTATGTAAGTTTTTAAAAATGGTGCTGGGGTAGCTAGTGTTTACTTATCCCACAGTCTGATGTGTGCAAGCTTGAAATTACTACCACACTAATGGCTTCAACCCCACTGAGGAGTGTTTGGCCAGGCTGTTTGTTTCTGCAGAGACATTTTACTGTGCATGCATCCTCCAACTGGGTCCAAGGATGTGTCTGAAATCTCTCCCGATTCAACTATGGAAAGTGTTGGCTGTTACCATATGAAGACAGCAAAGTTTGAGCAGAGGTCTGGAGGACCTGCAAGAGAGAAAATCCAGACGTTGCGGACTAGATATTGAATACATAAAAACGGTCCATGCAGGGACTACAGTACGTGCTTGTGTGTGTTACAATAATGATAACACTTGTATGATAACATGACTAGCCATCTTATCATGAAAGCACTTGTTCACAAAGATAAGACTACACATACTTGATGAGTAATGTCTTTCTGTCAGATTTCATTTTAATGAGTTGCCTGAATGCATCAGAGTATCTGAAATGAAAGTGTAAACAGACAGTAGACATCAGTCCACATCCGTCATTACCAGGATGTTTTCCCAAAATAGTATCTGTGTAGGTGTAGCTATGTACGTTTACGTTACATGTACGTCTACGTTTAGACTGAGCTAGAATGGGGCGATGATTTGATATACAGCTGGCACCGGTCACCACTTTGATCAGTCCAAGAAAATGAACGTGAATACGATCAATGAATACCATTGGTTTGCATATTAAAAATAAATTCCTGATGATACACACACACACACACACACACACTACTGGTCAAAAGTTTTAGAACACCCCTATTTCTCCAGTTATCTATTGAAATTCAAGTGCTTCAAGTCCAATGAATAGCTTGAAATGGGACAAAAGGAAAGTGGTGAAGTGCCAAAAGTTAAAAAAAAAAAAGGTAAGGTTACCCAAAACTGGAAAATAATGTGTATTTCAGAATGATACAGGGACCACAAAATGGGTCAACATTTTAAAGCTGTTCTGCAGAAATGGAGGTTGATCAAGCCTTGGCAGTTGGTGCAAAGAATTCCTGCTGGTGTTCCAAGTTCTGGAGTACTTGCAACCTCCTCAGTCTGCATAAAAACAGCGTTCGAAACACACTGTGGTACTGTACCCTCGTGAACAACACACCAGTGGAACTGGAATGTACTGGAGAAAGTCATTTGTTGCTGCAAAAATGGCAAGAAAACAGGGAATTAACAATGGAAGGGAGACTGACCACCTTAACCCTTAAAAATGTAGCTTTTTCCTCCAAAAAAATTGGAGTGTTCTAAAACTTTTAACCAGTAGTGTATATAGACACACACACACACACACACACACACATACATTTTCATTGGAAAGAAAGATTATCGAACCATGGCACTAAAATATTCAATTGAAACGAACCATGAATTTTCTGTACCATTGCACTCCTAATACAGCCTATTATTAATTAAAAATCATGCATATTTGAGCAAATTGTATTGTATTGTGTATTGTATTGTATTCTATTGTATTGTATTGTATTTTTAAATTAAGCATTTTCAAGCATAAAATGGCTAAATGAACTAAAATACAAATACAGTGTTGTGTGCTTATGTTGAGTTCTTATTTTTTGCATGTTTGTCACACTTAAATGTTTCAGATCACCAAACAAATGTAAATATTAGTCAATGACAACACAACTCAACACAAAATGCACTTTTTAAATGAAACTTGTTGTTATCAAGGGAGAAAAAACATCCAAACCTCCAAAAAAGTGACTGCCCCCTAAAGCTAATATCTGGTTGGGCCCCCCTTAGCAGCAACAACTGCAATCAAGCGTTTGTGATAACTTGCAATGAGTCTCTTCCAGCACTGGGGAGGAATTCTGTCCCACTCGTCTTTGCAGAATTGTTGTCATTCACGTTCACATTCACGAACACTGACCTTAACTGAGGCAAGTGAGGTCTTGCCTCACTTGTGGGGTCTTTTGCGACCTCTTGGGTGAGTCGTCGCTGCGCTCTGGGGGTCATTTTAGTTGGCCGGCCACTCCTGGGAAGGTTCACCACTGTCCCATGTTTTTTCCATGTATAGATGATGGCTCTCACTGTGGTTCTCTGGAGTCCCAAAGCTTTAGAAATGTCTTTATAACCTTTTCCAGACTGATAGATTTTAATTAATCTCAGTTAAATTATGTTTTAACGGGGGGGCAATCATCATGTAGGTTTGGATTTTTTTCCCTTTCTTAATAATAAAAAGTTTCATTTAAAAAGTGCATTTTGTGTTCATTTGTGTTGTCATTGACTAATATTTACATTTGTTTGATGATCTGAAACATTTAAGTGTGACAATAAATAGGAAATCAGGAAGGGGGCAAACACCTCTGTATAAGGCATTCAGAAGACGCATTCTGAAACGTTGTGATGACATGTAGCATTCTACACTTGTCACCAGGTGTCAGTAATGTTACTGTAATGTTCGGTGAGACACACAAGCACCAGACTTGATAGCCACAACAACAAGCTTTTATTGCAAGTTTGAATTATCTCACAACAGGCACAATAACCCCAACACGGGCTACTGTCGCGGCCATAACCCACGCCATGCTAAAAATCAACTTTGAACCCCTGATGTCACTTCCTGTCATCCCCCCACTCCGCTCCCCTAGCACCGGAACACATTAACAGCAACATGAGTCTTATTTATGTCTTATTTTCTCTTATTATGTCTACTATATTGGGTAATACGAGCTCTAATAATGTTGAAAAAGGTTGTAAACAGGTTTTCTATGCCCTAACTACGAAAATATTGATGATGAGGATTATATTGATGGTTTATAAATCAGGGGATAATGGATAATGGACATGCATAACATTGAAATTGTGAATTTTGCTGCTCAGCTCCTTGTCAGAGAACAGCAAGTTGTGCAAAAAGTAGCCCGGTATCTTTTTGGGACTCGTGTAAATCCGTGTATTAGGTGATGGGCGTGTGTTCAAATATCCTCTCTGAGTTTCATCATACAAATCTGGATGACTCATTACCACCATCACAGCCTCTATTTTCAACTCCTGCTCCAGTCAGACGACCCCAATCCTGCTCTGGCACCTCTCCTCCTGCCCCTTTCAAGGTGATAAGCCCCAATTATGAGTGCCCTCTCTGGGAGTTCATGCAAACATACATGCAAATATACATGTAAGTGAACAAGTATGCTCACAAACGCACCCTGAGACGGTCTGACGGTCAGGTGACCCAGACAGCATTCCCCCGTGTGATTAGGCTTAGTGAGCCATCTACCCTGTCCAACCTGTCGCCAGTAGCTCAGCTCGGCCTTAACACCCAGCCTGTGAGTTATACAACACCGCTGCGTGCGTGTGTGTGTGTGTGTGTGTGTGTGTGTGTGTGTGGGAGTATGTATCCACAAACCCTGGCAGTGGCCCCGTCTGTGTGAGGGAGTGTGTGTGTGTGTGTGTGTGTGTGCTCTAAAGCTGTAGGGATCACTGACAGGACCCCAGCAGAGCTTGACATGGCTTTTCTCTCTGGAGCCCAGTGGTTTTATAACTGATCTCGCTTCTGTGTGTGTGTGTGTGTGTGTGTGTGTGTGTCTGTGCTGCAGTATGTGAGAACTTTTAAAGCCATGTAACATAATAATAGAATACTTTTGCCCCAATTTGATATTCTAATCATAGAAAGATGATGAGATGATGGATGGAGGCACCGTTACCTGTGGGTGTGCATGAATGTACTCATTGTTTTGTACCATCAGTAGATGGTTTTGGCCAATGTGCAACTGGTTTGGCTAGCTGTCAGAGCATATGTGCTGGTAATTGGGGATCATCTGACTGACACGTACGTTCTTCTGTGCTGTGAGGCTGACTGGGAATGCCAGCGCTGTGATCTCATACATCAAAGATCAGTTCGTCTGCTGATTGCCCAACACAAAGATAGACAGCGGCGTAGAGACGAGTGGTTACTATACCACCCGCCATATGTCGACTTTGAGTTTGCATTGTTTAGTCATCTTCACTACAGTCGTCCCTTCTTTAAATGGGTTAATCGGTTCCAGACCCAACCGCGTTAAATGAATTTCCACGATGTAGGCTTTGATATTAATAAATGGAATATTTTCAAAACCTGTTTATGACTTTGTAAATAGAATTTTTCCCATTATTAGAGCCCTGTAGACATGAAATAACATGCCTTTAGTCACCTTTGCACTGCTATTACTCATTGTTTACACCACATTGGAACTCTTATGCGCCAAGGACTGGAGACGGCCGCAAGCTAGGGAAATAGCAAACTTACCACTTCCACACGGGATGGGAGGAGAACTTCTTTTCGCTCTATGATGTCAGACATGCCATGGCTGACTTCATGACTTCATGCTGTGTTAAGGTAATGTCATGTAAGGTAATGTCTCTTCAATGTTTTGTGTCATTACTGCCACCAGAATACTACACTTCACTTGTATTTCAACATGTTTTTAAAACAGTCCACTACCAAACAGCCATCATTTATTAATTAATTTCTGACAAACAGCGACACAGCGAGGGAGCAATGTTGCGAGGGACTGTATAAAGGATGCTTACGTTGCCGTGAGATTATGTGAATTTTACATTTTTAACCGTCAGTTTTCTTAATTTTACTTCGTATATGAAGGGTGAGATTCAGTGTTTTGGAAGACAGGTGCACTTTGGTTTTCCTAAATAACAATTTTACAGGTACTACATTTTTGTGTAACCATGGCAATCATTTGTGTCCCAAACTGGCAAGATGCTGCAAGGGTCATTTCTCAGTAAGGCTGTGAACAATAAACTGCGACCCGATGCCCGGGTTGACAAGCCAGAGATGCGACTGTGTCGGCAGCAGCCTCCTGGATGGATAAAGGGGGAGTTCCAGTACATCCTGTAAGAATGTCACTTTTACAGAACTGGCTTCTTTATTTCACAACTATAAGATGAATGTCTACATCAACAAATGCTAACTGTAGAATCATATTGACTCCAATCACATCTAAATCGCTGTTTTTAAAATATATCATTTTTTAAATCGTATCCTAACCCGTGTATCTTGATGCCAAACTAATCGTCTTTCTCAAAGAGATCTACAAGCCTATTTCTCGGTGTCTCTGTTCTTTAATTTTCGTCGTACAAGAATTACTTCAAACAAATGTCCCTGTCCACAGACATGGCAACTATTTATCGCAACTTTCACCTTCTCACACAATTTTATCAAACGAACACGGCAACTTCCACAAAATCAGACACACAAGGCCGCAGCCATCTCAAAAAAAGGCATGCAAAATCCTGAAGGAACTGACTTGTTTTAATGCGAGTTAAAAAAATAGGATAAAGTGAGATGCAGTTGACTACCCTGGTCAGTCCTCTCCTCCCACAAGTTTACTGGCTGTGACTTCCCCTGTTTTTAGACACAAGCCACAGCTATGCATGTGTTTACTCCTCAGCATCACTCAGCAGCATAATGTTTTCTCACTAGTGAAGGCAAAGTGAGAATAACTGTGTTTACGTGGGCAGGATGACTGTGTGTTACGGCACAAAGTTCCAATTTCCTGTGTGCATACTGACAGGAGAAACGGCGTGGAGGCTAGAAGGACCGTATTACAAGGTAAAAGCACATCCTCAGGGTATGTTCTCCAACGAGTCGTTTTCTGCTCAGGACAGGAAATGGAGTTGTATTCAGCTGGTTTGTCCAAGTATTCCAGACATACACTGGAGGAGCTGTGTAAAAACAACAGTCGACAGCTCCAGGCTGCCGGGACTCGTGGGTTTCCTTTCGCCATCCAAGCCAATGGCCCACACATAAACACACACAGCAAAATTTTATTTGGTTCATTCTTCTGTTTTCTTAGTGTGCTCAACTGCGTCATTTCTCACTGTCATGAAGACTGAAGACCAGTGTGCTCCTCTTTGCTACGTTGCGCATGAACAAAAAATAAATAAAAATGATGGAAATACAAAATTAAAACAACATAACGCACTTGCTATTTGTCGATGCTGTAAAAATTGGAAGGTTCGGTGGAACTTGTAAAGTCCTATACCCTAGCAGACTTGCAATTTGGAGTACAATCCCAATTTTCCAGCATTGATGAAGGATTTCCATCCATGACCCCCAGGGTCCTTGGGAGCCAGAGCTTATTCCAGCCGACTTCAGCCAAAAGTGGACAACGCACCAGACTGGTCACCAGTCAATCACGGGGCACATATAAAGACAAACACACATTTGCACTCACATTGACTGAGTTTTCTCCGTAGGGTGGGTGGGCTCTCCCTAAGAGACGAGGTCAGAAGCACTGTCATCTGGGAGAAACTCGGAGTGGACTGCCAACATAGATGCTCTGTGCAGGAAAGAGCAGAGCCGTCTGTACTTCCTCAGAAGGCTGGCGTCCTTCAACGTATGCAAGCTGCTGCTACAGATCTTCCATCAGACTATGCTAGCTAGTGATCTCAAGAGCAGCCTCAAGAAGAAGGACGCCGCACGCCTGGACAAACTGGAGAGGAAGGCAGGTAGCCTTCATTGGCACTGAGCTGGACAGCCTGACATCCAGTCTGTGGCAGAGCAAAGGACACTGAAGAGGCTCCTCACCATCGTGGACAACCAGCATCATCCAACGCACAGCATCATCTCCCAACAGAAGAGCAGTTTCAGTGGCAGATTACTATCACTGCCCTGCTCAACTGAAAGACTGAGCAGATCATTCCTCCCACACGCCATGAGGCTTTTCAACACAACCGAGGAGGATTGGACAGGATTGGACTTATTACCTTATCATGAACAAATATTATGTATTATTATTGTTATGTATTATTGCAGTACAAATTGGAAGTCAACTGTCCCCTGTTATTTATTCAAGATTCAAGATTCAAGATTCAAGAGAGTTTTATTGTCATGTGCATAGTAAAACAGCAGTTATATCATGCAATGAAAATCTTATTCTGTTCATTCTCCCAAGAACAGAAAGAAAACACAAGAAAGAATAAGAACATAAACACATAAACATATATACCAATAAATTAAGCAGCAACAAAAAGAAGAGACATTCATACAAATAAATATACAAATAAATAAGTAATAAATAAATAAAGTGCTATGAGTGTGTGCTTGTGTTGCGTGCGGCGTGTGTGAGTGCTGCTTTATTTATTTATTTATGCATTTATTCTTATTCTATGTTCTTATTTTTCTTTTGTCTTGCCTGTCTTGCCTTGATTGTTTATTATTCTTTATCAAAACAGAGTGGAGTCGAAAAGTGAATTTCTCTTTGAGATTACTATAGCATCTATCTATCTATCTATCTATCTATCTATCTATCTATCTATCTATCTATCTATCTATCTATCTATCTATCTATCTATCTATCTAGAGCCACTGCTCCTTCGCATTGAGAGGAGCCAGATGAGGTTGCTTGGGCATCTGGTCAGGATGCCTCCCAGGCGCCTCCCAGGGGAGGTGTTCAGGGCATGCCCAACCAGTAGAAGGCCTCAGGGAAGACCCAGGACACGTTGGAGAGACTATGTCTCTCAATTGGCCTGGGAACGCCTTGGGATCCGCTGATATTGTTATTAGGGCTGCAACTAACAATTATTTTAATAGACGATTAATTGGTCGGTTATTTTTCAAATTAATTGATTAATCTGATTTTCTTGAAATTTTTTTTAATTTCCATTTCTCTATTCAGAAATAGAAGATTTCAACTGACAAACAGCAAATAAGTGCACGCATGCCAAGTTGCCGTTTGAATATTCTGTTAAAATAATGATAAATAATAAAATATTGAAATGTTTGTCAAATAGCTTCAGCAAAAACAATACACAGACACGAAAATACAATCATGATCATTTTCTTAGTCGATTAATCTGCAGCTTGTTTTAATTAATAAAGTAATCGGTCAGGCCATAGATGGCCCAAATTAAATATGAAGCAAACACAAACAGTTAGTGGTTTGGTCCGCAACATATCAGAAAAGTAGCACAAATGTCCATCATTGTTTTCCAAAGTCAAAGCTGGTATGTGTGAATATCTTGTTTGCTGAAACACCAAGATAACAGGTCTGCTTTCATGGATGACTAAGAAAATTAAAAAATATTCACACTTGAGAGGTTGAAATCAGAGGATATTTGCATATTAAAATCAATTAACACGATTAATCGATTACCAAAACAGTTGGTAACCGATTAACCATGGATTCATTGTTGCAGCTCTAATTCTTATCACTCACTTTGTAACTCTTAATGTTGTCAAACAACAGAACCCATCATTGAATCGGAATGGTGGTTTGAGGTTTATTTTGGAACCTGTGTTCAGCAGGTTACTGAGACCGAAACCCACAGCTCTTAGTCTTGCAAATGAGGTGGAGCCAGGGCCGAGCCAGAACAATAGATGCTAACGAGCCAGTATCAGAGTCGTTCATACCCAACTCGGGGAGCGACACTTCCCTTTTATCGGAGGTGCTAATGGCAGGAGAGGATTATACCACTACTCCGCCCAGGCTTAGTGTAACGAACCAATAGGAGGAGGGTGTTGGCACACCAATTCCGCCCACTCTTACTGTATTTAAGGCCTAGGCTACCAGCACTTGTTAGTTCGCTGACGAAGGTCTGCGGATGAGGAGCGAAATGTCCGACACCTTCTTCACAGAAGTACAGATGACGTCTCAAGAAGCCTTTCCCTCTTAATGAGGAAGTACAATTTGCTGCATTTGAGTATGCTCAGAAAGCCCATCAGTTTCAGATTTTCAGATTTTCAGACGTGTGTGCCATCTCTGAACTTGATTTACTTGAGCTGCTAATACATGCAAATATATATAATCCTGCCCTGTTGTTTATCTTCCTTTCAATAAAATACGGTAAAAATGGGCATATTAAAGACATAGTCATTAATCAGGATTCATTCATCTGAAAACCGATTGATTAAAAATCATTTGACAGCCCTAATAAAAACACAAAATATTATTGCGGGAATAACCCACGCCAAGCAAAAACTCAACTCTGAACCCCCGACGTCACTTCCTGCCCGTCTGCCACGCACGTTCCCTAGGGAACACATTTATAGCAACACACATGAGCACAAGTCTTGTTTATGTCTTGAATGCCTTATGTACTCTTATTTTGTTTACTGTATCGGGTATTACAGGTTAAAAGAAGACTGTAGGGTATTAGTTCATGTCTAGGTGACTCTATTCATGTTAAAAACTGTATTTCAAAGGTCGTAAAAAGGTTTTCTATACTCTTACTATGAAAATATTCCATTTGCCTCATACTGTATAGTACTCATTGACAGCTTGCAATGGACCAGACATATTTCACATTAAGCTTCTGCTGTTTTGTTTGTTTGTTTGTTTTGGGTTTTTGCAACGTTGGGTTTTTTTGGAATCAGTACCAGTGTAGACTTTCCATTTCCACCAAATAGCAGCTGATATTTCTTTTCCCATCCGTCATGTCGGCCTGTTTGAGTATGCAGTTGTGTTGGAAGTGGTGTGGTCAGTGCTGGCTTTTACTACAAGCCAAAGCTCCTCCAAAGCCGCAGACAAAGCCACAGCAGGTGGATGGGTTGCAGTGTGGAGAAGAGGGGGACGGGGGGGCCGTGGATTACAGGAGGCTCAATGCCTCGCCTCATCACGCTCCTCGACTCTGAAGAAAAGGTTGATTAATCGGAACCTAATAGGCGGGGGCACACTTGCCTTTTTACTGAGGTTGGAAAGGACTGCAAGACATCCGAAAACCAATCGCACAGACCACAGAGGCAAGATAAATACTTTAGATCGTATGCTGTTCATGAAAATGCAAAAGTAAAGTTAAAAATGAAACTCCTCAGCTCTGATCTGACACTTTTTCAGGGACTGTGTGGTTTGGAAGCGCAGCCGCTTGTGCAACAACAATAACGGGTGGATGCCTTGACCTGAAACTAGAAAGATACTTCTGACAGCCCTGCTGAAGCTCCGAGGGGACCTCAGGTGTGTCACATTTACTAATGTGCTCGCTCTCTCTCTCGCTTTCTGTCTGAGGTTTCCATGGAGCCCATCCAATGCCCAAACGACCGAGGCTGTAGCACCTGTGATGACCCTCCAAGGAAATATGAGGCTGCGTTTCTGGCGGCTCGTTTTCTCCACTTCTCCCAACGGACGTTTGGCTGCACCGTGCCGATATTTATTGGGCTTCGGTTTGGTTGCGAATTCAGTTCTATTCATTTTTTATGTTTTATGTTCAAATCAATCATTTCAAAAGTGAAGTCACTCCGTGCCCTCCAGGGTTTTTGTCAGAACATGTCACATTGTGCAACATCATTGATACCCATCATCCTGCACCAATCAGACATTAGGAAGTAGACTTCATGCATGTGTCACTGAAAAAAAATGGAGGGATTACAAAAATATTTACAAAAGTAACATTAAAAGTGTGTGACCTAATGCTCACACCTGGGGTTGGCAACCTGGCAATAACAGCAAATAAAGTCTAAATGGTCTGTATTTTGTTAGGGTTAGGATTAGAGGAAATAGGAGAACACAGTTTTTATGAGCAATGGTGAATCAAATACTTTGCTCTGTATTTCAGGTCAAGATTATGCAAATATCCCATCAGAACTATAAATTCACCTATCACGGTTGGCTCTGGAACCGATTGATTGCGATGAACGGGGGATTGCAGTCACAACTGTTTAGTCTGCTGCTTTTTTAAATACGTTTGATTTTTATCTTATTTTGTTTTCATCGGGCTGACAGACGTGTAGTGTATGATCTTCAGAGTATATTCACGTAAAGGATGTCCCATCCACACATGAATTTGTGGAATTGAATGTGGTTATAGAATAGAATAGAATAGAATAGAATAGAATAGAATAGAATAGAACTTTATTGTCTGTTCTATAGAACAGAAATTTGTCTTCCAACACGGCTTACAAAAATTCACTCACAATGAAGTACAATATAAAACACACAACAAAAACATAAGTCACAAACAAAAAAAATGCTACAATACAAGAATAACAATGCTACCGAATGAACCTATGAAAATAGCTCTTCAAAAAGCATTAAAAATAATGCAACCAAAGTATTGCTGAATGTACATTTTTATTACACAGCATGGCCAACAATATTGTTTGGCTTTTGTAACAAACCTCTGTGAGTCAGGTCCTTAATCCAATAAAGGATCCAATACAAGACAAAACTGGAAAAAATGGGTGGGCAAAATACTTTTACGGTAGGACTAATCATCTGACATGATTATAAACCAATTTCTGTGTGATTTAGAATATATGACATTTTTTTAACTTAAATCTTTTCAATGCAATAGTAATTTATTGACGGTCCGCAGTATAATCAACCAGCGGCACTTCCCATGCAAGCTCCCCGCACCACGACACAGCAGTCCAGGCACAGTGAGGGGAAACTACCGCTGTAGCTACGGAGCCAAACATCCAACTTCACCGCGGACATGTCTGCGTGGTGATGTTGCGTTTTCTTCTTGCGGGTGGCGGGAGTCGAGTGGCAACCAGCTTTAATGAGCATTACCGCACCTACCATGTTGGAGTGCGGCCCACAGTTACGAACGTTATACGGCAACCGGATATACAAGCCGATATTATCTGATCTTCAAAATACAGCAGATCGGCAGCCGATCCCAATCCTGAAGATTGGATCGGGACACCCCCAGCCATGTACTTAATATCTAATACTTGATGCTGCTAGCGATCCCGTCCACGGATGACAAGACAATCTCGCTTGCCGTGGTCCTGTGACGCCTGGCAGGCTTTGTAATGGACACCTGTTGGGGCCTTTCAGCAGAGCTCAGTCTGGCCCCTGGACCTTCACAAGACCTCTGGGAACCCTCCGTTGACTCCCCATTGTCTGTGTAAGTGTATGTATGTGTGTGCCTCCCAGGGCCCAGTGACTCCTCTTTGTCTCTGCTTGGCCTGCTGTCAGATTGTGTCTTTGTTATGACAGTTGGTCTGCTTTCTATACAGACTAAATCACCTCTCTCAGCTGTTCATTTACTGACCTAACCCCTGACAACCTTGTGACACGTAACACACACACACGCACACACACACACACACACACACACACATATATAAAAATCACGTCCTTCTACCTCACTGCATCCCTGTGAAAAACTGGACATCTTCCGAGTAGAAAAGGAAAAGAGGATGAAGTCAACAGGGGAATGAGAGGAGGGGGTGGCAGTGTAAGGGAGGGGGAGGCCAAAGGCCATTTGACCTCTGACCTCTGTGTTGTTGGTGTGCCATTGGGAAGGTCAGAGGACACAACAACCCTGGCTAATGAGTAACTACACGCTAGATACAACACACAAACAGACGGAAAGGGGGTCAGGAGCCCCGTTTAAATCGGATTCATTTGGATGACAGAAACTGAGTCTCTCTTGTCAAAGCTGTAAAATAAAATTTAGGAAACACTCCAGTTCGGTTCGGGTCTTTCAGTGACAGGGACCAGGAATTTGTGGACCAAAGGAGTGAAGTCAAATTACTCTGAAATGTTTTACCTGCTATAGAATAAATGTTTATGTTGAAAATGAACTCGAGTGATCAGAAAGCTGAGTTCAGCTAAAAAACAAGGCAAAAATGTGGAGAGGCAATTGTGAATTACCTACAAGATTCCCACAGATGTGGCATATTATGGAATTTGTGGGTCAAATTAAGGAAAACTGGGGTGTAATGAAATGTTGAAACTGTGATACTGTCCAGGCCTTGCTATGTATTTTTTATGAACCTGATAGCAGAGTTCGTGGGGGAACCCAACACTTCTCAAGAACTGTCTGTTCGTGCCCCATTTGCCCAGGTTCCCCAGGGACGGACACCTGCTGATCTTTGAAGGGGAAACCTTGAAACACTGAAGTAGTACAGCAGCATGCGAGCGGTCAGCAACCTTTTTGAGGCCAGGATCCCTGGTCTCAGCTGTGAACCTGCACAAGATCTACCCCCCAACCATATTAAAATTCTATGTATAATTATATATATATATATATTTATTTTGTAGAAAGTAAAGTAAAAAGTGGTACATATTTAAATCTTAAATTTCAGCTTTTTCTTATTGTGACTTTTGCTCTATTTTTACCATTTTTGCTGTTTTTTTAAATTTTATTTTGTTTCTGCAGCGATGCAATGACAAATGAGCCATGGCCTGCGGATGGCCCCCGAGCCGCACTTTGGCTGACCCTATTTCGCTGCTCTTGGTCGGGGTCTGGCTTGTGGCGTTGGCTCTATGAGCAAACTACACCTCGGCGTGTTGGCTCAGTGTCGTAGGCGAGCGATGGTGAGGAGAGAGCGACTGGTCAATGCAGCGCAACGCAG
This sequence comes from Dunckerocampus dactyliophorus, assembly GCF_027744805.1. NCBI lineage: Eukaryota > Metazoa > Chordata > Actinopteri > Syngnathiformes > Syngnathidae > Dunckerocampus > Dunckerocampus dactyliophorus. The sequence continues at coordinate 1,896,941 of NC_072826.1, forward strand.
CTCTAATGAGCCGCAGCTCAAAGATGTTTTTGGAGGTGCACGTCTATGGAGTTATATTTGTGCCTTAATTTTGAGGTAGGCAGATATTGAGCCATGTTAACGTCCCGTAACTGCTGATGTGTGTACAGGTGCGTCACTGCGCTCTGTCACTCACTCTTTCTCCCTCACTTAACCGCTTCATGTGGCGAGGCAATCTGGTGTCCGTGCGCTGATACCTCCGGTGGGGTTTTGGGGACTGGGCTCCTGGCGGGAGCTTGCAGGTTGCGTACCGGCGTGTTCAGTGGTCAAAATGCGTACCTGTTGATCACTCTCCGGGAGGGGGGGCACTGATGTACTAATATTTGTAATATTCTCACGATCGACCGGCAAAGCCTCAAAGATCGACCAGAAGCTCGCAGTTGACGGGTTGGCGACCCCTGATATGCTGTATGGTGCATAAAGAGAACAGAAGTCATCCAAAGGTCAGAGGGGGCCTGCAGTGAGAGAAAGTGACAAATTGAAATTTGAAAAGACTGACACCAGGAAAGGCTAAGAAAGTGAAAGACATTGGCAGAACTGACATAACTCTTATGTTCACGTATTGTGTATCTGCGTGCACGTGTGTGTTTGTGTGTCTCGCAAGAGAGTAAATGTTAGCGGTGTGAGAAGCACTGGTGTTGCCAGGGTGATGGCCCAGGAGTGCAAAGCCAGCAGCAATATAAAACCTGTTCTTTCCCAGAATGCCTTTGTGCCGGCTGTGTGTGTGCGCGCCAGATCCTGTTGCTATGGGGACGGGAGGTCGATAGGGTAACACATCCTGACTCAGAATTTCTCCTCTCTCATGACCCCATGCATGCGCCTGTCTGTCTTTCTCTTACTCTCTTTATCCATCTCCTACAATAACGTACACCAAGAAGTATATTTACAAGAACTAATCTCATGGTATTCAGAACAAAATTCTCATTATGCCCAACAAAGTTCACGGTGCCACAAATGAAAGCTTCCAAAATGGTCTAAAAATAGTATATATTGTCACCTATACAGAAACAACCCAATTTAAAAGTTGTTTGTGTCCAACAAACGGACAAATGCATGGTCTGCCTGCTTACTGGCAGAAGCAAGCAGATCTGGAGCTCCGTAGGGAATAATAGTTTCTTTCACAACCAGTGCAGTCTGTGTTGCAGTGTGTGTGAGCTTTTGTCTCCCTCAGTAACACAATGCGAAAGCACCCAACACGATCAACTTCAACATGCTAAAGAAAGTGACCTCACATTAAACCTGACAAATCTAAGGAGGCTCTCATTTAAAGCAGTAAGATCCCCAAAAGTGTTCCAATACTTTTGTGCTTAAGGTGTGCATCTTTTACTCTAAAAAGAGGACTAAAGGAGAACGCGAGACAAGGAAAAAATAAGCGCAGAGTCTGTGTTTTTTTAATGAACAGGTGCTGATAGAAAGCTCCATTTTAGGAACGTGCATTTTTGCTAGGAACAGTACGACAAAGCAGGATGCGGGATCAGTGTGCATGTTGTGAAATGTGCCAACATCTTCACTACCAATGTCAAACAGCTTATTCTGCTGTTACTATTGACCCTGTTGCCCGTTTGTCTGCAACACCTGCGCTGGAATCGTAACATTTAGAGGACCATCATGTTCAGCCATCAGTCAAGAGTCTACCACAGAAGCTGGATGGTAGGTTCAAGGATCAGGATTCTGTGTTGCTGCGCTGATAGAAGAACACCTTTTGAAGGTGACCTCTCAATCTCTGGTCACTATTCTTTCCTGTAAGTTGAGAGAGCCTGTCAAAGATGGATTCCTGTTGTGCAACAGAGAAAGGCTATCTATATATGGTATATCTACATTCAAAATACAGGGGAAATAAGTATTTGATCCCCTGCTTTTTTTATAAGTTTATCCGCCTTTGATCCACCGCCACTCCTCCCTCCCCCTGGTTGCCCTCGTTCGAATACCAAATTCCCCTCCCCATGCCGCAGGAAACATTAGACCAGGTGCGTGTGAGTCTTCCGTCTCGTCCTGTGTGTCTGACGTAGATCAGCGTTAGGAAATGGCTTAAAAAATCTGCCGCCCGATAGCAATCAGAGACTATATGGCAGCCTTTTGGAACATGGAACGGGATTGTCCATTTTTCCAGGGGGTTATGGATTTTCCGAAGTACATTAGGTCCCCAACTTACGAACACCCGACTAGCGAACACTCGCGGATACGAACACAAGCCGACTGGTCTATATTTTCTTCTCCCGCTTCTCATTTTTTTGGGGGGGGGAAGTCTTCATTCCAGGGGTTATTGGTGGTACAGGAAACCCCTAGAGACCCAACACATCTGTATTAGGTGTTCTGAAGGATGCTGGACTTCGCACAAAGCTGAGCCCGGTAGTGCCATCCCTCAAAACATCGGCAAGGGTGGGCACGAGGAAGAACTGTTATTTATCACTATCTTACTGGATCGAGCTTGTCGCTAAACCACCCCCACCTGACTTCCTGGAAATGAGAAAGGGGGGAGGGGCGATGATGTGAGTTTCGTTTAGGGTTAGTGTTGTGTCGGTTGCATCGCTTGACTTGCTACTGTTAAGGCACAGTAAGTTCTGTGGCGGTAAAACGATACTGAAGATGAAGACAGAAGAAAACGTCACACATGACGTCATGTTTAACGGTGATTTTAAGTCCTGGTTCTAAGAACACGGGGGAAAATCACCTCAGAGGTTGTGAGTGTAACGAGGCACGATTTCAAGCATCTTTGTGGGACCTTTGTTAAGGGTTAAGGTTAGGGTGAGAGGTAAGAATTGGGGACTTTGTCATTTTGCATCCCTGTATGATAAGAATTATAGAATTTGTTGATGATCGTGGCACTTTTGCATTTGCCTTTGAATGTATTTATTTTGACACTACTGCATCTTCACAAATCCACACTCTACTGTGGTATCGATATGCACTTTGTTATTGTGACATAGTTTTCCTTTGCATTTGTAATTCACTGGTTTGATAATGATGTAGATCCTCCAGGCAGTCTAGATGTTCTCCAGTTTCCCATCAGTGAGATGCTTTACTCCCTCTGTTGGCCAGTCGGCAGTACAGCTGATGCACGTGACCTCAGGGGAACAGCAGCCAGTACAGAATACAGTAAATTTGCACATTTTTTTCCCATTGAATCACTTGATAACTGGCACAACCTACAGGCTGGCAGGTTTGAGTCCATGCACTACTGAGTGAAGTGCATGTGCAATTTGCGTCAGTGTAGAAAAAGCTGGTAAAGTGAGATCAAGACAGCTGCCTCACCAGACTGCATGAGCCCGCAGATCCCACCGGTCTAGAGAATCTTTGGTTTTCTATACGCCACCCAGATTGTTCTTATACGCTACCTTTACTGTCCAGACTCAGCCCTTTTCTTCACGCGTGTGTCAACCCAGCAGGGTGCATTCTTAGCGCTCTAAAACCCAGTAAGTGAAAAAAGATTAGGTGAACTTTTATTCTTCTTTTCATTTCCTTTATCACTGCACAAGGTTTCTCTTTTCCACTCATCTTTTTGAACACTTTTAATGACAAAATCTAATGAATGAAAATGAATTACTTAAGTTAAACACATGGTGTGAATTAATTAGCAGGTGGACCCGGAGAAAGGGATGGATTCAATCAGCACTGCTGCTTCCTTTACTCCTTTGCAGGCACGTTGTGCATGTGTGAACCCGATGCTGTTCGGCGTGTTCGAAACAAACGCAGCGGTACCTCAGTTTTTGGTCATTCGTTCCAAAAGCTCAGATGAAAACTGAATCAATTCAATGAATCCCTTCCAGACACCCAAAAATGTTAACAAAGTACATTTCATAGAGAATAAAGATAGAGTTTTTACATGCAGAAAACAACGCAAAAATAATGAATGATGAAGTAACCTAACTGCCTAACCCTATAAGAGTAAACATTTAACATCATTTTTACTTTTATTGAAGACTCCTGTTGGTGAAGACGATGAGGAATGGAATAGTGTTTCTCACCTTCTTTATCAAACTGCCGGCACTCGCAACTTTCTTCGTCGCCACTGCAGGTTATTGAGCAACACACTCAAGAAACAAAATGCAGGACAGGATGAGTCAGCAAACCATAGGCTGCCTTGTCTGGGCACTCCATTCCGCAGAATCAACAGTACGGGCAAAACGGAAGATCTGGTCGGTTGTTTTGGCACATTTTAAACCGGATTATACCAAAACTAAGGTGTTCTCAAACCAAGGTTTGGCTGTAAACCATACCGGACCATAATTATTCCAAACAATGTGGCAGATAAACAAGTCGGGGTCCATTGACACAATGAATTAAATATCCACACATTGTGTGGCATTACCATCAATGGATTTGAATAATTCTCCTCTGCAATCTCACTACAGTGTGCTTCTCTGGAATTGGCAGCCATTTAAAATCATGGTATTATTTTACTTTTGTTTCTGGGTCGGTCCTTTTACTGTGTTTAAACATTCACCAATTCAACAGCCTGTTTGAATTCTTATGGTGTTCTGCATATTCACTTCAGTTCCTGCTTGTCACTCTTTGTATTCATTCCAGTGCTGCTAATACTGAAAACGTCTCAGGCCAGGGCTTGGTCTATGCACCATCTCCAAAAATCAAAAAAGACAGCTTGGACATGTTTGCTGGTCATTTTACTCATAATTCCAAGTGGCATATCTGGTATATTTTGGAAAGGTTGGGGATCCTCACTGGTGTTGCTGCAAAAATAAAAACGTGGCAAGTCAACTTTTTCTATGTCTTCTTCCTGGATCGTTCGGGTCACGTGACGAGTATCCTGCGCACATCAATCAATGGTGTGCCGCTCATATTTGTCATGTTATTTGGGATTTGCAGGTTTCCAATGCAGACATTTTGCAGCCAAGCTTTAAATAGCCTGTTGACCGCAGAAAATGTGGTAGAGTGTGTGACAGGGAGCGTGAGCTGCTGCCAAGAAGCGGTTTGAGGCGTGCGCGCGCCTGTGTGTGTGTGTGCGCGCGCGCTCGTGTAAGTGAAAGCGAGCGTGTTTATGTGAGTGTTGGAGAGGAGTGGGGATGGCTGGGGAGGCCATTAGTGAATGGCTGTGCTATTGCATCCTCCCTGGAGACCTCTAAAACACATACACGCAGTCCCGTCTATACACACACGCACACACACACGCACACACACAGGCTCATGAACCCGCCTCCCTCATCCCCCCCTAAAACTCCCATCTCTCTGCCATACCTCCACATCCTCGCACCGCCCCTCCACTAAAGACAGCATACACACTCTCCTCTCTGCCAGACGCAGCGACAAACGGCGGTGTGTGCGTGAGTGAGCGCGCGCGTGTGTGAGTGTGTGTGTTGAGGTTCTGTGCGTAATTACGCTCAGCGCATGCATGCTCTCTGGATATCTGAAACACCTCGGGGCTCACCACTTTTCTCTGCAAAGCGGACGCTAAGAGGAAGCGTAAAGTTTTGACTTTGTCGTTTCAAGCATCATCGACTCTCTCGGTGGAGCACCAAGGCGGGAGAGAGGACTGGGGAACCTGCGCGCCCGCACGGCGGCCGAACCGCTGGATGCGATGGATTAGCAGCCCCATCCATACACCCTGCCCGCTGCTTCATTTTGTTTTAGTTCCCAGTCCTGACACCGCCTCTCCATCACGGGATTATTTGTCGTTTGGAAGCCGAGATGACAGAGGAGTGTGTGTTGCGGTGTGTGCTGATGCTGTGCTGCGCGCTCCTCTCCGCCAACGCCAGCAACTGGCTGTAAGTGCAAGTTCCTCATCCAAAAATGTCACTTTTAGCCATTTCGTGCCTCCTCCTCCATCATCTTTATCACCCTGCATGCACAGGTTAATTGTTAAACTGCGCGCACACACGCACACACGCACACACTCCAGACTTAATCACTTACTAACATCCTTGCATCCCCCTTGCAGACACGCGTGTTTTAAAGCTGCACAAGTCAGCAAGTCACATGTCAAAACTATTATTACCACGATGACTTGACCGTTTTTGCATGCAAAAGTGCCAAACTCACATCCAGTATGCGGTCTTATTTATTATTTGGAAGGAGCGTTTGTCAAACGGGGGGTGCAGAGGTCCCTTGCACCGCCCCAGCATAGCTCTCATCGGAGGATGCTTTTACAACAGCAAACTACAAAAGACAATGGGAAAATATGCACAGCATAATTAAATCCATAAATCCTAAATACGAAAATGGCAGGAAACGCCATGAAATTGAGCACTTCTTCACTTTTTTTGGGAGGGGGATTCCACTCATCTAGACAGACTTTGATGTTGAGTTGGAGATGTGCTTTAAGATTGGAGCGATGGGAAAACAAGGCATCAAATGAGCAAAACGTACAGGAGGGTGTCAAGTGTGGAGGGGCACTTTGCAAAAATAGAAAATAATTTTAAAAAGGAAAAAAACAGCATTGTTGGGAAAAATAGAATTAAAAAGGTGCAAAATGTAAAGAGTAAAGACCGAAATGTTAATAGCAGAAACGCAACCAATAATCAATTGTCCAATTAATCAACTATTTTGGTATACGATTAATTGTTTTTTGGTTTAAAAATGAATGTGAATATTTGTTTAATTTCCTGACTCGTCCATGAAAGCAGACCCATTATGTTTGTGTTTGAGGCACAACAAGATGTTCACACACACGTCAGCTAACCGCTAACTGTCTGTGTCTGGTTCACATTGACTTGGATTACTCGATTAATCGAAACAAGCTTCAGATGACAACAATCATGGGCTGTAGCGCTGGTTGACACCAATAACACAAAGGTTTGTCCTTAAATAATATTTGTGTGTGTATACATTTTTATTTCTGACTTTACAAAATTGAAAAAAAAAATATACAGAAGAATGTGAAAGCAGCCCCCGCATCCTTTGATTTTTCAGCATGCGGCCCCTCAGTGGGAATAGTTTTGCCACCCCTGGCGTGATATAATCCAGGGGGTCTCCAACAGTACACATTTCTATATTTGCTTCAAGTCTCAGTATTTGTGTAACTGTTCAATTGAGACTCTGCCTTTCTTTAAATGACAGAAGCACAATTTCAATCTAAATAAAACACAAATAGCTCACCTGTACTTTCTTTCATTTATTTCATTTCACAGCAACTGGAAATAAAGTACGCCGTCGGTTTATCCCTGAATTCTGCAAGCGGACACCAAACTGACAAGCACAGGAACGTTGTAGTGTGTAATCGTTTACAACCGCTACCTTTTAAATTCAAATCTGGTATGTGTACGGTATATGTTGCATGTGAGGAAAGCTGCAGTTGAGCAGCCTGCACACTGCCGCCGCGTCTAGCAGGCCGCTCTCTGTGGGAGGCGGTTGGGTGCATTCCTCCGCATAGGCTTCGCTCCATTTTGCACTGCCATTCAACCTCTTATCTCCCCACTTTTTACGAGTTGCGTCCATCATTTAGGTAGAACCTTGTAGAAAAAAAGCAAATCACGCCCCTGGCGGAGTGACTTAATCGGAGCCACACATGACTTTTATCACAACATCTAAGTATGAATCACACACGCCGTGCCTACCTGTGACCTCATGATCTGTAATTTGTAGTTAACGATCCCTACTTTGTTAGTTCTCCTGAAAGCTTGTAAGCTTTACCCTAATCTCATGTTGACATTAAGATAAGACAGCGGCCTGACGCTGCATACAGAAGAAGTCCTGCGAAAGCTTGGCCAAACACCTTGAACTCTTGTCCTAGAGTGCAGAGTAATTGTGCTGTTTGTGACGGAAGGCGTGGTGACAGCAGGCATGTACGGGCAGGCTGCGGAGCTGCCAGGCCGCTCAGTGGGATTACTCTGCGGAGACGAATCTGTGGACTGTAAACTACGGGTGGGTGATACTGCAAATTCTGGTATCCAGCTGATACAGAGTCCATATATCAACAATCTAACCATTGCTCCCTTTTACTGCATACAACCGAGCATTAGGGAACATCACCTGGTTTCATTTGCACAATTCAACATGTCTGAAAAGGAGTAGGAAGAAGCAGAGCTTATGTATTCTAACCCCTTCTCCGTGTCTATTACTGATAATTCATTCACGCAAGGGTCGGGCGATCATTTTTATATCACGGTATAAATTCTTAAATGTTCCCTCGTTCTATCGCGGTGCACTTTTTGCAGAATTTTTGTTGTGCTTGTTTTTTTATTTTTATTACAGCGTATGAACGCTGTTACGGGCCGAGCCTGGCCTTTTAAGAAGAATTGCATTGTGGGAAGTTGAGTGTCTCTCTCTTCCCTCTCTCGTCTGTCTGCACCGCCCATTGTTTTCTGCGTCCTGACTCGCTGTAGACCGTTGTCAATCAGTCTCCTTCTTGCCGCCCTGCCGTGTCTCCTGTGTCATCGCTGCCTTGCTGGCTGGTAAATGAATGTTTGGTTGCAAGGAGGGGGACTGCAACAGAATGTTTTAATAAGGATACAAAAAAAACGCTGTACGGTGAGGGCTTTTACAGCCTTAAAACATATAGAATCATTGTAAAAAAATGAAGTTGGCAACGTCGTGGATATCACTTATTGCAGGCTATTTTGGGAACCTATCCCCCGCGATAAACGAGGGAACACTGTAAATGATAAACGGGAACAAGCCGAGCTGACTGCGCTCGGCTTGTTGCATTAGGCCTGTCACGATAATCGATAAAACGATGAATGAAACAATAGAAAAAACTGAGGTAGATCATTTTGATGCCTCGATAAATTGACGTGTGCGACATGTACGTATGCCTGTTCCATTTCCTGGTCGTGCTGTAGCACACAGGCTGGATGACAAGAGGGTTCACTCTGCTTGTGTCTGAGCGCATTGGTTGTATAGTCAAATTAAGGGAACGAGTGAGCCTCCTGTCAGCTATTCAGCATCTTTGTCACAGCACATGGAGGCTAGCTGCGTAGTGATTGAATACACGGAGTGCTGGCTAACAGTTAGCAAGCAAACGCTAATATGAATGAAAGCACAAAAGCGACAGTTTCTAAGCTGAATGCCACAGTTGCAATGTGGATGTGCTGTGGGGCGTTCGTCCCTGCTGTTGGCGCTTGCTGGGTCGTTTGATCGGTGAAGTGACTGTATTGTGCCGCGCGGCGCGAGCTCACAACACCCAGGGTATGTGAAGTGGTGACACCCCGCGATTCGTAAGTGCTATAGCAGGCATCTTCTGTCCTTCACACAGATACACTACACTTGAGTACCATCTAGTGGCTCAAATGTGACACAACACAGTGATCGTTGAATGAGAAACTTAATGGTAATACTTTCTAAAAAAAAAGGTTTAAATTATCGATTATCGTCGATAATTTATAGCACAATTATCGACCGGCAAAATTTGCTATCGTGACAGGCCAAGTTCCAGTCCATGTTGCACATAATCAGTTATACTGGAAATGATCACTGCCGGCGAATCATGCTTCATCGTTATTACCCTTTTTTCCCCCACCTGGCGCTCTCTCTCCTGTTACACAGCATGACGGGCACCCTTGATGTATGGTGCGTGCGTGCGTGCGTGCGTGTGTTTGTTTAAACATGATCGTTAATTGTGGCACACAGTAATTAACACTTAGCCTCGTAAGTAACAGCCAGCAAACAGGTGAGCACACATTACACTGAGGGAACATGGAAGGGGTGTGTGTGTGTGTGTGTGTGTGTGTGTGTGTGTGTGTGTGTGCGTGTGTGTGTGTGTGTGCGTGTGTGCGTGCGGGTGCGTGTGTGCATGCGCACTGCATGTGCACTTTGAAATCAAATCAACAATTTGGAGAATGTACTGGCAGGGGAGCTCACTCAAAAATGTGGTGATTTACTACGGAAGAAATTCAGTTGTTTTTACAATAGGAGGTGTAAATGTTGGGTGGACCTGGTCTAGAGCAGGTAACAGCTGTGCTGAAAAAGAATTTGGACCTGTAGGGCCCTGTTTCAGTCATGCAAGAGCAACGACTGCGCAGGAATCTTCCTGCGGTGCACAGAGCGAGACATACAGTAAGAGTCAGCGAGGACCTGCACATTTACCTTCAAGTGTGCTGCTAAGTCATTGTGTGTGTGGTTAAATAGTGTATGTAAATGTGTAGTTAAGTGTGCGTTGCAGTGTTAATAAGGGCTGTCAAAAATGGCACGTTAACTCATTTCTTTCATGAATTGCGTTACATATTTTAGCGTAACTGACATGATGGCCAGCACACAGTGTAGCTCCACACAGAGTCTGACGCTCTTTTCTAACTTGATCCTGACCTGAGCACATCAACAGCAGTGCAATGCCAACACTATACAGTCTATGTATCTCCAATTCACAAACACGTCTCTCGTCCGTTCAGCCTCAGAACGACACTTCCTCACTGTCACTAGATGACCGCGAGATGCGTTCAGGGCCACTCTGAACATCACAACATCTTTATGTGCGTGTGTGTGGTTTAAATAACCAGAAAGGCAAAGAAAATAAGTGGATAGTCTTATGACCCACTTTGTAGCTCTTAATAAGGAAGTACAGTTTGCTGCATTTACGTACGCTCGGAAATCCCAGGAAACAAACCTCAAAACATATGAATTCAACTTAAGTCCCATGGCCACATTAGCTGCCGTTTGGCTAATGATCACACCGTGGGCCTCGAAAACTCACCACACTCCGTCAGCTGTTTGTTCTTCATGTGCCATGTTAACGTGCTACCCCCACGTGGCGTGAGTTGGTAGTTAAGTTCCGCACGGCAGACATGATTGTTATTGCAGGGAAAAACTGGAGGATGACGCAGCCAAAGACGTTAGGTAGGTCAAGACCCTACACTGCACGAAAGGACCGCTGCGGGCTGCAGTAGTGCCAGCCACAGGTATCAGCTTTTGTAATCGGCGTTCAAAAGGCATTTATATATGCCGATCTCGTGATTTTTCACGGAAATCGGCCGATACGGATCGGTGGCCGATGGATCGGAGCACCCATAATACAAATATATATAACACTGTCCTATCTTTTCTTAAAGAAAATACAGTAAAAAATTGGTGTATGTCAGATGTAGTTGCAAATGGTGATTAATCATGATTAATTTGAAAACTGATTAAAGTTTGTAATCATTTGAAAGCCCCAGTATCAACACATATACTGTATATGCTGCTTATAGACGTGTATAAGACGTCTGTGCATGTACGGCTCTGCTGGAAGTACTCCTCCAAGATCCTCCCTCATTGCTGAAACTGGTATTGAAACGGTTACCTGAATAAGTGCTTGCTGTGTTTAGGTGTTTGGTCACTGCCTGGTGTGAGTACCCGCATAATGTGTGTGATGGTACTGCACTTCAGACACTGCTGATGTACTTGGCCTGTTGCTTTCAAATACAGCAATCCCTCACTTATGGTGCTTAATTGGCTCTAGACCCGACCGTGGTAAGTGAATTTCTGCAAAGTAGGATTCTATATTTATAAATGGAATATTTTCGTAGTCAGAGCATAGAAAAAGAAAAGACAAAATTATTAGAGCCCCCTAGACATGAAATAGCATCCCTATAGTCAGTCACCTTTACATTGGAGTTACCCAATATAAGTCATCATAGAAAATAAGCCATAAATAAGACTCGTACTGGTATGTGTTGCTATAAAGGTGTTCCGGTGGCACAGACCAAGTCCTGACTCTCCACCTTTACACTAAGTGACTTCGGAGGTTCAGAGTTGAGTTTCAGCTTGCCGTGGGTTACGGCCGCAGCAGAAGCTCGTGTTTGGGATTACTGTGCCTGTTGTGAGATAATTCAAACCTGCAATAAAAGCCTGCTGTTCTGGCGATCAAGTCTGGTGCTTGTGTGTCTCACCGAAAATTACAGTAATATTACTGACACCTAGTGAGTAGCGTAGAATACTACATATCGTATCAACATCTTTGAATGTCTTATTTGTATTTTAGGTCATTTAGCCATTTTTATGCTTGAAAATGCTTAATTTAGGCAAATATGCTCTGCCCGGGAAGGCCAAAAACGGGCACTGAAAAGAAAGGGCACAAGCGGCAGCGCCCTGATAGCCGGATCTAAAACGTAACAATAATGTTTCAGAATGCAGGCAAAGCAGCTGAAGTAAATCTAGCAGATACACAATCTGTGTTATTAGACCGTCTGACCAACACGGTATGAAAAGGTTTTTGGATGTAGTCTATGTCTGTGTTATGTGTCCCCTAAGGGGGCACATTTAAACTTAGAAAAATGGTAAAAATAAAACATTAATTGAAAATATTAAAAATACATGATCCCAGATATTTTTGAAAAAAAAATAAAGCTCATTGTAAAGAATTTAGAAAGTATGGTCGTCCCTCGTTTAGAGCGGTTAATTGGATCCAGACCCGACCACGATAAATGAATTTCTGCAATACATGTTTCGGAAATATTATCGTAGTTGGAGCATAGAAAACCAGTTTATGACTTTCTAAATACAGTTTTTAACATTATTGGAGCCCTGCAGACATGATACAACTCGCCTATTGTCACCTTTACATTCCTATTATTCATTGTTTACAACACACTGTGCAACTCTGCAGGGACTCGAGACGGCCGCTAGCTAGTGAGCTAACCTGTTAGCCTAAAATTTATTTTTTTCTTCTGAACTTAAGAAGCCAAAATCTTACCACTTCCACACGGAATGGGAGGATAACTTATTTTCACTCAATGATGTGGGACATGCCACGGCTGACTTCCTGGCTTCATGCAGTGTTAAGGTAATGTGATGTTTCAGTGTTTTACGTCCTTGCAAGTCGCCTGTTTCAGACAGCTGGGCTCGAACACGAGACCTTCGGAACGAGACCGTTGGGCCACAAGCCCGGGCTGTCAACCCAGTGTTCAGCGCAGCTCTTAAGGCCGAGGGCGTGAGGCTTTACCAACATACACTCGCACTGGCTGGCATCCGTTACATCATTACTGCCGCCTAGTGACCAGAATACCACATATCACTTGTATTTCAATATGTTTGACTAATAATCGACCATAATCTACCACGCAACAGCGACCATTAATTCACTCATTCATTAAAAACCGCGATATAGCGAGGGAGCGATAATGGAACTGTGATATAGGGAGTCCATAAAAGCAGCCCTCGGCCAAACTCATGATGTAGAAACCTGTAATGCACATTACACCTTCAAAAATGGCCAAGGGAGTGCGTTTGGTTCATTTGGGCGGGTCAGAGGTACACTTGGCGCCAATGCAAGCGTCAAAAAGTGCAAGACAATTTTCTCAAGCCGTGCCTTTATTTGGACCACATTTCGTTTAACTTTTTTTGTTTTACTGACCCACGCACCACTCCTCCACAAAGTGATTAGAAATTGGTTGTGTCTTTTTTGTGCTGAAATGAAAAACCAATCAAATAAATAACACCCCACCTTACATATTTCATGGGTGGCGGCTGATCTAATAACTCAATTCATTCAATTCCATTGAGCACATTTTACACTGGCTGTCAAACTCTTATCAGTGAAAGTCGTCGCCATCATCTGCAACTTGGACAGATTGGCGTCATACCGATGGTGATGCGATGCTGTGATAGTGAATATGATGCATCATTTCTTCCGAGTGCCACTGAGGTGTTTCGCTTGTCACTGCTGGCTCAAACGTGTGTGAGCATTCAAGCAAATGTCCCGGATAACCGTGGTGAGGTGCTGAAGAGATGGCAGCGTAACCAGAGAAAGCGGAGACCTTGGCGGCACACGCTGGCGCCTCACACTTCTTTCACATCCACATGACTGCAACGAGGTTGCAACATGTTATTTCAAGCCCTCTTGTCACCACCGTGTGTGCAATTATCGTGGCACACTTGAATCAGCAGGGGGAATCGCTCAGGAGGAACAGATTAGGATTAGTTGAGGACAGATCAAACTGACAGGGAACGGAGCGGGCGGCCTCACTGAAAGATGAGATACAATTGTGGCACTCCGCAGAGAAGTGCGAGAGGCTTTCCGGAGACATAACACACCCTCTGGTGGCGACGTCGAAGGGCTCACGCTTGCCGACAACAATGGATGTGAACAGCTGATTGCAATTGGCCCGCACACCACGCCATCTGTTGAATGCAGTAACGGCCGAGTAGCTTGAGCTGGGACTTTCACTGAAAACATAGCAGTGCACAGTCGAGGAATTGTTTTATGTGAAAGTCATGTTTGTGGCAAACAGTGGGGTTTAGACCCCCCGTGCAGAGATGTGAGCTGACACTGGGGGAGCACATAAGCCCACAGGCCTAAGTCCAAAAAGCATGAAAGTACGGCTGGGAGAACAAAGAAGGAAAATTAGGAAATAACAAATGAAAACGGTAACAGAAATGACTTGTAACAAATGAAAATAGAACAAGTGTCTCCAAAGCACCTCGGCGTAAGGGCGGCAGAAACTGGAAACAAGAAACACACGGAGGTCAGGGCGCAGGTGGCGCTTCACGGACGACATGGAAACCGCAGCTTCCTGTCATGGGAACAAATGTGGCTGGAAACCAAAAGCAATGTCTTCTCAAAGCGTTGAATCGATCACAACTGCACTGTTCAGTTTGTCTGAGAAGATGTTCGCCTCTCATCCAAGCAAGCGATGGTACACTACTCAGACTAGATAGGACAGCTCTAGTCGGACAACTTGGTGGAAGATCTAATGTACCATCTTTGTCTGTCATACAACGCTGTTCTTTCATCCCTTTCGAAAAGATTTAGTCATTTAGCCTCTAAAAAAATGAACATGACCATAATTACCTGAATGAGATGCTAACGAAGGTGAGCCCACCCAAACGACCATCGTTGGCGGGCAGAGGCCCCACACCATTGTATCTCGACAAGCGTCATTTGAAAGCAAAATCATTCCTGTCTGGGCATGCCTCCTCCTTTAGCGCATAAATACACTGAATCTTGCACCAAGTTCTCAGACTGCAGCTGTCCTATCCAGTCTGACTGGTGTGTGTCCCAACTAGTCTTTGAGCATCAACTGATGCTCAGATGAGAGACAGAACGTCTTCTAAGACGTCCAGTTGCCATCGATTCAATGAGAATACGATGACCTGGATGGATGAGAATACAGCCAACGATGTAGGATGAGGACGAACTGTGGCTCAGGAGCTCAACAAGATGCGGGTGAACTCAATCCATGCTGATGGCACACGCAGCCCTGCCCGTCTGTGAAACTGTGCCTTTCATATGAAAGAAATAAATCTTCATTTAATTTAATATAGGGCAGGGGTTTTCAAAATTAGGCACAGTGAGCTTCCCCTCGGGAAAAATACAATTGAGGCCTCCCCTGCTCCCTGAGAAGCTGATCTTCTGGGCATGCCCAACCCGGGGGAGGTCCCGGAGTAGAACGAGCACATGCTGGAGAGGATTATCTGGGCTGTCTTATTTGTCCACATGCTGTGTATACATCAGAGGGATGAAAGGAGTTCATCTCCTTGGAAATAAAATAAATTGCGAGTATTGAAAAGTTACATGCAGGCTTTGGTTGACGTTATCAGACAATGCAACACATTCTGTCAAACAACAAAGTATGTTTGCTTCATGAGGACAGGAAATGGCCGGATGGCACACTAGTCTACGCTGCCATTGGTGTGTGAACACACCATCTGACCCTTTCACGACCTCCATCTTGATCTAAAATGGAAAAGGCTAGAAGTATAAAGGAGGAGACTCAGTGGTGATGAGGCGAGCACCAAATATGTATTCTAGCCTCCTACACAGAGAGCTCTTTATACATCCAAATATGTGCGTACAACACATAGTTTACACATGTGTGCTAACTGTGTAAACAGCCAGCTTGATGGTGTGTGTCCAAACCTGCCCACTTTGCATGAACGATCGCACAAGTGAGTGCATTTCCTCATCTCCCCAATGAATGAATGGGCGTCTTTTACAGTCCAGAAAAGCTTTATTAATGCAAAGAAATGCCACATTCATGAGACACGGTTCATTTTCATTCCTCGAGGTGACAGCATGAATAATATGACTTTTCGTTCAAGCATTGTCTGTGACTTATCCTGTTCAGGGTCACGAGTGAGCTGCAGCCTATTCCAGGATGACTTTGGGCAAGAGGCGGGGCGCACCTCACAGTGGCCGGAATTCAATCGCAGGGCGGTAATACGACGTAACTCTTGAAACCGCTGGAACGCAGTGCAAGGGGCAACGTATTTGCATTTGTATGGTGATGGGACCTGCTACGTCGACATGGGCGCAGGTGTGAATTTCAACATACGGAGAATTGTGATAATAAATGATTTATATTTGACATTGTTTTCCTCCATTCGTGCACTTTTGATTTCCATTCTGCTACTTTCATACACGCTATGATCTTATCTAACAGCGCTGCTGCGTTAATTGTGTTTCAAATCTTGACTACAGTGACGGTTATGCTTTCATGCACGCACAAATCTTCCTTCCGGTGGCTAACAATCCAAAAAAATACAAATAATTAAGTGGGTGCGTTTTGTTAGTTACTTTGGTGGAATCCAGGCTCATCCAGCTCACCCGTGACAAGCAGCAAAGAAAACGGATGCATGAATGAAGTCTGGTGCGCGTGGAAAAGGGACGCGGGTACTGGAGTTTGTTCATGTCAAAACAGGAGAGGGCCTGACAGCACTTTTTCAGTCCCCCTAGAATTTTGCAGTGCCACGTTTGAGATTGTCGCAGGCCTAAATGCCACTAAATTCCACAGGAGAGTTCCCAGAAGTCGGAAGTTGCAGTGTTTCTTTTGATTAAATTGCCTGAGAAAATGAAAGTCCTGATAATTACTTGCTAGAGACATTTGTTGATTAGACGCTACTCTGGGACAAATATGATGGGAAAAAATTCGAGAAAAATGATTGGCCAATATTTGTGGGGACGTTGCGGTGATTGGCGAGCGGCAACATTGAGAAATAATGTCTGTTTAATCTTCAATTCAGTTCTAGCCATCATTACCACTCATCAGTGTTTATTGATGTAATGTAGTTCACAGTAACGGACCGGGGGCATCACCACAGCGCTTTCGATATTTTGGGGTTTGACTCTGCTTCGGCCCGTTGAAGTGAGGAGGGAGCTCAGCCGGAAGGCAAAGCTCTCAGTTTTCCAGTCGATCTCCGCTCCTACTTTTACCTACGATCATGAACTTTGGGTAGCGACCAAAAGCACAAGATCGCGGGTTCAAGCGGCCGAAATGACTTTTCTCCATAGGGTGGGGGGGGTTGTCCCTTAGCGATAAGGTCAGAAGCACTGTCATCCGGGAGAAACTCTGAGTAGAACCGCTGCTCCGCCGCATTTAGAGGAGCCAGATGAGGTGGCTCGGGCATCCGGTAGGAGTGCCCCTCAGACGCCTCCCTGGGGAGGTTTTCAGGGCGGCTTTGTAAGACAGTTTACCTTGTAGGGGAGCTTGTAAGGGGGTGGCAATCAGGAAGTTACGTTGGGGGTTCAGATTGTAATTGTAGCTTGCTGTGGGCTGCGGCCACAACAATAACCTGCATTATTATTATTATTGTTATGTTGTCATTATTGTGGCTGCTGGGAATAAAAGTCTTGTTCTGGCAGTCAAGTCTGGTGCTTGTCTCACCAAACAACTACTGACCCCTATTGATCAACGTAGAATACTACTACAGTCACAAGCTGTTTCACATTGTAGCTCATTAGCTGGTTTTAGTGGTTAGCACGCAGTCAGGAGATCTGGGACTCTTGGTTTGAGTCTCCGCTCGGGCACGTCCGTGTGGAGTTTGCATGTTCTCCCCTTGCGTGCTTGGGTTTCCTCCCGCATTCCAAAAACATGCATGGTAGGTTAATTAGTGACTCTAAATTGTCCATAGGTATGATTGTGAGAGTGAATGATTGTCTATATGTGCCCTGCAATGGGCTGGCGACCAGTCCAGGGTGTACCCCGCCTCTCACTGGGATAGGCTCCAGCATACCCCCACGACCTTCGTGAGGATAAGCGACAGACAATGGATGGATGGACAGCATTTTTGCAGCAAATTCCTCCACACGCGATAAGCAACGCCAGAAGATCTCTGAGCAGTGTTAACATTGTCAGCAACTTTATTTTTGTAATTATGTTAGCCATTGGGTCCAGTAAACATTTTATGCCATGGCAGAGTCTTGCATTGATATGAGATGTAAGGAAGTGAAGGATGAGGCCTTGAACGGCCTCCCTTGTGCCAGCGCTATTATAGACAAGCTTGCTCAAAACTGATACGACCCCCCCGTGCTGCAACCCATCACGTCAGTTCACTCATATGATCTCTAACACAAATGGTCACAAGTACAAGGCGTGGCCAAGTTCAGCCGGTCATGGCTATTGCCTCATCAGAGCGAAAAGACCAAAAGACCTTTGCAGGCTTCGTTGTCGTGACATTAAAACATGAAAACATGAAAACATGATGACGCCCAAGCGTACACTAAACGATTCGCAGCCTTATTGGGCGATGGCACTAAGACCAGGCAGGAGCTTTTACTGTCTTTCATTTCTTTTCCCAAATTGGCATGAAACGGTGGATGTGTGTGTGCGTGTGTGTGTGTGTGTGCGTGTGTGTGTGTGTGAGGGCTGTGGTGTTGGTAGAGCATGTTATTTTTAGGGAGCAATGAGCTCTCGTGGAGCCACCAGCGTATAAATACACTCAGACGCTCTCATATGTAGACATACCAACAAACAAACACATTTCCATAGTATCAGCATTGCCTCACAGTTTCCCTCTCACACAAGCTGACCCCCACCATGTCTGGTCTGGTTTACTTTAGACGCATTTCAACAATTGACCTTGTACATTACATACCCTCATTCATCTCAATCTCAGATGAACTCGTGCTGCACCTCACAGTGTCCTGCTTTCAGAGGCTGCAGCAGGGCAGATGTTCTCCCAGTACTCCACTTTACAAGAGGGGGTCAAAGCCTGCAAGCTTGGGATGTTGCGCCCTCTGCAGGTCTCTGGGAGTCTTGTATGTGCTGCAGGCTTGGATTACAAACATGGCCTGCATTGACTGGACTGGGTGGGGGGTTTCTGCAGAAAAAATCTCATAACCCGTCAACTGAATGGTAGTGGTACCTCTCAGTTTTTGTTCGGAATTGGGGTGGCATGGCTCAGGTGGTCGCAGCCCCAAGGTTTGATCCGTGTCAAAGCGTCCTTGGGCAAGATGCTGAACCCCCAGTTGCTCCTGATGCTGCGTCATCACTTGGTAAATGTGCTAACAGTGTCAAAGCGCTTTGAGTGCCGTGGAGGTGGAAAAGCGTTATGCAAGTGAAAGACCCTTTACCGTCTACCAATTTCTTCCAAAGATCCGAAAAACTCAATTTACGAAACCAAAGCAGTTTTCCCATAGGAAATAATATAAAAAAATACATTTGAATAATAATAATAATTATAGGATGAGATATTCATGGGAAGTGATAAATGACAAATGACATGATTAAGTGAATATTATATAATATAAGAGTTTAGTCTAAGAGCTGATATCTAGCAACACTTTAGTTCTTACATGGATAGCTATAGCATCGTACTGCCAAAATGTTCAACTCTTATGAGCTATTCTTGTCGCCATTGTTGTATTTGTCCAAACCAAGGTGTCATTAGTTTATCAGGCAGTAAAATGAACAAGAAACTAAAGAAACAAGGGTGCTCTCATCATTTTTTCCATGACTGTGCGTACTTGATGATGATTTGTTTTCTTTAATTCGAATCGTGTTTCTCACCTTCCTCATCAAGTTGCTGGCATTCGCAACTTGCTTTGAATTTCTTTTGAATTTGAAAGATTGTTTTGGTTGTTTTGGTTGTGGTTCCCAATGATTCCTTCCGGTGAGCTACTGTACCACGTCAGCACCAGCACACTTTGCTGCCTCAATGTTGGTGTAAGCTATTTTTTATGGCACCCTTATTTTGTTGGCACAAGTGACAGGATGTAGTGCAAAGTGCTCTTATTTTGACGGGTGGAAGTGTGTTGTGTGTGTTGAGAAGGTGTCTTGATTTTTGCAAACGAGGCGTGCCATGTACATGAATAAACTTGCATGTTGATTCCGACCGCTTCGAGGACGTCGGACGTAGCGTGCCAAAGGCGGGGCCTCTCTTACTTCTACACTGGCTCACGTCGTGAGTTCGATCCCCGTGGGCACCCGTGCTCTAAACTGCTCACGGTGTGAAGGTGGTGCTGATTAGTCCAGGGTGCAGCACTCCAACCTCTGCTGGGATAGGCTCCATGCCCTCGTAAGCTGACACAAGATCACTGGTTTCCAGAATAGATGAATGGGTCGAGACACTTTTGATAAAAATTGACGGTTTTAAATATCATGAAAATGCTTGAACTGTAGATTAGCAGCGATGTGCCCTTGGTGCCCGACCACTTTTCTGTCTGTCTGTATTTCCTGTCCCAGATAACAACCATGTGTCATAAATGTCTCTATTGTTTGGGTTTCTGTGAAGCTGCGGGGGGGCTCTCAGTGGGAGGCACGGTGCATTCCACCTGGACTGCAGTGCAATCACGGGCCAATGCGTGTTTGTGTTGCATTGCGCATCACGGCCTCTACAACGCCACCGGCTCCACCGGGTTTAGGCCCTGGGATTTCTGCAGCGGAGGCTGCGAGAGGAAAGCGGGAGGGAGAGACGGGCTGAGACGCGGGCTGATGGTGTGTTTGTGACTTGCCCTTCTATGGGTTGACTCCTCCGTCTCCTGGATGAGGTGTTTTGTTAACCTCGTCTCACGGAAGCAAAGGGTATGTGCCGCGGAATGAACAGATAACAGGAGGGTTGAAAAAGAAACACCCTCGCTCAAGGTCCGTATGTTCCTTTCCCACGAGTGTCCACACAAACACGCGTCCTAAAAAGGATCCACTTTGCTTATTTTTCTAGAATTGCAGGACGTTTTGAAACATGAACTTTTTTGTTCAGCATCAATCAATATTCCTTGATGGCTTCAGCATCAACGATACCATTTTTTAAATGAGAAATGTCACATTTTGTTTGTTTTTTGTTTTCATGAATTCATATTTCTAATAAACATTCCCCGTGAATAAGTACTTGCTTTCACTTGATTTAGATGAACTTAAGCAACTTTTTAATGCTCTCCTGTCCAACTTATCGATTGTTTCTTTACCAATTCATATTCATTCCTATTCACTTTCAAATGTTTCTTCTAATTACTTAAACTTGTTGAAGAACCTTCTGAGGTGCAGAAGAATATCTGTCAACGCTCCCTTTTTTCCCCACATTTCACAATCGTCAAACAAAAAAATAAGAATCCTCTCCCTGCTGGTGGGAAGATGATGCTACCCGTGCTTAGGCTCTCCATTATTCCCATATCGGAGCGGAGGAATTTCTCTTATTTTTCCTGACAATTTCCAGAAAACAATTGCTAACCTTTTAACCTTGAGCCCTCTCTGTCCATGGTTCTATCCCAGCTCGGTCACAGTCGTCCGTGTATTGCAGTGTCTCCTGTCCGTGCATTTAGGACTTGACCTCCTCGAGCCCACCGGCAACGTCTCCATGAAAGAAGCAGCTGAGTTTTATGGGGAAGGGACAGCAACCTGCGTTCCACCAACGATCAGCAGTCCTACAAAAAATCCCAGCCGTTCCTTTGCCTCACCATAAAACAATAGGAACTTATATGAGAGAGAAACAATAATATGGCAAAGTTCGAGGTGCTCAATGAAGCATTTAAACCCCGACATCACTCACCACGGACAGGGGCTCGCTCTTTTCTCTTTAAGCTACTGACTTTTTGCCGTCCTCTGGAAGTTTCCAGTGCGATGCCGCTTCATATGCGCGATGAGGTCGGTCGTATTAAACTTCCCCGGTTTCGTGCCCCCAAGGGAAACTTCTGTAGGACAAGTTTTGCACTCAGCTACAACGTCATTTTACTGCCACACGGCTGACATCACTCCTGCTCTTTGCTACTTTGGTGAGCACGCTAGCAAACACTGCTAATGATCACATGGGCTGGACAGACTGCATGCTGGGTGGAGTCTGGAACCAACTGCTTGTATCGGAGTGCCAATAAAGGATTTGAGATGCAGGTCAATGTGTTGATATCAGATATCCGATATCAATTATGCCTAATCAGTAGAGTACATATGCAACTGAATGGTATCATTGCGTATCACAGCATTTGTTTGGAGCCTCTGTCACTTTCCAGTGTGCAAAACACGTCTTAACTTGTCATGATGATCATTTCCCTTATGAATCTATTATTTTGTGTGGTCGCCTTATAAAGGTTTCAGAGGAAATCTCATTAATGTGTGAGGTCACCACCAAGGGTGGAAGTTGGCAGATACAGCTGATGATGTGGAGTGGCGGAGAGCAGGGTTATCACTGTGATAAGTGGCCAGTACTGACATTGTCTGCTTGGGTAGACTTGGCCTTCAAAGCGGCAGAGAGGACGATTATCTGGACTGCTGAGAGAAGGAGATGAGAGGCTAACAGCAAAGAAGGAGGTGTTTGGCCCGCCAGACGTCTGGAAGGATGATGTGTGATATGATGCCACCAAGTACAGACCACAAGATGCTGCGAGATGCGGTTTGCTCGGATTTACAAATGAAGTTCCCACAAGAAAAATATGAAAATTAAACTCGCAACCCTGAGTCAAACCCTGAGTCAAACAGCACTCGTCACCACCTCACCGGCTCACTTGCGCAACGTCACTGCCGCCGGCATTTCCTACATTAAACGCCGACATACGTGTTTATGGGTTCTAGAATGATTTTTTGTTGTTGTTGTTGTCCTGTCCAGCCATCGGGGCAGATAGTATTGTTGATCAAGACGCACTTACACGCCAAACAGATTTTCTCTGCCAGGGAAAAATGTAAGATACTCTTCTCCTGTTCCAAAGATTTTATTTGGCTTTATTTGATGTTCGTTGTTGCACATTTGGAGCGGCCGGACCAGAGCTCTGGTAATAATGTGCTTATTTTGTGTTATTCTGTTAATTGGTGGTTTTGTGGGGGGTTTTGTTCCAAAAAACAAGGTAAAAGTGGTGTTAAATGTTCAGTTGTCCATTCATTTGTCATTTGTAGTTATTTTTGCATGTGAAACTATAATTATTGTCTATAAAATGTGTTTTGTGTTAACATTTTTGGGTGTCTGGAACGGATGAATTGGATTTACATTATTTTCTATGGGAAAATGTGCTTTGGTTAGAACCCATTTTGGGTTTGTGTTGGATCTTCTGGAACAGATTAATGACGTCAACCAAGGCAGCGCTGTATTACAATCGATTCATCTCCGGAACCCTCCCCGTTCTCTCTTTTGTCCCGGGTTACTCCCTAAATATGGATTAATCAACATTTACAGTACAAAATGGATCAGCATTGCCTGCTAATGATTGATTGACGGTGTAGCCTTCAGTGTGGTTGTCAGGCTCGCACGAGAGGCTAGCAGGCGTTTCCTCCCAGCCGCGTCCACACTGCTTGCCTGTTGTAATTCCTGGAACGCCTCCCGATCACATTTTAACTGGTGTTCACCTCGCTGCCTGACTGACTGTCGAAGCTAGTTCTTCCGTAGCCCAACAAACATTTGCGTCTCACAGCATACAACTATGGTGAGGTCGGTGGTGAGGGCCGCCAAATAAACCACGAAATCTCAACACTCGCCAAAAAAAACAACGATCGGCTTTTAAACGGTGGTACACGGATGCTGTATATTTTTCTGCATTATTACATATTTCAAATATATTACTGCCTTATTGTAAATGAGATGTGTTTTCTGCTTGTTTTGGAGAAAAAAAGAAACATTTTTGACCAAAAATCCGCAAATGTGAACGCTGAATTGCGGGGCTCTACTTTAAAAGAGTTCATCAACCAATAAACAAACACAAAAACTCAACTGTAGGACTCCAACTAACGACGTTTTGTTTTTTAGTCGATTAATCTGAAGCTTGTTGTTTCGATTAATCCAGTAATCAGCCAGGCCCTCGACGGATCAAGTCAATATGAACCAAACACAAACAGTTAGTGGTTTGGTCCGCAACATATCAGAAAAAAGGCAAAATGTTGATCAATGCTTTCCAAAGTCAAAGCTAATGTGTGTGAATATCCTGATTTACCTAAAACACAAAAATAGTAGCTCTGCTTTCATGGATGACGAAGGGAATTTTTAATCACATTTCAGAGGCTGAAATCAGAAGCTATTTGCATTTTTACATTTCAAAAAACGATGAATTGAATACTAAAATAGTTGTCGATTAATTGGATGATCGATTAATCACAGACTGATTAATTGTTGCTGCTGTATGCAACTCAGCTCGACATGGACGATCCTGGTAAAAAAAAGAACGTAAACTTCAGCTGCTGTGGAGGTGGAAATGCACGTTTATCTATGCTACTGGGTGTGTGTAAATGACGATGGACATTTACCCCATCATACCCCCGTCTTTTGGTTTATGAATTATTCATGACATAAGCTGTACCTTTTGCTTGTTTTTGTTTTGCATTTGCCTGCTTACTGTAAGTGCTTTAAAAGTTCTTTCAATGGTTTTCTTGCGATTTTAGCTGACATTCTTTGGCAGTTTCCATTGCAGCACAGACTCAACCTGCCTGGGGTCCGTAGGGTTCAATAGGTTAAGGACCACATTCACAAATGGCATTACATGTCAGAATATTTTCGGCTTTGCTGTACCAAACACTACGGAAAATACAATGCAAAATGGTTATCCCGTAAAGTGGTGTCCATAATCTGACCATAATCCTGCCAGACTTGGATATGTGCCACAGCTCCACGGAGACGGACACACGAGGGCTTTGCAGAGGCATGTGTGGTCTTGGGAACTCATAACCTCGGACTCATAAAAAGGGCTTGACAAACCTAAGGGCAAACAATGTTTGCTCAGACGGAATGGTAGCATTCAGTTTCATTTGAGGGCAGTTTTTCAAGGCAGACTTGCGCCACTTCGTCCTCATGCTCGCTGCAAGTATTTATTTCAAAGCCGCTTTCGGTAAGCATTAAATCACGACTCGTTTGGCCTTGTTGCACATTTGGTTCGACACCATTTATTCGGCACTTGACTCATTTCAGACTCAACAAGCGGCGAAAGCGACACGTCAGGAAGCTTTGAGCAGTTGTAGACGGTACATCGCCGAGGCTCCGACCTCAAAGGGCGGCTCAGTGCCGGCTAGTGTGAGCGCCTATTTCTGTGAGCGCAGCTGGCCTGGAGATATGGGAGTGAAGTGAGTTGGGGCAGGTGTGTGCGTGGGGGAGTCGGGTCATCGAGACCGATGTCGTTCTCTCACACGTCTTCGATTGTGTGTGTGTGCAGGATATCTTTCTGACCTGTCTGGCCTCGAGGTGGTGTCCGTGATAAACCACTTCCCCTCCTCTCAGTGTGCTCACAACCTTCATCCAAAACATTCTCACAACGTCATGGCAACTCAACCCCTCCCTGCATCATTTGATTGCCGATTTTAAGCTAAATCACACCCCCCCGCTCGGACTTGAACAGCAAGCAAAGACATCATGCAGGAGACTTGTCAACATATTAATACGTCACGGGCAGGAGGTTCTCGCAGGGCATCTTGAAGAAGATGCTGAGTAGTTCAAGCAGAGAAAACCTGTTGATGACCTTCTAAATACGGTTTGTAACATTATTAGAGCCCTGTAGACATGAGATAACACGCCTATGGTCACCTTTACACTCCTATTACTCATTGTTTACATCACATTGCGCAACTGAGGGGGCTTGGCACGGCCGCTAGCTAGCGAGCTAACAAGCCGGCAAACTGGCAAGCTAACCAGTTAGCCTCAAATTTATTTCTTCTAAACTTAAGAGGCCAAAAACCTACCACTTCCACACGGAATGGGAGGAGAACCTTTCTTCACTCTGTCATGTCAGACGTCATGACTTCATGCCGTGTTAAGGTAATGTAAAGTAAGGTAATGTCTCAATGTTTTGTGTCATTACTGCCACCTAGTGGCCAGAATACGACCTATCACTTGCATTTCAAGCAAAAAAGATGTAACATTTGATGAAATGTGAACATACTTTTAATGGGCCGTGTTCAACCACAGAGCATCATAGCTTATTCATGAATGTCTTTTGGGAAAACGACGAGCGTGACGGTGGCGAGGGACGCCTGTACAGAACACCTGGGGGGCGCCGGCCACACTAATGCAAAACTTTGATGGCAAGTAGGAGGCCACAAAGTATGGTTGCGGCCCGCAGGCTGTGAGTTCGGAGCCCTTGCAGTGCATTTTAACAATAATGTCCAAAATGATTCCTCTGGTTTCTTAAGACAAGAACATGCGATGTTTTCAATGCATGGTCAATGGTACGTTCTCTTTATCGTCTGCTCATTGAGAAGTTCTGTGCTACTTTGTGTCCCGTCAGGTACCTGGCCAAGCTGTCATCAGTAGGAAGCATCCGGGACGAAGAAACGTGTGAGAGGTTACGAGGCCTCATCCAAAGACAGGTGCAAAGAGAAGCAACACAGTACATCCCAGCTTCACGTGGGGGGGTCCTTTCCAGACTTACCAGCAAACGGTGGAAAAAAAACACGATTAATGGAGACGCCGCTAAAAATGAACGAAAATGAGATGTGTCTTCTGCGGCAACAATGGCCTCTTTTCGGAGATAAAAAGTACCAATAAAAACATTGTTGATTAGCAAAAACCAGGACACTTGGTCACGCTATGAGATACTCAAAGATGCCGTATCAATTCCATCCATCCATTTTCTTCCGCTTATCCGGGTCCGGGTCACGGGGGCAGCAGTCTCAGTAGGGAAGTCCAGACACCGAAGCCTTCCCAGGCCAGCTGTGAGACATAATGTGTTGTAGGTCTGCCCCGGGGCCTCCTCCCGCTGGGCATGCCCAGAACACCTTATAATTTCAGTGCATGGAAAGTAGGCCTCCTCTGTATGGATAGAAAGTTGTTTGAACTTGGACATTTTTACCCCCGTTGTGTTTGATGTCCCCAATTTTTTGAGCATCAGAGGATTAACTCTGTGCATGTTTTGCTTTTTCTTTGGCTTTTTGGCAACACTAATTCGGCAGGCTCTCAGGGATTACGTCACATGCACATGAGTGCTCGAAAGCCAATCAATTCAGTGAAAAACGATAATTCCAGGACAACGTCATCACTTCCTTAAATAAACAGGAATGTCAGGCCAGGGTGTGAAAACAGGAAGTAGTGTATGGTTTCTGTGTGCCACAAATTACCCAATTTGCATTTGGGGGAGGGGGTCATGATGGTGGCTGCAGCGTCCTGAGCGCCAACATGATCCACACCTTGTGTTTGCTGTGCAGGTTCAGATCTGTAAGCGCAGTGTGGAGGTGATGGATGCGGTGCGCCGCGGCGCTCAGCTGGCGATCGACGAGTGCCAGTTCCAGTTCCGCAACCGTCGGTGGAATTGTTCCACTCTGGAGAGCATGCCTGTGTTCGGCAAAGTGGTCACCCAGGGTACCCTTATCTCAAATAGCAAGCACAATCTATGTCACTTTTAACACCTCTTCACCTCTCCGCCCGTTGCTTGTGTGTTAGGCACCCGCGAGGCTGCCTTCGTGTATGCCATCTCAGCAGCCAGTGTGGCATTTGCGGTCACGCGGGCCTGCAGCAGTGGAGAGCTGGAAAAATGCGGCTGCGACCACAACGTGCATGGAGTCAGCCCAGAGGGTAAGTACCACTCGCTCTCTTCTTCTGACAAAGCCAGACGCAGCGACACAGCAAGAATCTAAGGTGAATCTCATTTGCAAAAGTTCATGAAATGCTGCTGTTCCGTGAAAAAGCTGAGGAAAAACAGCCTTTTCTTCCTTCCATGTGTTTGAAGTAAAAGTGGCGCTTGTGTGATTATTTATTATTCTGATCACTGAGTCGGTGCTGTGCTGGTGTCAGCCTGCGGTTAGTAAACTTGCAGCCAGGCAGCAAAACAATGAGACCTCTTATAAGTCCAATGCAAAGCTGCTGACTTGTGGCGAACGCTTTGCTGGTTCAACACTACGAGGATCACCTCAGACATTTCGCAGTGTCATTTGATATCGTGTTTTTGAAAAAAAAGGCATATTAGAGCAATTCTAATATCTTGTCACAGGATTCCAGTGGTCTGGCTGCAGCGACAACATTGCTTACGGAGTGGCTTTTTCTCAGTCCTTCGTGGATGTGAGGGAGAGGAGTAAAGGCCAGTCCTCCAGTCGGGCCCTCATGAACCTACACAACAATGAGGCTGGAAGGAAGGTAACTCTACCTGGCATTACATGCGCTGTTATTGCATTAGTATTTCTATGAATAGCAGCCGCTAGTGATGGGAAAGTTGATTCCTTTTATTGACTCTTGTTCTCCCAACGGAGATTCCAACCCAGATCTTCCCGATCTCCAGACTGCGTGGCCAACATGGCCACCGCGCGGCCCCTTGCTAAAGTCATGTTATTGAATGAAGCTTCCGTCTGCTAATCGACTTCTGTGTCGTCTTTCCAGGCCATCCTGGCTCACATGCGCGTGGAGTGTAAATGTCACGGCGTGTCGGGCTCCTGTGAGGTGAAGACCTGCTGGAAAGCGATGCCGCCCTTCCGCAAGGTGGGCAATGTCATCAAGGAGAAGTTTGACGGCGCCACTGAGGTGGAGCAGCGCAAAATGGGCTCCGCCAAAGTCCTGGTGCCTCGCAACTCCCAGTTCAAACCTCACACTGATGAGGACCTGGTCTACTTGGAGCCCAGTCCGGACTTCTGCGACCATGACCCACGCACGCCGGGTATGCTGGGCACAGTGGGGCGCCAGTGTAACAGAACGTCAAAGGCAATCGACGGCTGCGAGCTGATGTGCTGCGGCCGCGGCTTCCAGACGCAGGAGGTTGAGGTGGTGGACAGGTGCAGCTGCAAGTTCCACTGGTGCTGTTACGTCAAATGCAAACAGTGCCGCAAAATGGTGGAGATGCACACGTGCCGGTGATGAACCGAGCGGGAGCAGAGGGCACTGCAGACGAACACAATGCCCCACGGTCCCCATGGAAACCGGAGAAAGCACTGAGGACGCCACCTCTGCTGGACACCACCAACGGACCGAGTAGCTGAGAGGTCCACGGACCCCAAATTCCTCATAATGCTGTTTGTGTCTTCTCAATTAGAATGCATCGTTCACAGCCCTTCTCCACTCCTTTTTGTAATGTTTAACTTATTTGCTGAGACTGAGGAGCTTATCTGGGATTGACTAAGGAGGGGGTCGACACGTAGAGATAAGGAGGGATAAACAGCACCCATGGATGGGTGGGGTTCTGAGATTTGGGTCTCGAGGAGGGCTGATGGCCCTCCGTCCTTGCTGCTGCTGCCGCTTCGGAGATTCAATCAGAGTGCTGCACTTCAAGGGAGCGTCCATAAAGGACGAACCGCAAAGACTGACGCAGTCACACGCGGACCTTCTGCGTGTCAAAGCGCACTGAGCTGCACTGAGCTCCGCTTACGTGCAGACGAGGGTGAAATGATTCCACTATCAGCTCCTTCCTGCTTTGACGTCAACTCGCAGCGTGAGCCACAAAACACACTCACACTCCAAACACACGACTCCAAAAGGTCAGCGCTCATCAGCATACGCCAGCTTTTCACAGAGCAGAACAGTTGGGTTCCATTTTTCCATTGTCAAAATTTGTGAGGGGCACCAAAAATAACTAAATTGTCCATCGATGACAAGCTTCCATTTACGTACCAAACACACTTCATCAACATTGGAACGGAACAGAGAAGCTTTGGGCCGAAATCCCTCGGACTAGCGTCGGGTCACATGTTGGGTCATGAATGAACACATGATCCTCCTTTGACGGTGATTCCAGTCGATGCATTTCACAAATAAACACTGTTTGTGCAAAATAAAACACATCCAGCAACACCCTGCTTATCGCACTCAATTGGTCCCAGACCCAACCGTGATAAGTGAAATTCCGTGAAGTAGGGTATTTTTGTAGTTGCTGTGTAGAAAACATGTTTATGACCTTCTAAATACGTTTTTTAACATTATTAGAGCCCTCTAGACAGGAAGTAACAGCCCCACTCGTATGACCTAATATAGTAGCGACAATAAAGAACACAGGACTCCCACGTTCACATTGGGAGAGTTCCTTGCTGTTCCTGTTCCTGTTCCTGTTCCTGTTTCCGTGCGGTGCTTCATGCGGTGGCTGGTGTCTCGTCCGTGGAACACGGCTGACATCCAGTGGCCAGCGCACAATACAGAATACGTCTTTGAATGCGTCTTCCAAATGCCTTCTATTTGTATTTTTGTTCATTTTGCCATTTTTCTGTTTGGAATTTAGGCCCAAAAATGTGCAATTTGTAAAATAAGCATTTTTGTTGACTAATAATAGGCTGCATTCAACCACAAAAACGGTGATTTATGAATATATTTTTGAAAGAACGTGATAGATTGAGGAAGTGAAGTTTGAAGTTTGAAAAACCAACATTGATATGAAACAATATCTCATTTCATGGCCGTATCGGCATGCCTAGCTGTTACCCTTTGCTAACTGGGTTATGTTAGCGTTAGTAGCCGGAGATCGGGACATTTGGGCTTCCCTTCTGAGACTGTTGGCCCCCCCAACACGGTCCCGGATGAGCAGAAGAAAATGGATGGATGGATGGACGTTTACTGTTCCCTGTTGACTTTAGGGCTGCATTGAAAAAATCGCTTGACACTAACATGCCATTTAATTTCTAAACGATGCCAATTTTTGTCACTTGTTACTTGAAATGTTACTTAAAGGAAGACTGCACTTTTTTTTTTACTTTGCCAACCATCCACAATCCTGTGGACATGAACACATACAGTCACGTGGAAAAAGAGTTCACCCCTTCCTGATTTATTTTCTTGGCATGTTTGTCACACGTAAATGTTTCACATCATCAAACAAATGTAAATATTAGCCAATGACAACACAACTGAACACAAAATGCAGTTTTTAAATGAAACTTTTTATTATTAAGGGAGACCAAACCTACATGGCTCTGTGTGAAAAAGTGATTGTTAGAACATAACTGAGATTAACTGAGATCCATCAGTGTGGAAAAGGTTATAAAACCATTTCTAAAGCTTTGGGACTCCAGCAAACCACAGTGAGAGCCATTGTCCAAAAATGGCGAAAACATGACAGCCACGACTCATTCAAGAGGTCACAAAAGACCCCACAACAACATCCAAAGAACTGCAGGCTTTATTTGCCTCAGTTAAGGTCAGTGTTCATGACTCCACCATAAGAAAGACACTGGGCAAAAACGGTCTGCATGGCAGAGTTCCAAGACCAAAACCACTGCTGAACAAAAACAACATTAAGGCTCGTCTCAATTTTGCAAGAAAACATCTTGATGATCCCCAAGACCTTTGGGAAAATACTCATCATAGCAAGAGTAAAAAATGGTGGTGGTAGTGTGATGGTCTGGGGTTGTTTTGCTGCTTCAGGACCTGGAAGACTTGCTGTGATAAATGGATCCATGAATTCTGCTGCCTACCAAAAAATCCTGAAGGAGAATGTCCGGCCATCTGTTGGTGACCTCAAGCTGAAAGCAACTTGGGTTCTGCAGCAGGACAATGATCCAAAACACACCAGCAAGTCCACCTCTGAATGGCTGAAGACTTTGGAGTGGCCTAGTCCAAGTCCTGACCTGAATCCTATTGAGATGCTGTGGCATGACCTTAAAAAGGCGCTTCATGCTGGAAAAGCCTCCAATGTGGCTGAATGACAACAATTCTGCAAAACTCCTCCCCAGCGCTGTAAGAGACTCATTGCAAGTTATCACAAACGCTTGATTGCAGTTGTTGCTGCTAAGGGGGGCCCAACCAGTTATCAGCTTTAGGGGGCAATCACTTTTTCCACACAGGACCATGTAGCTTTGGATTATTTTTTGGCCTTAATAATAAAAAGTTTCATTTAAAAACTGCATTTTGTGTTGAGTTGTGTTTCATTGACTAATATTTACATTTGTTTGATGATGTGAAACATTTAAGTGTGACAAACATGCAAAAAAACAAGGAAGGGGGCAAACACTTTCTTGCACCACTGGATGTCTTTCTCTTTTTTGTGCGTTCTAAAGATATAAAACAGCTAAAAAGAGGGAGGTAATTCATGGCACATTCATGATTACATGGAATACTTACAGTATTTTGGTCAATTTAAGCATTACTGGAACTTCCTTCCCGGGTGCATTGATTCCACATAGCAACATAGAAAGGAACGCTACACCTCGCGTCAACTTTTCCAAACTGAACAACAAAAACACAGCAGCAGCGGCAGCAGCTCCGTTATGTCACGTTACCTTTCGCTGGTGGCCTGAGGCGCTGTGAGAGCGTGTGGCGTAACAACGTTAATAACAATCATAATAGCAACAATGTTAATATGCAGGCCACATTATGCAAACGGGGCGTTGTTGGCGCTTTCTGGAGTTTTTTTCAGTCGGCTTTTTAGGCGGAATAGCTGCGTCCCGTTACGTGCATTCTTAGCAGCCTCTTTTTCATCAAGTTTTGATATCTTCAGAACGAACAGAAAAGAGAAAGACGTGTGTTCGTGCGTCACGTGATCTCACTTCGAAGTAAGAAGATGGTGATTCATATTTTTTGCAGAATCTTGCGGCCCTAACTGAACTAACCAAACTCATCGGCGGGTGTCGCGTCGCTACGATGCCCCACCACACACGCACACATCACTGTTCCAAATTGAACTGAACTCTCCTGCTATGTGAAAATGTGGCTTTTACGTAAACATCCATCAGATCGGATAGATCAGCCCAGGATGCTGACCTCCTGGCGTCCCGCACAAACACATGCATCAAGCAGACACGATGCAAACACCAAGATAATGAAAACCTTCTGGGGTCTGACGGCAGGTTGCTGCGCACGTTCACCACGCATGATGACTGAAGCACTTTCTCTCCAACCGCACATAAAGCCCTCACCCCGCAGCACGTGACCACGTATGGCCAACCCGTACCACCGAAGACGCCACGCTTGCCTCATAATCATGTGTTACCTTTATAACGATCATAACGTAGATCTGTAAGGACTTATACACTGAAGAAGATTATACTGCCTCTGAATGTATGTTCATGCTGAATATATGCTGTGTCAAACATGCCTGCCGACTGGTCCTTTCCAAACTGCAGCACGGTGGACGTTGCAAGCGGGACAATGAAGCACGATGAGCAGAAGTGCTGAAACGCACACGCTATTCACATCTGTGCTGATAGGCGCCTGCAGGCGGCCTCTTGGGATGCTCACCGTTATTTCAGTCTGGAACCACTTTAGAATAAAAGCACAAGATTTGTTCCGTTTTTTTTTTTTTACCCACGCAGAGAACACACTCCTGGACACAAAAAATGTCCCAAAAATGGCCCCCACACTTGGTATAATTGGACAATGTGTGTGTGTGTGTGTGAGTGCACACAAGGTCCTTTGAAGTGCCCCCGATACCAGCATGATCACCTCAATAGAGTGACTGTCATGCCGTCATGCGGTGTGCCAACCACAGACAGCAGTTTGGTTTTTGGACGATGCAAGGAAGCCACTCGCTAGTCGAGTCTGCGTCGGGTTTGCGAAAGAACAGAAATGCAGACCACGTGGCACGAGCTTTTTTCTGCATCTGTTCCTATCGAAATTACGCAGGCACACAAGCTATGTTCTTTGGATGACATCGGTTCCTTTTGAATTCCCACACTGCAGAACAAAGTGTTTGTAAGCGCTCCCGAGATGGTTGAAATCAGGTGGGAGGTGGCCACACCGATGGGGGAATAAAAGTGTGCGTGTGTGTGTGTGTGTGTGTGTGTGCGCGTGAGGCTTAGAAAGAGACTGACACCAGGATTTGACCACGTACTGTCAACATACATCAACATGAGTGGAAGAAACCCAATACGCTACTGCAATAAAACACGCTGACACTGTGCTCATTTGTGCTGATACCAAGGACAGACTTTTCGAGGCTCTTTTCGTGCCACAGAGTGGAAAAAAAAAATAAGTTTCATGAGCTTTCAGTCGAGTTTTAACACGGCGGACTATTTCATTATCACAGTAACATTTTCCAAAGGTGTGCGGCAGTGATGTACGGTCAGAGGAGGGCCTGTCATCATGGAAACACATGCACAGTAAATTTCCCCGCTGTGGGATAAATAAAGTACATACAATACAATAACTAAAAAAGCATTGTGATTTACAGCATAAATATTAGTCCTACATTTATTTTATGTGCATATTTAGATTCATTCACCATGAAAACATACCATGAAAGGGTTTGAATGACTTCAAAAATGTAACAATGTTAACATGCTAATGTTAGCATGCTAACAACTACCATTGTTTGTATAAGTGCCTACCTCTAAAAATGCTAAAAATGTCAGTGTAATTATGTTAGCATGCTAACAAGTATGATAGCGTTAGGTGTCTGCTTAAGCTCGTTAGCATTCTAGCAATGCTAACATACTAATGTTAGCATGCTAACACCCAGCATAATAGTGTCTACCCATGAAAATAGCA
The DNA here is from genome assembly GCF_027744805.1 of Dunckerocampus dactyliophorus. Lineage (NCBI taxonomy): Eukaryota > Metazoa > Chordata > Actinopteri > Syngnathiformes > Syngnathidae > Dunckerocampus > Dunckerocampus dactyliophorus. The sequence continues at coordinate 1,931,264 of NC_072826.1, forward strand.
AAAAATGCTAGTATGCTAATGTTATCATGCTAACACCTAGCATGATAGCGCAATGTATTGGGAAGGCTAAATGTCCTGAGTGCTCTGACCTTTTTTTGTGTGGAGTTATATGCACAAATCCTGAAATTGGTCCTACCACGCAATGTTCGATAATCCTTTAAAAAATTCCTGAATCCAGACGCTGATCCGGATCACCCTTTCCATTGATGCTAACAACGTGTGCCACTCAGTGCAGCAGGAACACTCCATTTCTGTCGGCATGGCTTGGAAAGCTCCACATTTACACCACCAAGTCGTGCGGGTGTAATGCCTTCCCCCCCCGTTTTGCTCTCTTCTCGCGGGCTCAGCTTCTAAAACCTGTGGCTCATCCTCCGTACATTTAGTCCCAAAAAGATAAGGTTATGGATCCTCATTTGTTCAAAAGTAGTGGTCTGCGGCGGCTCTCACCAAGTCTGCCATGATTAGTAGTTACTTTCTATGCCGCTATTGCCGACGGAGGTAGCGTTAGTTCCTAACAAAGGGCTCTGTGATATCAATGCACCAGGAAAGCAATTCGTTAATGTCTAAGATGACCAAAGTACGGAAAAAATAATGGAAGTATTACATGTTATCACAAAGACCTTCGGGAAAACACTCTGCGGCCTGATGAGATAAAAGCTGAACTTTTTGGAAGGTGTGTGTCCCATTACATCTGGCCTAAAAGTAACGAAAAAGAAAAGAAAAATCCCAACAGTAAAATATGGTGGTGGTAGTGTGATGGCCTGAAGACTTGCTGTGCTAAATGGAACCATGTAAGTACTACATGTTGTACTTACTTATACTTCAGGGCTTAAAATAAATGCATCAATTAATTACATGAATGATTCAATCATTAATTTATTTCATTAATTAATGCTGTGATATGAAAGCACTACTTTTAAAATACCAGAAACTTGTGGTGGATTTTTCATCCGTATCGGACTGGTATGACCGACACCAGCCTGAGTTTTACTTAGTATCGGATCGGAAACAAAATGAGCGTTTATTGTCACCATGGTTACCCCGAAGCTCCAACTCTCAACTTTCAGACATGAAGGGCAACGGCACAAACGGCAGCTGAAACCCAGAACCCAACCAAGTGGACCTGCTGCGAGGCACCGCTGCACTAACCCCCCCACGACTTCAGTGAAGAAGGTATCGATATCCCCCCCATGTCTGTGGTTTTCTGCATTTCTTCCTTTCTCACACGAGTGGAGGGCGCCGATACGGTTTCAAAGTGTGCGTTTTGTTTTTTTTCCGTTTGCAAGGGGCCGCTTCCAAGGGGTTAAGCGTGCAGGTTGGCTGGATCTTAATGCCACTCGCTCAGAACCCAGAAGCAGGCTGGCTTTAAACCAGCCTTCTCCTTGGCCCCTCTCAAACTCCCAGATCCTCTCAGACATAGTTTTCATATTAAAAGAAAACAAGTTACACAAATGAGACAGATGGTTCTTGTTTGTGATGACAGTTGCGCTGCATTCCCCCCCGGCTCCCCACCAACCCCCACAATCTTCTCCCTCTCGCTTTTCTGTCTCTTTTCCGTTTTGCTGTCACACGGAGCAAAACAAGCGGAGTGGCGCAGGGGCGTGTATTGGCGACAGGCGGAAAAGTTGATGTTAGAATCATTTGGCTTGCAATTTGGCATTTTTATTCAGTTTTCTTGAATATACTCTAATCACACCACGACTTCACACGGTCTTATTATGCGCTGTTACCTTACGCAGGCATGCCAATCAATGAAGCAAGCGAAAACACTAAATTGTAATTGCAAAGTAAAATGATTACAGTTATTCAGCAATAGAGTGGAACCCTGCGCGTTCGTGAGTCAGCATATAATATTCTTTTTCTCTCCGAAAACAGACAGTTTTTTTCCTCAGGAAACGCATCTCATTCACCGTAAGTCATGCAGTAAACGTACAGCAGGCACGTGCCACTGTTTTTACATGTTTCGGTCTTTATTCGGGATGTTCCCATCGATCGGCCACTGAGGAATATTGGCCGATTCGCCTTTCAACACCGATCACAAAAGCTGATCGCCCGTGGCTTGTACGATAACAGCGTGCAGCGTAGTGTTTTGGGTGGCGCCCTCCCCCCACTTTCCTTCACACTGCTTCATTGAACACGGCTTCTGAAGGACCAACAACTGACGGAGTACGGTGAGTTGTTGAGGCCCATACGGCACCCCTGGCCAATATCGCTCATCTTAAACAAAGTGAACAATTTATAACGAATCCACATGATCGGTAATTTCACTCATCAATGATCGGTATCGGCAGCATAAAACTCTGACTGGAGCATCCCTACTTTTATGCTTTTTATTGGCCAAGCCTTGAAATTTCGCACTCTCTTTGGCCGTCCTTGAAGGCACCACAGTTGTGTGCTGTGACGAGCTACGCTGTCTCTCCACTTCCACTCGTTCATCCATCATCTGACATCATCATATCTCGTCATACATTTTATACTTTAAATGTGTTAAATAAGTGTGAGGCATATTCAGGGATTAAACCTGGATTGTGTCCTGAGGGAACGTGTGTGTGTGTGTGTGTGTGTGTGTGTGTGTGTGCTGTGGTGTGTTCACAGTCTGTAAAGATCTTAGACATCGTGCATGTTGTGACAACTGGACAATGGAGTTCAGTCTGTGATGGTGTGGGTGCACGTGGGTGCAACTTGCACATATGGCAAGCCCCCATCCATGCTCAAATGTACATGGAGGTTTTGGAGCAACAATGTTTTAGACTCTAGAAGTTGTGGTCACGGGTCTCCAGTATCTGCTTATTCCAGCATGACAAAAGCCAAACCACATTCTGCAGGGTGGAGGACGGAGAGCAAAGTCTACCAACAGACTGAGGCTGAGGTCGTACATCCAGCAAGATTGCCAGGTTTAACTCCATTATTCAACAATAATTACTGACTGACAATTCCGCTTATATTATTACAAACCCAAGTGATGATCCGTGTTCGGGTGCGTTCACATTTGTCGTACGGTACTCTGGTCCGAACCAAAAATTGTATAAAAGATGCTAAGTGTACACTTGAGTTCGGTTGGGTTAACGTTCACACATCACGCATAAGCATCAAGCCAACGTCCGCCCCAGGGGGCCTTCTACCAGCTGGGCATGCCACTCAATACGAAGGCCAGATGACCGAGCTCCTCAGCCTCTCTTAGGGAGTCCAGCCCCCCCGTACAGGAAACTCATTTCAGCCGCTTGTGTCCGCGACCTCGTTCTTTCGGTCACGACCCAAAGCTCATGACCATAGGTGAGGGTGGGAGCATAGACGGGCCGGTAAATTGAGAGCTTTGCCTTCCGGCTCAGCTCTCTCTTCACCAGGATGGTCCGGTACAGCGACCGCATCGCTGCATGAAGCTGCAGGGGTGCCCACGGCTGGCGTCTGTTAAACACGCACATCATCTTCATCATCACATCAACGCAAATTGGGCTGAATTTGCATCAAAATATGCAATTTGTAACAAAAACAAATACATTCTATGTCAAAATGTATGCTCAGCAGCAGCCATGGGCACCCCCCCATGTCGTCAGAATAGAACAATTTTGAGAAAATGATTTCACTGCGAGATTGATAGTCAAACCGCACTCATCCGAATCGAATCATCGAATAGTCGACTATTCTTAGACACCCCAGAATAAAGGTAGGTCAATGCTTCTGATAGGGATTAGGCCAGCAGAGAAGGCATTGCGGGCCCTGACTGCACACAATTGTCTGTAATGATACCTCATTTACTGGAGGCCCTAAATAACCACCACTGTTTGCTGCTAATGAACCACGTTTTTGTATATTTGCACAGGCACAATTTCCGTGAGAACACACATGCCACACATTAACGTAGCCTTGCATGTTCTTCACGAGGACACTTTTAGAAAACAGACTGTTCTCTCATAAATAACCCCGACTTTGATTAGTTCAGAATAACAGGAGACCAGAACTGGCCCGGAGTCAAAAGACAAACAAAACTGCTCTGTTGTACTTTGTGACATCATGAATGTGAATTTCAAACAGGTCTGGATCGCGTCTGTGTAGGCTCTCAGTCATACAGGAGTTGTCCATTGAGGACCACTAGAATTGTCCTCAACTGCTGATTGAGGACCACTAGAATTGTCCTCAATCAGCAGTACATCTACACCTTAAAGCAACCAATCACTCTTTTGAGGACAGCGACGTAAAGATTTTGGCCAAAGAAAACAGATGGTTTGAAAGAGGAGTAAAGGAAGCTATTTTTGTGAAACAACAGAACCCATCATTGAATCGGAATGGTGGTTTGAGGTTTAATTTGGACCCTGTCTTCAGCAGGTTACTGAGACCAAAACCCACAGCTCTTAAGTCTTGCAAATGAGGTAGAGCCAGGGCCAAGCCAGAACAATAGATGCTAACTAGCCAGTATCAGAGTCGTTCATACCCAACTACAGGGAGCTACACTTCCCTTTTATCGGAGGTGCTAATGGCAGGAGAGGATTATACCAAACCTCCGCCCAGGCTTAGTGTCAGGAACCAATAGGAGGAGGGTGTTGGCACACCAATTCCGCCCACTCTTACTGTATTTAAGGCCTAGGCTACCAGCACTTGTTAGTTCGCTGACGAAGCTCTTCGGATGAGGAGCGAAACGTTCGACACTTTCTTAACAGAAGTACAGATGACGTCTCAAGAAGCCTTTCCCTCAACAGGTCTGGATGTCACGGCGGGCCAAATGCAGTTCGATACACAAATACATGTAAAGGCCTCATCTCAAGGAGATTAGGATCGATCAGAGGGAGAAGAAGGAATGTCTTATGAGTGAAAGTGACGAGGTGTCTCAGAGTGTTGATGGGGGGTTTCGCTCCCGTGACTTCATCTCCGCGTGCAAAAATGGAGGCTCACCGTCAGCTCACCTCTCACTACACACGTTGTTGTGGCCGCGTGTCTGTCATCGCTGAGATTTCGCATGAACTACAAAGAACCTTCCCTTCACACCTGGACACTAAATGTACTCGTCCACCTGAAGACGTGCTTGTCTGCAGGGAAACCAAGGGGTGTCGGAGCGTGTGTGTTACATGTGTCTTTAAGTCGACAGCAGCCCGCCGTGTCAAAATAATCCTTGCAGTGACCAGTAAAAGTGTCACTGATGGCCACCTGGCTGTCGAACACACACACACACACACACACACACACACACACACACACACAGCGGACTCACACAACACCCAGTTGTGTGTTTTAAAAGCGCGAGCAGCCACAGTTCAGTGAGGTGAATGCAGCCAACAATGCAAAGCTCATTCACAGTTTGGTGAAGTTTATATTGAAATAAAAGCCACAGTTCATTTTAGTCTTGGGAACGTATTAAAACCAGGAAGTCCAGACTCAGAGAAGGGGTGCGATTAAATAAGCTGTATTTCTTCCTACTCCTTTTTGGACGTGTTGAAGTGTGCTTGAATGTACCGTTGTTATGAATGCTGGACATCAACTAAAGCGTTACCCTTGCATTTGGCTGACCCCTCCTGTCGAGTGAAAAGCCTTTACCTCCAAATTTGGTGTTGGGAATATTTTTAATAAACTTGAGGATTAAATGTTCCCTCATATGTTGAGTTTTCTCCAACTGCTTAATCTAAATAAACGATTTAACCCCCCTCTTGGATCATCTGGGAAACATACAGCATCGTCTTACGGCTGAACATAGGGATTTTTTCCGTGCTCATAAGAAGCTAGAGGCAGACCTACAGTATTACAGATGCGTGGCGCATGATAGAGCAATGACACTGCAGATATATGCTGCCTTGTATCAGAAGTGCTCAGTCTGAACCATCTACAGGTTGTAGTAAAGGATAGAAAGCGGGACATCTGGTGATTGTGCCCATAAAGTTGTTCAGGTTGGAATTCAACCAAGTGTGAAACAGACACAAAACAGACTTTGTAAGGCCTTAATGCGTAGCATCATGGGAGGCTTCAGACGTCTAGTCTGAGGGCTGTCCTATCTGGTCTTTGAGCATGAACTGATGAAGACTGCTAGGATAAGTAAGATGAAACGTCCTCTGACAGTCCAGTTGCGATCAGAGCACTGAATTGGCCGCATTGAATCGAGCGATTTCACGCTTGTATTCCAGTTTAGGATGTTAAAATGCAAGCGCAAGACAGCTAGAAAACCAAGATGCCAACTTACAGTGGAGGAAATTGTTTGATCTCCTACTGATTTTTGAAGTTTACTCTCTTCAAAGACTTGGTCAGTCCATAATTTTATGGGAGGTTTATTTTAACTGAGAGATTCAAAGATGGGGTGAGGAGTTCAGTCATCCAGGAGGAGCTCAGAGTAGCGCCATTGCTCCTTCCTATCAAGAGGACCCAGTTGAGGTGGCTCTGGCATCTAATCCGGATGCCTCCCGGACACCCCCCTGGTGATGTGTTACAGGCATGCCAGCCGCAAGTTGGCCCTGGGGCAGACCGAGGACATGCTGTCTCAACGCCTCGGTGTCTGCCCGGTGGAACTGGTACAGGTAGCCGGAGACCAGGAAGTCTGGACTTCCCTACTGAGACTGCTGTACCCAGACCCGGATAAGTGGAAGAAAAGGAATGGATGGATGGATGCATTCAAAGACAACTTGGGAAAACATAGTGTGGTCAGATGAGACCAAAACTGAGCTCTTTGGCATCAACTCGATTTGACATGTTTGGAGGCAGAGAAATGCTGGACATGACCACAAGAACACCATCCATTCTGTCGAAGGAGGTGGACATGTTCTGCTATGGGACTGCGTCTCTGCTAAGGCTACAAGACGATCAGGCTGATGAAGGGTTCCATGTACCGTAGACTCTTGAGATGAGAACCTCCTGGCTTCAGGAGGACAACTGAGGATGGGTCATGGATGGGTCTTCCAGCATGACAATGACCAAAAACAAGGCAACATAGGAGTGTCTCAAGTGAAGACTCACGAGGACCCTGGAGTGGTCTAGCAAGGCTCTGGACCTTCATTTCATAAAAAATCTTTGAATGGAGGTCAAGCTTCCGAGTTGCCAAGCAAACCCCTTCAACAATCAGGCTTTGGAAAGTGTCTGTAAAAAGGAGAGCAAAATCCCTCCTGAGATGTTCATAATCCAGGAGACCAGCTATAGTAACTAGAAACTTCTTATGTCTGTGTTTAGCAGGCTTTCTCCACCAAGTACTAATCATGTTCAATACTTACGTCACGCAATCAAATACAAATGAATTTACAGCTTTTCTTTGATGCTTTTCTCCGGATTATTTGTTTAGATTCTGTGTTAAAATGGAATGGAATATGGACTGGATCAAATACTTATTTTGCCAACTGTAAACATTACATTACAAGCTGGAACCACACCGGGCACTCAACCTAAATTACACCTCTACACCACAACCAACATATGGGAATGCTAGTCGAAGATCCTCAAAATGACAGGAGCCCGGCTGTACGTAGGAGCAACAGCAATAACACTGGTCAAAAGTCTCCTATCTGACAGGAACATTGCTGTTTTTAAGGACATACTGCAAAAAGACACTGTATGCCAATCAAGTAGCCTCTCTATATGACAAGAGTGCGCTGCTGTTTTTCAGGAATCTGCTGCAAAACGTTAAGTCCCTGAAAAGTCTTGAACTGAAGTTGAGGAGCGGTCTGACGTCATTCTTGGCCCACATTTGGCCTGCAGGCCACCAGTTGAAGAGCTCTGATTTAGAGGAAAACCTCATTCCACGTGTTTGCAAGCGATGTGCATAGTTGCGTACCTGCTGGACAGGCTGTCTTTGCAGGTGTTTTTCTGTTGTCCATGCATGTGAACACATGCATAGCCAGCCTGTCCTTGCCATATTTTCCTTTTCCACACAATAAAAATACAAACGCTTTCGTTTTTGAGCTGAACTCAAAAGATCTACATTTTCTATGTACACTATCGGCCTCTCTCTGCCAAATACGGTTCATAAATCTCTCTAAGTGTGTTAGTCAGCATTCAGAATGAATAATTCAGCTCGGCCAGCGCATTGCACGGGTGTGACTTTGGATGGCCACAATAAAAGGTGCAGTTGAACTGACTTACGGTACTGCAAGACTCCGATACATCAGCACGCTTGCCTCTTCTGTCACATGCAGGTGGGGGCAGCACATACAGGATGGACAATACAATAATCTTCACCAGTCTTGTGCATGTTTGAGGAGTCTGGAGCACGCCTGCTGAGAGCAGACTTAATGATGATTGGCCTCTCCCAGAGGACAAAACATTTAGAGTCATTTGTCAAACATGATGAAGACCAATGGAGTCCAGGTGTTATCCCTCCACAAGTGTGTGTACGGAACGTATACATGCGCGCACACGGAAATATTCCAGCAGACAGGAATGCCCTCCGTTCAGCCTGCGTGATAATTAATGGCTGTCAGTGTCTCTTTAGTGCAAGAAGGTGCTGACAGCACTCGAGAAACGCAGGGAATGTGTGAAGCCCTCAGAGATCTATGGGGGTAGCTGCGGGAGCACCCGGGACTGACCGTCAAGTCGTAGCAAGTGATGCAGGTCACAGGGTGAAAGCCATTTATTTTTTTTTACCACCAGCACTGCTCACACTGTCAAATGTCTGCATAGTTGCATGCGTGTAGGTTCATAATGGTAATAAGTGTTTAGTCTATATTAATTATCAAAGTTCCATTGGAGTTCATCATGTTTATAATTGCACCATTATGCAGAAGCCAAGTTGGTTTCAGCTTGAGATCACCAACAGATGACAGATGAAGGACATTTACCTTCAGGAATTTTTTGGTAAGCAGCAGATTTCATGGTTCCATCTGTCACAGCAAGGTCCAGGTCCTGAGGCAGCAAAACAGCCCCAGACCATCACACTACCACCACCACATTTTACTGTTGCTATGATGTTCTTTTTCTGAAATGCGGGGTTACTTTTATGCCAGATGTAATGGGACACACACTTTCCAAAAAGTTCAACATTTCTCTCATCAGACCACAGAGTATTTTCCCAAAGGTCTTGGGGATCATCAAGATGTTTTCTGGCAAAATTGAGACGAGCCTCAATGCTCTTTTTGTTCAGCAGAGGTTTTGGAACTCTGCCATGCAGGCCGTTTTTGCCCAGTGTCTTTCTAACGGTGGAGTCATGAACACTGACCTTAACCGAGGCAAGTGAGGCCTGCAGTTCTTTGCTTTCTTGGAGTCATTTTGGTTGGCTGTCCACTCCTGGGAAGATTTGTGGATAATGGCTCTCACTGTGGTTCGCTGGAGTCCCAAAGCTTTACAAATGGCTTTATAACCTTTACCAAACTGATAGATCTCATGTTTTAAAGGCCATTCAGGTTTGCATTTTTTTTCTCCGTTAATAATAGAAAGTTTCATTTAAAAACTGCATTTTGCGTTTAATTGTGTTGTCATTTAAGCAAATTGTACATATTTAAGCAAATTGTATGTATTAATGGCCTAAATGAAGCAGTTTCAAGCATAAAAATAGCTAAATGAAGGAAAATCCAAATATAAGCCATTCAAATGACATGATATGAAGTGTAATACAGTATCTGTGACTATTTAAATTTGTTTGATGAGGTGAAACGTGTGACAAACATGCAAAATAATAATAATAATCAGCAAAGGAGCCGATACTTCTTCGCACCACGGTCTTTGTGTCAAGGACGGCAAACCAAAGGCTGCCCGTTGAGCTGAGTTCAATTCCCAACATTTCTGGTATATTTAATGTGGTTTTATTATTTTTTATTTTTGTCTGTGTTGTAAAAACCTGCTTTCATTTAACCTAAACCAATTAACTATCCCTTCTTAAACTTACATTTACATGCAAATAACGTGAGGTTGCCGTGTGTCCCAACACAATACTGGAAGAAGAAGGTGCTTTTTATGGCTCGACAGCGCCTCTTACTGGCTTCTTATTGCTTGGGAGCCACGTTGTGATGAAGCCAGTGTGAAATGTTCAGTTAGATAAATATGAGCCTTCTTGAATTCTCATGATTAATTCAAAGCTGTGTAATCCCTGAAGTGACTTTGCAGCAACAATCATCAAAAAACGGAGGCGACGTGGTAAAGGCAATTAAGGTATAAGTTTAATATTTTTAAGAATGCATATACAAAGAACAAAGACTTTAGACAAAAGCATTTGGTTTTTCACCAAAACAACTACAAGTTATAATTGATACTGACTTTACCGCCAGTAAAAGAAAAGCCAACCAAATCTTCACTCAACAGTCTCTCTGCCATTAAGAGGTTTTATTGGGCAAAACCACTCCAGTAACCTCCTGTGGTCGTCTTGTTATAAACCGACAAGTATAACTTTGAATGTTTTATATTACTAAGAGATGGAGGACAACAACAGTAAATATCACAAACAAACAAAATGAATAAAAAGAAACATTTTGGTAAAAGTGGAGTGCCACCTGACAATATAGTTCATCTGTTGGGCCACATGCTCCACTCCACAGTCAAAAAGGTTACGACGGAGCGGACATGTTGCCTTCATAATCACATTTTGTTTGCCGACACGACACTGTAAAGACGTGTAGTGAGCCTCACGTTTGAATTGTTGCCAGTACACATAACACAGCATTCCTTTAAAGCAGGGGTGTCAGACACTGCAGTACCAGTTTCTCCAGCAGGTGATTTAATTGATGAGCTCCTTCCCTCAAATTCAAGGTGCTGATCATTAAAATCACCTGCTTTAGTGACTGGCTGGTAAGGAAACCTGCAGCGTCTCGGCCCTCCATGGCACGAGTTTGACACCCCTGCTTTAAAGGGTCGCTGACATGATTTATCAACTTAGGTTCTATATTGTTTGGAATTATGTTCGACGTTGTCTGTTTTTTGAAAGCGAACGGTACATTTGTAAAAAATTACATTTAAAGTGCGTGGCGGGCAAGATTGCAAACATCGGTCTTGGAAAGGGGGCGTTTCCAGAAGTGACGTTGGTGAAGGCACATTCACACGTAAACAGACACAGCGACATACCAGACAGAGGATGTTTACAACGATTTTAGCCAAGATTTGAACGATTTCTCAACAAGTGTTCGAGGAGGAAGAAACGTCTTCAGATGAAATAGGGAGAACTTGCAGAACAGGGAATGAAGCCGTATTTCTTTGAGCCACCGACGATGAAACTAGCGTGTCGGACAAGGAAGAAACATGGAGATGGAGAATTAAGTGTAAATTACATTGGAGTTGCTTATCCTTCAATGATTGTTTTAAATTGGCTTCTGAATGAGCTTAAAGGGGTCCTTACAGCCTTTTTTAGTGTGTACAGTGTTCTCTCGCTACATCGCAGTTCACCTTTCGTAGACGCGCACATTTTTTTAAGTGCAATTTTGTACTTTTTTTTTTTTTTTTTTTACAGCGTATGAACGTGCATCGTGTGTATTAGAATGATCTTGTGTACTGTACGTGTCCAGTTCGTCTCGTAAATACAGAGCCACAACAGTCCTGATTTGCTAAGGGAGAACCCGCCCATGGTGTTCTGCATTCTGGTTTGGCTGGACACCATTGTCAATCAATCAATCTCCTTCGTGCAGGACTGCCTGTTGTACAATCGCTAGCTGCATGCGATCATACATGCTGAATGAAGGCAGAAGTTACGTGGCTGTAGGGCGCCTGGAATACAGTAAATGCATCTTCGGTTCATGGAGGACGAGGAGGAGGAATACGTTTTAACAAGGATACAAAAACGCTACAGCCTCGTGGCATCAGGACAAGGCACGATCAGAGGAGTGAAATATGCGTGAGTCACTTAATTTCTTGTGTCCACTCTTGTAAGATAATCATTAAATTTCACACAAAATTAGAGAGTTTAAACAGGAGAATGTGATAAAACATTAATGTCCGTCTGAGCAAAGTGTACCACGTGTATGGTGAGGGGTTTTACAGCCTTAAAACAAAAATTCTACAAAAATATAGTTGACTACTTCAGGGATTTCACTTATTGCGGGCTATTTTGGGAACCTATACCCCGCGATAAAGGAGGGAAAACTGTATTTTGCTGCCGCCGCTGCCCCCAAACGTCCATCCATTTTGTATGCTGCTTATCCTCACTATCGCTGTGAAAATGTCTTTTATAACATGTCTTCTGCTTTGAATGCTTGTTACTATGGTGCCATAGTGTTTACAATATGTAAAATGATTTAACTGTTCTGCGGCAACTTTGACATGGTTTGTCTTGTCGCTTCCTGTGTAGCATTGCATCAGGAATAGCATCCTGGCATCCCAAATGCGTTTATACTGTACTTTCAAGCCAAAGGCTTCTTGTAAAGGTGTTCTTTAACAGCAGTCTTCAGTGAAATGAACAGAATGCGAGGTGATTCGTCCGTTTGGCTGTCGTTCTCTGTAGCTGCTTCGTTCATTGTCGTCTTAAACATTCATCTTTTGGAAAAGACAACAAACTTACAGTACCACTGGGACACTGTGGACAGCCAGTGGCAACAACGGTTTGGCATGACTACTATTTTGATGAAAATTAAACCAAACGAAGTCGACGACCCGCGTCTAGAAGCTTTGTTTACGCTGTGCCCATAGCCATATACACCTTCACCCACTTCCAGAAACGCCCCCTTTCCGAGACCGATGTTTGCAATCTTTCCCACCACGCACTTGAAATGTAATTTACTACTTTGCCGTTCGCTTTCAAAAAATTAACAACATAGAACATAGTGACAAACCATATATAACATATTTAAGCAAAGCTGATAAAGTGACCCGTGTAATGTGAGGCATACATTGAACCAGGAGCCTGCTGCACTGTAACTTGGTCCCAGGAAAAGCATAGCGAGGACACTTTTTTTCTAACACTGTTCAGGTTCCCTGCATGTAAGGGTCATTTCATGTGGCAATAATTGAAGTTTGGCGACTCATCCCTGAATAATCATATTCCGGAGGAACCGCAAAACTTCAGTGTGAAACGGAACGGAGGAATGGCAACATTTTAAGAATTCAACTTCAGCGTGGCCGTGTTGTTAAACTTAGTGGTTAAACGTGTGGAGTGTCATGTGTCTGGGGTGCACCATGCCATTATCATTACCTCACGCGCTGGGAACAACTAAGGAGGACCGGGGCGGGGCTTGTATCATGAAAACTGGCTGAAGACGATTAGAATGGTAGATCAGGCCTCAACACTGATTGCATTTAGATCAATCTAGTTAAAAGCTCATCAACTTTAATTCCACATGTACGTAAAGCTTGGTATCAGAACCCCCACTGCTAATCTGTTGGCCAGAGCAGGCTTATCTTCTACCCTCAGTAATCCAATTTAAGGGAGACGAATCTTATTGCAGAGAAAAATGTGGAACATATGCCGTCGTCTTTGTGGTCATCCCTTGGCTGCACAATGCTGTCTAGCAACAGGAAATGTTTTGGAAGGGTGGCTGGGGTGGGGCATGTATCAGGTGTGTGTTTTTATGTGTAACGTGTGTCTGCTTTGAAAGGAAGAAGCATCTCATAGCAGCACGCATTTGCGCTTCTTCTTGGGTTCTGGGGGCTCCAATGCAGCCAATATCGCCTCATCAAACACATTCTTTAGGCCTTTCTGTGAACAAAAACAAACACACAGGCTAAATAAGGGGGAAGTGCAAACATGCAGAGGTCAAACAAAAGTAAATTAAGTGGGGGTGAAAATAGCTTGGTATTTTTGGATGCGTGCAGCTGATAAAAAATAGAAAGTGTCAGTGAAACGAGAAGTGACAACACATAAAAAATTTGTTGGATCAATTCTGACTTATTGATCCCGAGTACTAAAGTAATCCCTCGTTTACTGTGGCTAATTAGTTCCAGACGCGACCATGATAAGTCAATTTCCTCCAAGTAAATATTCTAATACTCTTGTAGTCCGAGCATAGAAAACCTTTTTATGGCCTTCTAAATAGTTTTTTTTAACATTATTAGAGCCCTCTAAACATGAACTAACACCCCTATAGTCACCTTTACACTCGTATTACCCAATAGTGTCGACATAATAAGATTAAATAAGACATTTAAGACTACACTATAAAAGTGTTGCCTTGGGGAGCAGAGTGGTGAGTGAACAGGAAGTGACGTCGGGGATTGAGAGTTGAGTTTTAGCTTGGCGTGAGTTACGGCCGCCGACAGTATCTTGTGTTTTGATTAGGGATTATTGTGCCGGTTGTGAGATAATTCAAACCTGCAATAAAAGCCTCTTGTTCCAGCGATCAAGCGCTGAACATTACAGTAACGTTACTGACACCTAGTGACCAATCTAGAATACTACTTATCGTTCGCAGTGTCTTCCAAATGCCTTATATTTGTATTTTAGTTCATTTAGGTATTTTTATGCTGTAAATGCTTAGTTTATGCAAAACAATATGTAAAAATTGTAGAATATGCATATTTTGAATAGGCCATATTCAACCACAAAACATGATTTATTAATTCATATATTTTTGAAAAAACGTGATAGAGTGAGGTCGTAAAAAGTGGTGAGGGACGACTGTACTGTTTTTCCTCAAATGTATTTTGACTTAATAGGAAGTGAAGTGCAGAGACAAAATCAAAGTTTGACAGAAGAAAGAAAAAAACAGTGCAAAAGCCCTGTGTCATGTGTGTCATGTTTCATGTAAACAACCCATCAAAAATGGATTTGGCAACAACAATCCACCATTGTGTGTCAGAGGACATCATACGTTCATGCTCGCATTGCATAGCGCTGCACTCGGGATCTGTCAGCTACGGATGCACTGATCCACATTTATTCCACTTCCCATCTGATCCCAACACCTGAATTTGGATCTTTGCTGATAACAAATACAATTGCGATACTGCCTTAATATGCAACCACGACAAAAGGATAACAGCAAATGTAGTTGGGCTCCACACATGCAGGCAGTCAGACAACACGGCATATTAACGTCACTCATAACGTCCGGGTCGCCACATTATCATTATTGGCGAATTGATTCTAGTGTACCGACCCGGAAGTTGTCTGACTGTTTTGTGGCCGTGAATGCGTCAGGCAGAACGCTTGCCAGTGTATTCGCCGCGAGTGCGATGCATGGGTGGAATCAGCTACCTTTGCTGATATTCTTCTTGCCACTTTTGCTGACAACATTAAAGCACAGGAATGGCTCATGGATCGGAAATCTTATTGGCAAGTTACGCTGGTATTAGAAGCCGATACTGGATCAGATCAGTCCCGTCCCCACTGTTAACTTTATATAGCCAGTTGCAACAAAGCCAAAGGCACTGCATGCCACAAGCTTCATCATGTCAAGTATGCAGCAAGCCTACATTAGTCGAGTAGCACCGGAAAAAAGATGGAGCCGCAGGAGCAAATGTAGCTCACATATGCTTTTATTCATTTTTATAATATTCTTTATATTAGAATAACTTGCATGCGCCCCATTTTTAAACGATTAAGAGCCGAGGTCAGCAATTTATGTTATTAATGTGTATGTATGAATACTGCGCATGCTGAACTAATTTCCCATCTGTGTGTGTGTGTGTGTGTGTGTGTGTGTGTGTGTGTGTGTGTGTGTGTGTGTGTGTGTGTGTGTGTGTGTGTGTGTGTGTGTGTGTGTGTTCAAGAACATGGCTACAACATCGATGAAAATTAGGAATTGGTGGGTTTTCCTTGTGTCCCCCCCATGTGCTTGAATTAAACAGAACAAAAAGGTAACATGTCATTATTTTAAGACCTCTTGTTTAAAATACATCACTTGCATAACCAAAATAACAGTATATACTGTATGTAATTGTTACTTCGAAAAGTAAATAACACATTTGATTTTGCTTTCCTTAGATACTGTATAGGACAGGAATTCAGTATCTTTTTGCAGGAAAAAAAATGATTAATTAAACAATTGTAAAAATTGGTTTACAATTAACATACAAACCATAAACAAATAGATAAAGTGGAATAAGACAAATCACTGAAGCATTCTCAATACAGGCTGGTTTTGCTTATTAAAACATAATATCAGATCGGCATCATGATACCACTATTTGTGGTAGAAGAATATTATGACCAAAACAGGCAACATTAAAGCTTTGTTAATGTTAAAAAAAAAAGATATGTTACAATTAGCAGTCACTGAAGATGGCGGCAGCACACTTATTAAAATATACAGCATTTCCTTTGTCTTTGCATCTCGGGTGGCTCTAGGGCAGCAAGGATAGCTTCATCAAATACATTCTTCAGCCCTCGCTACCAAGAAAGGACAGCATGGCGGGAGCGGGAAGACAACAATATCTCCATCAGCACAGCACAAACAGGAAGATGTGAAAGTAGAGAACAGAAAGAAATCTGGCAGATGGTGGGACAGGGTAAGGTGGTGAATTTCAGAGGATACGTGCACGTTCCGAGTGAGACGCATGCACGCACAAAGACAAATAAGTACAAATATGTTGCCCGTCCAGGTTCACTGCAAAGGAAGCTTCAAAAAAGGAGATGAGGCCCGAGGGCTGAGACGATGTACCGGAAAAAGGAAATTACATCAGTAGGTATGCAACAGCTTTGCAAGGGCAAGAGGGTGATAAGAAGGAAGGAGCAGAGGTGGGAGGCAGCTCTATCAACACTATTGTTCTCTGCCCGAGTCTGTTGTCCACAATGACGGCCAAAAGTCACTTTGGCCATGATCAGTGTATGTAAACTAACAATTATTATATACTGTATGTGAATCAGAGATGCATACACCCACTTCACCAGGAAGGCGATGTGGTCCCACACGGGAGGCTTTAGAGAAGGAAGAGGGGTTTGAAGCTCTGCTTTCTCCTTGACACTAATTGCTAGCCAGAAATTGGTACGCCTCTGTACCGTACTGAAAAATCTGATTAGGAATACCTGTCCCGTTATATCCATAGTGTGCACAGGGGCAAGGGGTGGGACAGACACACATGCACTTGTTTCCTCCAAATCCATGCAATTTCAAACATATTGTGTACAGCAGATGTTACCTGTGTAAGGGCGGAGCACTCCACATATTTCACAGCCTTCAGGTCTCTTGCCAGCTTCTCCGCCGTCTCCGGAGTAATAGGTTTCTGCTTGTTCTTCGCCAGCTTCTCTATCGTGGAGGGGTCATCTCGCAAGTCAATCTGGGTTCCGACTAACAGGAAGGGGGTCTTTGGACAATGGTGGGTGATTTCTGGAACCCACTGGACACACAAAGACACACTTTCTTAGCCGACAAACTGCTGCTGTAACAAGACGTGTCTTCAAATTAGCAGTGCACTTTCTAAACTGTTCTTTTGACACACCAGAGTTAGCTAGTTTGACAGTATCACCCGCCATCCGACTTCTTTAGGACCACATCCCAGGTGTGAGAGAGCGCAAAGGCCCCCTCGTCCCGGTTTATGGTCCTATGGGCACGTTTCCGGATGTCAAATCACCTCTTTGATCCATCAGTGGTGTTTGTTGTCCTCTGTCCCAGTGATGTTTGCTCTATTACAATCCAGAATGTGTTTTTCTCTTTTGCAATGGTCCGAAATGGGGGATTTGAGTTGTTCCTGCTCTGTTTTGTGTGTGGTTGCTCGTGTGCACGCCTTCGCTGTTTCAGTCTCACAATCTGTCCTATGTTCCTTCTTTCTTGTGTTACATTCCCTTCCTGGTTCCCCAATGTATATTCTATTGCAAGACATGCAGGGTATTTCGTATACGACATTACTTTTTTGTTCCTATTTTATCATTTGGATGTACTAGCAGTTGTAGTTTTTATGTTCCTTTATCGGTGTGTTTACGTTGTGTGCCCGGTCACACCTGGGATGTGGTCCTAAAGAAGTCGGACGGCGGATGACGCTGTCGCTGCGATGTCTGTATAAATCAGCTGACATGACCCGTCACAGGAACATCACATGACCACTGTGAGCAAGACTAAAGTGGGCAGTCGATACGGTCAGGTACAAAATAACTCGCTAACACCGGCCTGTAAAAAGAACTGCTTAGAATGCATGGATATTAGTCCAAATGAACCTCATTGGATTAGTAGTGCACTTATTCTCTCCTGAGGTTGCTGATACAAATACTCTTAAAAATATATATATATATATATATGTCAAGGACCAAAAATGAACATATATGCTAAAATAAACCACCTTTTGAGCACAGCTGGCATACGCTACACTATAGCTACCAACATTGACATTGCTTCAACTTAGTAAAAAAAAAAAAAAGACAATACAAGAGAGACACTTGCCTTTTCTTTAACATTTTCAAATGATGAGGGGGAGACAACGGAGAAACACACAAGGAAGACATCTGTCTGGGGATAGCTCAGAGGTCGTAGCCTGTCGTAGTCTTCCTGACCTAGAGAAACGACATACAATCATGTTTAGAACACCACGCCTGGCCATCGACTTTCCAGCCTTGATACAAACGGCACGAGTATAGAAAAAACTAGACGACATCGAGGACCCTGTGATTTCCGCGTTCACGGAATCGAACAAAAAAAAACAATCTACTGTTAAACAAAAAAACTAGACGACATCGAGGACCCTGTGATTTCCGCGTTCACGGAATCAAACAAAAAAAAAACAATCTACTGTTAAACACAAAATCTCGCAGAAATTGACATATGTGAAGGAAATGCTGTCATCGTGAGGAGAAGGAACGTTTGTGTGGGGAATTATTTCCCTGGCGGACCTCTCAATCCTGGAGGAATCTCATCACAAACACTAACCCGTGCCCTCCCAAACTAAACATGTCGAAACGGCGACCTGAAACGCTGGCAAAAGTTGCAGAAAAAAAATGTAACTCATCTCTTACCACACGTGAATGGAAGCCTGTGGGGTTAGCTTGGTTTAGCAGAGCATGCTAGTGCGAGTGCGGGTGTGTGTGTGTGTGTGTGTGTGTGTGTGTGTGTGTGCGCGTGTAACTCAGGCTGCATGTAAGGGTGTGTTTTAGAGTGTGTTTTGCCGCTTGTGAATGCAAACGAGCATTTATGATTCCCGCTGGCATCATGCAAGTTCTGAGTGAAATAAGGACGAGAGGCGCGTTCATTCTTGCTCCCAGCGCTTAAGTCTTAGCCATTAACACGACATTCTCAACAGACTTCCGGCCTTCAAAATAAGAGCACTCTTCATAAAAAGGTCATAAAAATATCTTACATTAATAACGCAATTGGTGACTCAAGCACGGGCATTGCAGTTTGTTGAGGATTTTGTGTGTGCAGAGGCTGACATTCCATGAGAACAGTTAGCCAAGTTACATTTATTTCTGAAATATTGGCCAATGATGTATTGCATCAATAAATGAAAAGGACTAAAACATTTAATTAGCGGACATTTTATTTGCTGACATTTTATTTATTATCACAAAAGTACACACCCTATGTTGGTAAAATAAAAAAAATAAAAACATTTTTAAAGCAGAATTTGTAACAAAAATGAGGGAATTTGGGAGAAAATCAAACGGATTTCATAGGTCTCTATACATGACACGGTTACAGTCGGTCCCTCTACACTTGACTCGAGTGTGTCCTTTGTGGCATTTTCATGCTATTCTTGCACAATGTAGTCGCCTTAATGTAAATGAGGGAACGACAAAACATAATCTGCAATGGCATACAGAGAGTATAACAGTAGAATTAGTAGATTGTGATATACTGTCATGTACTTTTCTTAAAAGTCACGTTAATATCTCTCTGTATCGTCACGTCTCGTGAACTCATGTCTCGTGACACGCCTTTGACTACATAGCGGGGATGCTGTTCCCAAGACATCAAATAAAAAAAAATGGACAAAAATGTCCTGGGCGAACACAAATGCAAAGTTTGATTAGATACATACCTGCAGTATCAAACAATCCCAGAGTATAGGGTTCGCCTCCAATCATTACAGTTACGGCATAATTATCAAACACCTAGAAAACACAAGATCAAAATGTTAGCCATGTTCATTCTTACTATGGACACCAAATCATGTGAATATTTGACAACTATACCATGATGGAAATACAGCTTACCATCCAGTATGTCAAGGAAATTGGGACATACAATGGCAGGCTTCTATCCACATGAGTATCAAATACTTACTGTAGGTACATATTCAGAGGGAAACTTGTTTGTGGTGTAGGAGATGAGCAGGCAGGTTTTACCCACCGCACCGTCCCCGACTACGACACACTTAATGGTCTGCATATCGCTCTTTTAAAGGGTTCACTATTCATTCAATACCTAAAGGAGGAAAGGGAAAAAAAAGATTAACTTATTTCTCATAATAATTATTAATCAACTTAATATTGCGTATGACTCCCGTGAACTTGGGAGCACTCCATCAATAACATTGATCGAATCATCTGGAATGGCAAAGAAAGCAGTATTGCACGACTCTCAGACTTCATCAAGATTCTATGGTTTCATCTTCCAAGCCTCCTCCTTCCTAAAACCTCAAACACGCTCAGTAATGTTCACGTCTGATGACCGGGCTGGCCAATCCTGGAGCATCTTGGCCTTCTTTACTATCCTCAACTTTGATGTTGGAGGCGTAAGTATGAGAAAGAACGCCCTCCTGCTGAAGAATTTGCCCTCTCTTGGGATTTGAAAGGTAAACGGCAGCAAGAATTCAGAGACAACTAAACATTTGTGTCGCATTTGCCAAGGTCCACAGCTTGCAGAAAGAATGGACTGTAGAAGACTGGCAGAAGGTTGATTTTTTTTTCTGCTTAATCATTCATTAAACTGCATTCCAATCAGTCAAGTCTGGTGGAGGAATATCATGGCTTGGGGTTTCATCCAGTATGGGGGTGTGCAAGACATGTGCAGAGTGGATGGCAACATCAAAACATTCTTGCTACCCAGATCACAAGAGAGGGCAAATTCTTCAGCGGGGTGGCTGGCGCTCCTTCTCATACTTCAGCCTCCAGATCAAAGTTCCTGATAGTGAGGAAGGTCAAGATGCTCCAGGATTGGCCAGCCCAGTCACCAAACCTGAACAGGATTGAGCACGTTAAAAGTCAAGTTATTATTTATTGTTCCTAAACCTGGATAAGTGACAAGACTAGGCCTGTCACGATAAGCGATAAAATGATTAATCGAACGATGGAAAAAAAAACTGGTTGATAATTTTGACGCCTTGATAAATTGAAATGTGCGACATGTACGTATGCCTGTTCCATTTCCTGGTCTTGCTGTAGCACACAGGCTGGATGACAAGAGGGTTCACTCTGCTTGTGTCTGAGCGCATTGGTTGTATAGTCAAATTAAGGGAAAGAGTGAGCCTCATGTCACCTATTCAGCATCTTTGCCACAGTACGTGGAGGCGGAGGCTAACTACGTCGGGATTGAATACACTGAGTGCTAGCTAGCCATTAGCAAGTCAACACTAATATGAATAAAAGCACAAAAGCGACAGTTTCTAAGCCGAATGCCACAAGTCCAGTTTGGATGTGCTGTGGGGCGTTCATGCTTGCTTGGAAGTGAATGTATA
The DNA here is from genome assembly GCF_027744805.1 of Dunckerocampus dactyliophorus. Taxonomy (NCBI): domain Eukaryota; kingdom Metazoa; phylum Chordata; class Actinopteri; order Syngnathiformes; family Syngnathidae; genus Dunckerocampus; species Dunckerocampus dactyliophorus. Next base: position 1,952,621 of record NC_072826.1, read on the forward strand.
GCGCCGGGCAGCACGACCTTGCGATACACAGGGTATGTGAAGTGGTGACGCCCCGCAATTCGTAAGCTGCTATAGTAGGCATCTTATGCGCCTCACACAGATACACTACACTTAAGTACCATCCAGTGGCTCAAATGTGACATGACACAGTGATCACTGAATGATAAACGTAATGATATGGTCTAAAAAAGGTCGACGTGATCAGATATCAAAATTTGTTATTGTAACAGGCATAGTCAAGACTTTTGTCAGGCACTGTATTGCGTGGCACAGACTATAGTATAAATATAAATATCCAAAATATTAAAGCTCCCAAATGACTGACATACTGCAAGAGTGTACCCTGAAAACATCTTGTGTCTTCCCATATATAAATAAATGAAACTTGGAGTGGGGGAAATTGTTTTTGCGACATTTTACCAGATTAGCAAATTTAACTTTTTACCAGATTTCACCAAAATACTTAGGCACATTATCTGACAATGCGTGTGCCAATTAGATCTGTGGAAAGTCTAATGTCAGCACATCTGGCCGCTTTGCAGCTGATCGTGATGCATCATCATACATCCCACAGGCCCCGTATGTTTTGAGCCAAGACACCACTGAGGCAGAGGAAAGCTATAGGGTGTGATGAATTGTGTGAGTTAGCTGTTGAATTTTGGGAATCTAAAAACCCTTTTTCATCGCCGGAACTTTCCCCGTAACTGTGTTCGGACCGTGGGAAGTGCCGCCAAAATGGGAGTTTCTGCTCGGTTTTCAGTGATGTTGACCCAAATATGCACAAACATGCACATGCACAACGTAGTTGACTGTATTCAATTGCGCTTCCACAGTTCCATTTCACAATCTTTCATAATAGAAAGCAAAGACTCCAAAATAATCCACAAAGCGCCTCACACACCACTCGTTTAATTAACGGGATCATTCTTCCACACGACGCAGAGAGCAGATAAGAAATTGTAAAAGGGCGATCATGTACGGACAGAAATGACGTGCTGTCGTGTAAAGAAGATAAAGCTATTTACTTTAATAAAAGAACAAGGTTTAGACCTGTCCTATATGGCATCCTTAAATTAGTTCTGTTATGATGTGGTGCTGCATAACATCTCAATTAACGCAGAACAAAACATTGTCGGCAGCGTTTCTGTGCAGAGTTTCCAGGAAATAAGGGAGAGGGACGGACGCGTCAAGCCCTCGCAGGACATGGAGGGATCAACCTCGGCAGCAGCGTGACCACATTCCCAGGACGGGCGGAGGACACATGAGGAAGACATTTTTATTTCTACGCGTTTGTATTGCGTGATCATTTCATCTGGCGAGATTAAAATGTGACAAGGTTTCTTGTTCAGAAAAAAAAACTGGTGGGCACTAGGCTTGGGACAACAATCAATTAATTCATCACAATAAATGAAACTGGATCATCGGTATATCGCCACGTGCATGCGTGTGTGTTTCCCCCGTCTCTCGCCTCCAAACAGGCAGGACGAGAGTTAACGAGAGTGCATTTGCTCCACATAACAACGGTATGAAGGGAGCGAGCCCTTTTGTCAGTCATACAGTCTCTTGGTCTCGGTGGGTGGAGGCGGGGCCGCTAGCATACAGAGTGCAGAAGAGTGTAACGTAGTTTCAATTAAATTAGTAGATAGCACCATATTGTCATATTTTTTCATTGTACTTTTCTTACAAGTACTGCTAAAATCGCATCTTGTGTCATCTCGACTCATGAACCGAGTGTCTTGCGACACCCCTAATAAATGCAGTACTTCAGTACTACAGTCTGTTGGCTATTTTGCATTCCAAGTGTGTTAGATGAACTCTTTCACTAGCTTCAAGGACAGTGTGGAAAACCAGTATTTCATCCCGTGGTGATTTTGTAAGTTTGCCACCTTATAAAGATATGAACAGCCCATTTTATGTCAGGCTTACTTTAACAGAGACAGACAGAATGGGGAAAAAATCCAGAAAAACTACTCCAATCTTAAGTCTCTTATTAGGAAACAACAAAAAGGAGATCAGCGCGAGACGTAAGATTAATTTATGGACATATTCAACGGTCCTAATGACGCTGGCTGCGGCAACCTCCAGACTTTTTCTATAATAAGCTGTCATCTTGCAAGTTTTTTTTTCATCTGCTCTGGTCCACGGCGGATGTCTAAGGCCCTGTCCACACGGAAACGTGCCTGGAATTAGCTTTTTTTAGTGGGTTAAAAACCATTTGCGTCCAAACTGTGCCAGATTGGTAAATAGTCGCATCCAGAAGGGAACGGTGATGTGATACACAAGGCACACCTACGTGTGGCGCTGTTAACAGACACACAGACGGACCCACGTGACACACCAAACCATAGAAGAAAGAATGCATGGCAGAAATCCATTGTTTTCCACTTTCCAAGGCTCGTCTGGACTTACGTCAAAGTGGAATCACTTCTGCGAGTCGTTTTGGAGTATAATACGAGAAAATACCAGGAGAATGTCAACTGTGGTGGGTCATGCCAGTCCAGATAGTCGCATATTATACTCGCTTGTCGTCAAAGCTCAATTCTGGTCACGTGACAGTGCTGTCATCGATTTCAAAAAGCAGCGGATTTGCTTGTCTTCATGGAAACCACAAGCCACTGTGAAAGCCGTTTAAAAAAAATACCGTTTCAGGGCACCAAGAACCGTTTCCGTGTGGATGACGGGCTGAAACGACAAACCACTTTGCTGTTTTGACCAGAAAACGTTTCCGTGTGGATAACCCCTAAATGAGTTACGCCTGAACTTCTGGAATTTTGAAGATCCACAATCTCCTGGCCAAATTTGGCAACTGCTGCCAAGCAATAAAAAACATTTACTTACATTTATGTATTACTGCAGACTTGCCAACCTTGATCGGTGTTGATTTATGTTGATATTTCTAGCCTGGGTTAATGGGTACGCAGTGAAAGCGCACTCCTTCGGTGGCACGGCAGCGAAATTGACATGAATATTAACAAATGTGCAGGCAAATTCGCCTTTAAAGTCAGCCCACAGAGTCCCGGCTTGAGAGACGGGTCTCAGAGCCACCTCATCTCTCAAGCAGTCTCGGTCTGCTTGTTTGGGGCGCACCAAGGTTGGAATGATTTGTGTTCACACTGGACCACAGCAACCGCATTCGCCGGGCAGATGCACTACAGTTTGCCTTAACTGAACCAAAAATGCCCAGTGTGAAGCATGTTTAAGGCAAGCCATTTTAAAGCCACGGGGTCCCATTTGCAAACCTGGATGTGGGATACGTCTGAGTGATTCGTGTGATGTCATGGAGTTGTAATTTATAACGCCCGTACTGTCATTTACAAAGTAACATTAGTACTGCGGGTACTACCGAGTAGTACTATTTCCTAAAATCAAAAGATTTGAGATCTACACCTGCGTTGCTCAAGCAAAGCTACACTAAGCCATAACTGGTCATGACTGACCGGAGAAATATATTGTTAACTACCGACTGTTGTCGCAAAATGTCTGACAACCCGTCCAAACCATCAAAGATCACAGCACAGCTACCGTTAGCTTCACTGCACAAACTGATGTATTTCGGTCACATCACTGGCGTCAGTCTGGCCCCGTTTCCTGTCGGATGCACTGCACTTATAAAAACTTCAATGTAACAGTTACTAAAAACCCACCTTATTACTATGCTACCTTAACGACGTTATCATTTCACGATTACGATCAGACGTCCTACCTAATGTGTACAACCATGAAGCCATAACGGGCGAATGATTAGCAGCTTCCCGAGCAACGGAAGCCATTGCCCGGTTTCTCGCCGAATCTGTACACAGCCCCATTGTCATAATACTGGTCTAAACTCGTTGCAAGTCAAGTATTGTCGACAGATTGCTCCGTTTGATCTACTTTACCGGTTAAAGCAATGTTTTGGTCGTTACTTAGGAGCAAACACTATACACAAATTAGCATGCTAGCAGTGACTGAGCTAACCTCAAAGGGACGCTAGCGATGTAGGGCACGTAGTCATTCTTTTGCAGAAATCCAACATACAACCGTGGTTATCCACGTTACATAATAAAGACAACAACCAAGTATTTAGAAATGTATAAATAGTGTTTTCCTTACCCAAGCTGATATTTGTGTCTTTTACGTCGGGCGTTGGCAGCTCCGCACTAGGGGCTTCCCAGTCAACCGAACAGGGACACTTAGGTTTACGCAGTACTGTACCACGTAATTACGTGATTTTATTTCATTTCAAGCAGGATCTTTGTCAAACTAGTGGGAAAACTGTATGCATTTTGTGTGTCAGTGCGTTGGGGATTCTATGGTGTTACATTTGTATTTTCAATTGAACGCAAAATAAGTTTGTCGTAAGTCAGAAAAAACGAACTTTTTGTATTTCCAGGATTGGTTTTGCAATGCTGGAAAACAATCCCACAATGAAATGCAAGGGGCGTTGCTGTATGTTGCATTTAACTGTTTTTGTTTTAGACGTTTTTGTATTTGCAATGAGCAGTTTGACCTACATAAATTCAGTGCATTACAGCTGTCTGCCACTAGATGGCAGTGCAATCCAATGACCCACATTCTTATGCAAACGTCAGAAGAGATACTTTTTTTGGCACAAATTGTCATGAAACTGTAACAAAGAAAACATTTATTTTCAAAATGAAAACATGCTGCAGGAATTGACAATTTCAATAATTGTGTTGAATAAACAAAAGGTAGAGACTAAAGTAGAGAGAAAAAAACAATTCTATGCATGGTCTATGAATGGTTAAGATTTGTTGACGTCCCCGTCAGATCAGTTGGACACGCTCTGCAGCAAGGTGATGTTGTCTCCTTTCAACATGATCCGCCCTGAGAAACAGATGGTAGAGGGGAATCAGAAGAGCTAAGGCTGGTTAAGAGAGAAAAATATCACATTCCTTGTAATGTGGACATACTGTATAGCGCGTTTGTCGGTTAACATCCAACATTGGTTTGCATTCACCCGTTTGGTTAGTGTACAATATGGGGCGCAGTTTGTTTACACGCCCAAGACGAAATGTTGCGATACTTGCACGTGATCGCGCACTGTATTGTGGCCCACGAGAGCCATTTTTAGGGCACCAGTGTTTATATCGGAGTTGCTGCTGCCAGAGACAGATACACAACGTAAACACACACAGGGACTGCACAAAAGAGAAAGGCGATGGATCGTACCGAGATAAGGGTGCAAGACCTACAAATTTTACACCTTACAAGAAGACCGTCGATTAAAGAGAAGGCAAGGTGCTTGTTTTTGACATACCAACATATGTTGGTCTGCTGGACAAATGTGTTGCCAACAAAATAGATTTTAAGTCTGGAATCCATTCTGCATTTAGCGTTCTTGGTTCTTTATCAATGATGTGGGGCATTTTCACAGTTCATAAAGTCTCTAGCTCTTCCTCTTCACACATGGGTGGAACTTGAATGTTGAATGTTATTCTTCTGTATTTTGACAGCAGCACTATGTTTTTTTGGTGAAGAAATTGCTGTTATATGGTGGGTTTCTTTTTTTTTGTCCAAGGGTGTCCACTACAGGTAAAATGATGTTAAAATCATGTTCATTTCTCCATTTCATATGTCATGTTTGCAGCATTGTTTTTTTGAACAGTTTGAGTCGTTCTTAACAGCAGGTGTGCACAAACTACAGTTAAATCTAAATTTAAAAAAATGACAGATACAAAAAGTGTGACAAGTGTAACACAAGACCATGAAGAATACTCTCACCCAGTGGCTTTCTGTGCCTTGTCTTCATGTGGACCTCTTCTGAATCATCAAGAACCAAGTTCATGTACTCATCAAATCCCTAAAGGCAAAGATAGAACATTCGACGTGAAAAGCCTTTAATTAGGCAAGTTATTCTGCACCAAGAAGTGCAAAGAATCAACATCATCAGCGGTAGTTTAGTACAAAGGGGGAAAAAAAGCTTCAGTATTTATTGCATCCCAACTATTGACCAAAAAGGTAAAGAAATAAACTAATCAAGTGTGCAAATCCACTTCTAATCATGGATCACATTAGGGCTAAATCGCACCACGAGGACATGCCTGCCATAATAACAAGGCATCAAAGTTCAGTGGTTGCATTTATTCTACACAGCCTTGTTCAAGTGCAGATGTTTGTGCAAATATGTTCACTGCATTCCAAGTATTTTACAATAATAATGAAACAAAGGCTCTCCCAAAGTGGTAATTCATTTTATTGTCACATGGAAATCAGATACTGCTCCCGAGACAGACTATACTATACTAGATGGCCCTCAAAAACTGTGATGGATGATTTTGTAGGTGTCCGCTGGGATAAATTTGACTACAGCCTATTAGTGGTAAAAAAAACAAACAAAAAAAAAAAACTCGTATTTAAGCAAACTGTACATACCTATCCCGGCTGACTTAGGGCGAGAGGCGGGGTACACCCTGGATGGACTGGTTGGCAGCCAATCGCAGAGCACATATTGACTACGTTTACATGCAGTCAATATTCAGGTTAAAGTCAATTTTCCGGTTTCTGAAACCTTCGGGATAACCCGTTTACATGCGCGACATGAAAAGAAACCCAAAAAACCCGCACGTCTCGACATCATTGACATCAAAAACATCATTGACACAATGCGCGTCATTTCCGCTTCTTCTTCCTGTTTCCAAAAACAACAACAACACCGGCACAGCGGATAATGAACACCTTTGATTGAGTTTTGGTTAGGGGTGGCCCAATAGTAGGTTTATGCAGAACTGCAAGCCTCTGGGGGATCCTACACCTTTAGGTTCACGGGACTTCAGAGGCACGAGAAGCTTCAAACACCCGTTTGCTGCTTTGTAACGCCTTTTCAGCAGGCACTGTCTTGATTCCATGCGTTTGTCTGGCAGAAACCTTTCTCATGATGCCTTTATCAGCACAATCCCGTCTTCTGAATCAGCCACAAATTTCTTCACCGTACAAAAGTTTTTGTGAATTACTGAACGTTTTCATGCCTTGTCCAAGGCATTGCACTATTTGACGCTGTTTTGTCAGCAGGGAGATCCTTTTTCTTTCCCATATTGCTTGAAATCTGTGGCATGCTTAACAATGTGGAACATCATTTTTAAGTAGCTTTCTTTGAATTGGGCTCATCTGGCAAACTAATGATGACAGTTGTCCCAGATTGATCTCAGTAATCCAAGGAGCCCCAAGACACAATGACATCCGTGATTTTCATTGAAAAAAACTAAGTGAAAACTAAGTTCACAAAAATGTGTTTATGATACTAAAATCCTATTGGCATAATAATTTGGAACACGGTGTAGGTGTCAGTAACTGTTCGGTGAGAACTGGCTTCTATTGCAGGTTTCAAGTATCTCACAGGAGGCACAATGACAATGACATAACAACACGGGTTGCTCTTGCGACCATAGCCCACAACAAGCTAAAACACAACTCTGAACACCCAACATCACTTCCTGTCCGCCATCGATTATGTTCCCCTTCAAGGTACACCGTCTTAAATGGCTTGTTTTATCTGATTGTATCTACTATATTTGGTAATATGAATGTAAAGGAGGCTACATGAGTGTTATTTCATGTCTAGATGACTCTAATAATGTTGAAAAATATATGGAATATGGAACCAATTAACCACGATAAATATTAAATAATTCCTGTAAGTAGTTGCAATTTTCCCTCTGTGTCATTATAACAGGGATGTTAAATGAGACGCATCGAATGGACAATTATTACAGAGCAGAAACACAAAAATCCCACGACTGACTAAATCATAACAAATTGCACCTGCATTCCAAAAGGATAATCATTAAGACTAAAATTTTTTTGTTCATAAGAGGGGGGGGGCAAAACACTTTAAAATTTATAGTGCATAGCACCCCACTGCAAATTCAAGCATCATGTATGCTGTGACTGCAACATGGCAAAATCCTGGGGAGACTACAGGCTGGGAGTGTGTTTTGTACTGCATGCCACAGTTCACATACGGGACAACACAACTACTGTAAATCATCTGCAATTAGATAGGAAGTTTTAAAACGTATGAAGTAATTTTCTTATTCCAGCTAAAGGACATAAAATAAATCTGACACCGCTTGATCATACAGTCAGATAATTCCTAAACAGCAATAATACATGGGGATGCTTAACAGTGACTTACAATAATGCAGCCCTCTATTCGGATGTTGACCTGCTCATACAGCCACACCTGGATCCTTGAGCGCTGTGAATTACGAAACAGAACTTTGAAATCTCAACACAAACGATTAACAGCGAAGAAAGGGGAAAGTTTAACACTTACATTTTGTAGATACCGGAAGATTAGGTTCTGATCGACGTGGTCAAGGAAAGCATTCCCAAGCACACCGATACAAACCAAACAGACCCTCACCCTTACATAGACAATAAAATCGCAATAAAGGCAACTGACCTACACATTTTTGCCGTTAAATCTCTGTTCATTGAACGTTCACTGAACGCGACTTTTAACGGGTTCATATGCACACCAGGCATCAACTTAATCAAACTGCTAACATTAGCTACAATCCGTGAAAGGGTTAGCTTAGCTGCTAAGGTAAACCGGGTGAGTTCCGTGTCGTTTGTTTCAATGAAAAGGATACAATGGGCTGCACCATAACCTTCTGGACTTTCTGCCCTTGTCCTCTGTACGCCATCCTTTCACCGTACGACGAAACGTTTATGAAATCTCTGTACAAAGCAACAAAAACGAAATTCCCACGTTGTCGAATCGCCCTCAAAACCGGACTTCCGTTTGCTTGTGGTGGCGGTAAAAGTGCATCAGAAGTGTCAACAGCGCCCGTAGTTGTAGGAGGTCATTACTGCATCAATAAACAAATACTGACTGTTTGTTTTATAATTGTTCTGGGGATGAGAGATTTAAGTAAATGCTCCGGAGTCCCCGAGGAGACATGGATTAAAAAAACTGATGGGTAAAAAGAAAAAAGGACGAATTTAGGATAACGCAAAACTTTGCATTAAGAGCTTTGCACTTCCGTGTTCACGTCCGTGTTGAGAGCGGATGTTTGTGGTGAAACTTCATATTAAGAGCAGCACACCCGTTGAGTTTTTGATATGACTGTTTACTCATAGGACAAGCAGTGCACACAATTGAAAGAATCCGATGTATGGTTAATCAATGTATTTCCTTTCGAGTGCCAGTACTTAAAAGAGTGCTCAAAGAGTGCTGAAAAGAGCTTCTCTTAATTTGAAGTTTCACCGCAACCAGTTTTCCGTTATCTCGCAAAAGTTTTGCGAGCGCTCAATTTTTTTTCCTCCAAGTCACACCGGGGGCTCCGTAAAAATGCACGTAATTTTCTCATTTGTAGAAAGTAATGTGACAACAGTAAAGATAAATATTTCTAAGCTAATAATTTCGTTTCTTACACAGCATAATTCAATCTTCACATTGAGAGTGCCAAAAAACAATGATTGTAAATATTAACAATCTTTGCCCACATGGAGGAGGGGCCATTGAACCTGCAGATGGTGCTGTTGTACAATTAGCTTGACCAGAAAATACCGTCACGCTCTTAATGACCGATCTGACTTCCTTTTCTTGCAAGCTTTTTTCTCTTCACTCTGTTTTTGAATTCATTTCCCTCACAAGATTAATAATAATATATGTAGCTATCTTTGCCAATCTATTTTTCTTTTTTTTTAACTGGTAATATAAATTACAATAACTTACAGCACTGTCATTCTTAGAAGAAGTGTGACGGAAATTAGCTTCTGAGGATAGACAAGTGCCTGCAAGTGCAAGGAAAGAAAAGAAGCAAGGCTTTGGTGTCTTCTTTCAGGCCTCGCCACCCTTTGCTGCAGCTCATGGAAGCGCATGTCCCTCATCAGGCGAATGGCAATGCTAGCAATGTTACCACCCATATTAGAAAAAAGTGAGGCGGGCATGTTGAAGTAAATTCATCCTGACCAGTTAGGAAGCGACAATGATTGTTGTTGTGCACATGAGTCAGACAACAGGAGAAACTCAGACTAAAGAACATCTTTGCAAGTGGCCACTCCACTCTCTTATCATTAAATTGCATGTTATTCAATGAATGTCTTTCTTTTTTATGAGATTTGTGAACCATTTAAGAAATATAACAACAAAATAAGACAATGATTTCCTTTTTAATTGTGTGAGCAAAATAAAAGCAATACATAGTCATCAAATGAATGACTGGCCTAGTGGTTAGCATGTGGGCCACACCGTCAGGAGATGTGGAAGATCTGGATATCCTTCCGCATTCCCCCCAAAATATGCAGTTAGGTTAATTGGAGACTGTAAATTGTCCATAGGTATGAATGTGAGTGTGATTGGTCGCCCAAAAGTCAGCTGGGATAGGCTCCGGCATACCCCCGCGACCCAAGTGAGGATAAGCGACATAGAAGATGGATGGATTTTCTTGCAAGTGGTACTCTACACCCAGCTCTAGCGGAGTATCCTAAAAATAGACCTCCAGTCATGTCCAAGCAGGATATCTTGTTTTGTGTCTTTTCTAATATCCGCGCCCGTCTTTCCAACCGTTACTTCCCTCATCTAACCCTGCCAGAGGCTAAACCTCCTCTCGACATCACTTCCTGTTCCTGTTTGTGATTGTTCAGAGGGAAGGCAGACGGGATGGGGAAAGGGTGTGAGGGTGGGGGCTGTGTTCTTTGTTCTCCTGTCTGTCTCACCTGCTTGACCCTCACCTGACAAACGTGACCCCCACAGGCCTGCCAGACTCTGTTTCCTGTTGCACTGACTGACAGGATGTTCATGAAATGCAGTTACTTCCACTGGTGGTTGTCTGCCAATATAATGCCACCTCCTGAAGAGTTGGTATCAGACAGTTATGTGTAGGTTAGTTGGTGCCACTTTACAAAAAGGGTGCCCCTATAAAGCGCTAAAAAATACAGATAAGTGTCATATGTATCCAACTCGTGCCAAAAATAAAATAATTCACACTTTCTTGACGGAACAATTCATTCAATGGACTCTTTCTGGGATTTGCTCATGCAAGTTCTTATCTTGTTTTACCAGCAGTGGCGAGATGCACAATACATGCATTTTCCCTCCAATTAACACTGCCCCCCGCAATACGCAGGTCTGATAAGAGCTTTTTGTTTCAAATGGTGTTTGTGGAACTAAGGAAATGTGGAGGCATTTGTCATTGTGAGCTTGGTTGCAACACGAGGATCTGATCAACACGTCAGCCAAAACGGGGAAGGCGGGTCAATGTGTGGAGGGGAAGGACTGGTGGTAAGCCGCCACATTGCACCCTTGGATAGTAATCACTTCTACTCTGTTTGCCTTTTTGTTTCCGTATGGGTACAGTCACAGCTAGAAAAGCACTCGGAGAGCGCAGACCCCCGCCAAGCGCTATACTTCCCCCCATTATGTGATTTACAACATAAATATTAGTCCTACATTTATTTGATCTACATATTTAGATTCTTTGACCATGAAAACATACCACTAGCAATGGGATTCATCATCAGTTCAGTAGTTATTCACAAAAATCGCATCTTCCATACTGGCGGTTTTCTGCTGGATCGAACAATTTTTTGGAGATGCAGTGTTCCCTCGTTTAGGATCCCAAAATAGCCCGCAATAAGTGAACTCCACGAAGTAGCCTACTATATTTTTATACACATATTATATGCAGTAATGGAAAAAATGATGAGACCACGCTTGTTTCTTCACTTTCTTGATCATTTTAATGCCTGTTAATGCCTCTTAAACGAACTCTTATGAGCTATATTTGTTATCATCATCATATTTGTCCAAACAAATGTACCTTTTGTTGTACCAGGCATTAAAATGGATCAATAAACTGAAGAAACAAGGGTGGTCTCATCATTTTTTTCCATGACTGTATGTATCTTCTGCCTTCAGTCAGCATGTATGATCGCTAGCTAGCTGCTAGGAAACAGGCAGTCCTGCACGAAGGAGATGGACTGACAATGGTCTACGCCAATCAGAACGCAGAACACAATGGGCGGGTTCACCCTTAGCCAATCAGGACTGCTGTGGCTCTGTCTTCAGCTCTCACATGAGTATACAATACCCTCTACTGGTAGCAGTAGCCAGTACAATAACAGACACATACAGCGTGGTAATTAATCATGATTAACCACCATTAGCAACTGTGTCTGAAATATGCCCATTTTTACTGTATTTCATGAACAGAAAGACAGATGACAGGACAGGAGTGCGTATATTTGAATGTATTGACAGCTCCAAATGAACTGAACATGTCAATCAAGCTAAAAGATAACACACTAGTCTAAAAATCTATTTGTTTATTTGTCTATAGTCTCTTTACTAGTTCATAGCAGAACATTTTAATCACTCTTTAAACCGTTTTATTATGAGCACCAAGGAGTTGCGTTCAAAGACATCACGTAATTTAAGGGAAATGTACTTGTTTTCAGTGTATTTTCCAACATACTTACCGTACATGAAGCAAATTGTACATCCAAATTAAGAGTTACAAAGTGAGTCACAAGTGAATATCCACTTCATGTTTTTCTGTTATTTATGCACCCATGCGCACATGTGATGACAACAAGGACGTGTCGTTGCCAGGATGAAGGGACTAGAGACGTGTGTGAGTTGGAGACACATGCAGTGTACGGTGTTGGGATTGCACTGCTGTTGATGTGTTCAGGTCAGAATGAGGTTATGAAAGAGCGTCAGACGCTCCACTGTTCTTCAGTCTGCCATCATAACAGAGAGGCGTGTTTGCTCTTGTGCGCATGCGTTAATTACACAAAAAAATGTAACGTAATTAATGAAATAATTAGTTACCGCCATTAACACGTTATTTTTGACAGCCCTATTAAAAATACGTCCACAAAATCATTTGTCGAATTATAAAAGTTGAGGATATTTGTATTACATGTATGCTAGCATGTCTTTCAAAGCATTTTGAGCCACATGCTTTATACATCCATCCATTTTTTTCCTCTTATCCGGGTCCGGATCATGGGGCCACCAGTCTCAGTAGGACGTCCCCGGCCACCTCTTCCAGTTCCATCGGGAGGACACCAAGGTGTTCCCAGGCTAGCTGTGAGACATAATCCCTCCAGGGTGTCCTAGGCCTTGCCCCGGGGCCTTGCCCCGAACACCTCACCAGGGAGGCGTTCTGGAGGCGTCCAGACTAGCTGCTGAGCCACCTCAACCGGCTCCTCTCCATGTGAAAGAACAGCAGCTCTCCTAGGGTGAGTCCAGCCGCCCTACGGGGGAAACTCACTTCAGCCGCTTGTATCCGCGAGCTCGTTCTTTCGGCCACAACCCAAAGCTCATGACAATAGGTGAGGGTGGGAACACAGATCAATCGGTAAATCTTCACCACGACGGTCCGGTGCAGCCACCGCATTACTGCAATCCGCCTGTCGACCTCACGCTCGAACCTTCCCTCCCTCGTGAACCTTCCCTTCATATTGACTTTGTATAGTCCTGTGAAAGGTGAACATCCTCAGGTGTTTGCGCTTTCACATTGAATACAACATCTCATGCGTCGCTGTAGAAAAGCTGCACATTCATTTAGACAAAGCGATTTATCAAACATCATTTACTGGATGCTCCTCTTTGCGAAAATCAGTGGACAGTGTTGTTCTGTTGAATAATTGCATGGTGTGTCCACCACCTCTTTCCCACTGGCAGCTGCCGTTGTCGGATGGGCTCCAGTTGCCCTGCACAGATGGACAGTGTCAACAATAGTTGCACGGCCGGTGGACAACAGCGAAAAGCATAATAGGTCCGCTTTAATAATGTAGTTGGCAGGGCCGAAAGTGGCTGGGTGCATTAGCTGAAGTTCATTCAGACAATCAGTGAAGGCAGAAAAACTGTGTTTATCTGGGCTCAATTATGCAGAACTCTTTGGCAAGTACAGCTTTAATGCGATGATGTAACAATGTTGCCTTTTTGTTCATTTGGAAACAACAGGACACATTAGCAAAGAAGAGCTTACGTCCAGGTTTTTTTGTAAGCTTACAGTTGCGTTCAAAATTATTCAAGCCCCATTGTCGGAAAGGGTTTTAGGAAATAAAATCAAAAAACGGAATCATGTCAATAATGAAATCTTACAAGGTCGTGTAAATTAGATAAATGCACGTAAAATGACAACAACACTTTTTCTAATACGCTAACACTAAACATTACCACTTATATAAACAGAGGTTTCAATCTTTTCAATCAGGTGTTGAAAACACCTGTAGATGTGGACAGAACCATAACGAACAGCAGGCCAGCAGATTTAAAACGACTGCGATACTCAGCTCCTTCTGGACAGTCAATGGTGTCTTTGCAACACGGTGAAGTCCGGGGAATGGTCAGAGAAGTCAAGGGAGGAGCTCATTTCTCTTCTTAAGCAAGGATGTGGGTATAAAAAAGACAGCAAAGACGTTAAACATTTCAAAAGACACAAGTGGAAGCTTCATTTGCAAATTGAAAGCTAAAGGTACTAAAGAGGATGCTGTCGGCGACTGCTGTCCGGTACCTGAAGCGAAAGGTGGAGTAAAATCCCCGGGTGACAGCTGAGGAACTGTGGCAGGACTTGTCACAGGGAGGTACTCGGGTTTCAGCCTAGACTATAAGGCGCATGCTAAGAGTAGACTCCAGTAGGCCCAAAAACACGTGGACAAACCACAAAGGTTTTGGGATGCTGCCCCCTGGAGCAACGAGACAAAATTGGAACTCTTTGGGGCTATGGCTCAACGATATGTCTGGAGGAGGAAGAACGAAGCCTGTAAAGAAAAGCACACCTTGGGGTTGGGGGGGGGCAGTCATGCTTTCCGCTTTGGAGTGGCCTAGTCAAGGTCCTGACCTGAATCCTATTGAGATGCTGTGGCATGACCTTCATGCTGGGAAAGCCTCCATTGTGGCTGAATGACAACAATTCTGCAAAGATGAGTGGGCCAGAATTCCTCCCCAGCGCTGTAAGAGACTCATTGCAAGTTATCACAAACGCTTGATTGCAGCTGTTGCTGCTAAGGGGGGCCAACCAGTTATTAGGTTTCGGGGGCAACACATGGCCGTGTATGTTGGGATTTTTTTCTCCCTTAGTTCAGCTGTGTTGTCACTGACTAATATTTACGTTTGCTTGATGATCGGAAACATTCAAGTGTGACAAACATGCAAAAAAAAAAAAAGGAATCAGGAAGGGGACAAACACTTTTTCACACCACTGTATTGTGTATTGACGCGATCCAGCCATCAATGATCCGTTCAAGGAAAGCACACAGATACATCTCATCCACTGTGACGCCTACAATGGATTTAATTAATCTCCGGGAACCATTTCATCTTGTTTCATACTTGTGAAACTGACACCTGCTCGGGCGGACACACACCATTGGCAGCAGGTCCGAATGAAGTGGCTGAATGTGGTGAACAAAAGGTCTGCAGGGGAGTGAAAGGAGAAGAGGAACAAAACAAGTGATGAAATTATAACAATACAGTGAGAGGGAGAGATAGAGAAACAAAGCATGAGAGTATGCTTGCCACAATGGCAAGGAACAATCGCGCTGCGTCAATGGAAAAAAAGGAGGTGGGGGAGAGAAGGCTATGTGGACCATAGAGCTGGTGACAGGAGCACAATAGCGGCAGTGTTTTCAATTAGACATTATCTGATAGACAGAGTGGCAGGTCTCATTGTGAGAGGGGGCTATTTCAGGGCTGCCTTTGTGTGAGGCAGTGCCATACTTCCCTTCCCCTTCTCCATCCTCAACACCCTGAATCCCTCGCCATCGTACCCCGGCCTCCGTGGAGGCCTCTGTTATCTTGTGTTGTCCTATGAGTGCTTGTGCGCGTACGTGTGTTTTGACAAACACACCTTTTATGCGGCCGGTTATTTGCTTTCCATCAGTGAAGGGCAAAGTGGAAGCCGCGCCTGATGCTAGTGTTTGGAAAGATGATGGGTGGCGGAACTATCTTACCTGTCCGGTTGACGTGTGACGGTCAGGTGAGCCCGTGTTTGCCCGCATTGATCACAGCCCCCACTCCCCCATATCCTGGAGACTTTGTGCACAATGTCGCAGGCGTTGCAATCGGCTCAATCAGTTCATTGCGGTCGCTGTATCTCTGCGGGGTGACGCTTGTCAAATCATTTTCTCGCTTTTGGGTGAAAACACTTCCGCTGCGTGGCTTTGCTGCATTTGGCGGACGGGGGGGTCGCAGTGTAAGGTGTTGTAGCGCGCTCACTTCTAGGAAATAATGCAAACTTGTCTTATCTGACGTCGACACGATCACAAAACATTTCGTTTTTGACGTGTGGATGTTGCCTTTTGCATGTTGGTGAAGATCTGCTAGGCTCAAGCAGATTGCAGTGATACTGGAGGAGGACCAAGCAGGCGAACTTTGAGGTTTTTGACACTGATGGTGTTTATCTCACACAGTCGTTGTCAGTGCGCAGGGGACATTCCAAATTAGGGTTAGAAATCAAAGGTCAGTCAAGACAAGTCCGTGAGAGTCGGAATGCCTGCTGTTTGGTGAGGGATCAATGAATTATGTTTCTTTTGTTTTACTTTTCGTCTCTCTCGACTACAATAAAGCTACCATCAAAGATCTGGGGCTTTACTTATAAAACTTGCCTACACACAAAATGGGGCCGAAAAGTTGCGTTTTCCACGCAAAGCACGGCACCTATAAAAACCCAACTTGACGTGAGCATGTGCGCACCGCTACGCCGCTTGTGTAGTTGCCGTGCGCAATTTTGAAGTGGTGAAGTGAAATGTTCGAAGTAAACATGCAATGGAAGCCAATAGAAGATTTATCTACCATTGCATGACAACATCAAGCCATTATTGGCTTCAACACACTTGTGGAAAGTGTTGCTTGGACATGACACTGATGGATATCATTTGTGGTTTATCATAAACACCATTACGCACCAGTGTATTGTATCCTGACTAAAAGATGCATGAAAAACACAACGCGGCGCTTGAATACGTCATCATTTGACTTTGTAGTCATGATAATGCGTGTTTGGTTAATATTAATTATAGCAAACATCAGGTTGTTTACCAGACACAGAGCTAACATGTCCGCTTTTCTTTAGACAATTGATCAAAAACTGAGACAGTTTTTGGTTGCATATGTCAAGTATGGCATCAACATTTATTTCCCACGTGCAGCCGTTATTTGTGTGGATAGAGTCAGGGCCGTGCGCGTGAATTTACTCTTTCCTTTTCCACTTTTCTTTTGCTTTGCTTTGAGCGATCACAACAATTAGTTCCTCACATTTTGATGTTAATGTCATCATTAAGTTAAATATTTTTAAAATATCAAGCAATTGATTTGCGACATACAGTAACTTCATCCCCATTTTGAGTCTTTGCGTCCACCTTAAAATGAAAGAGATTTTGCTCAGCTTATATTCAACTAAAATGTGGTATCAGTTGGGTAAAATGTAGAAACATGCTCACTAAAAATGGAAATGTGTGCCTACAGACGGCAGCGGATGTGCTGTCACTCAATCTTTATTTTGTTATGCCACGGCTGCGTCTTCCAGAGATGACACCCATCCATCCATTTTCTATACCGCTTCATCCTCATTAGGGTCGCGGGGGCATGCTGGAGCCTATCCCAGCTGACTTCGGGCGACAGGCGGGGTACACCCTGGACTGGTCGCCAGCCAATGGCAGGGCACATATAGACAAACAACCATTCACACTCACATTCATACCTATGGACAATTTAGAGTCGCCAATTAACCTCACTTGCATGTTTTTGGGAATGTGGGAGAAGGCTGGAGTACCCGGAGAAAACCCACGCGCACACGGGGAGAACATGCAAACTCCACACAGAAATGCCCAGGGGAGAATCCAACCCAGGTCTTCCCGATCTCCAGGCTGTTCCTGTATTGTGCTAACCACTAGACCACCGTGTGGCCCAGAGATGACACTTTATCCAGTATTTCCACCTCCATTTCCGTGAAAGTCCACTTCTCCATCCTTGTCGCCTTCCCACCGGCTGTGATTCCAAATCAAGGCTCTTTAAATATGGACGCCACATTCATGAGTTGCTTTGCATTGACCTTCTATGGTGAAGTGGAGGCGTGGAAAGGGCGTAGCTTGAGTTCCACACACATTTTTAAAGATGAGGTCCCAGGTTGACTCCATTGGAACATCGCTATGCTCTCCAGCTTCCTCCCACTACACAAAAACATCAACACTCCAAAGACAAAATCCAGACAACTCAGCAATGTTGTTTATGCAGTGCAGTGAAGTGAAGAGTGTAATGACCCTCTACGTTGGAAAGACCCTTATGGAGGAACCCTTATGCAAAAGCATGGCACAACATAGGAGAGTAGCTTCTTTGGGCCTAGAGTCAGCAGTTCATTTGCATCTCGAAAAAAGCAGACATTCTTTTGAGGTCAACAATGTTTGTCTGAGGTTTGAAAGAAGTCCATCCCATTCCATTTTCTTCCACATATCCGATAAGTAAGGAAATCCAGACTTCCTGGTCTACGGCCACCTCTTACAGTTCCAGGCCAGGTCAGCTTAGAGACGTAATCCATGTCCTAAGTCTCCGTCTCCCAGCTGGGCATGCCCGGAACACCTCACCAGAGAGGCGTCCAAGAGGCATCCAGACTAGATGCAGGAGCCACCTCAACTGACTCCACTGGATGTGAAGGACCAGCGGCTTTACTCTGAGATCCTCCCTTCTGACCGACATCCCCACCCTATTTCTTAGGGTGAGACCAGCCACCCTACCAAGGAAACTCATTTCGGCCGCTTGGAGATCATGACCATGGGTGAGGGTGGGAACATAGATCGGCCGGTAAATTGAGAGCTCTCTTCTCCACTACGACCTGGTACAGCGAGCGCATTACTGCAGACGCTGCACCAATGTGCCCGTCGATCACACGCTCCAGTCGTCCCTCACTTGTGAACAAGGCCCCGAGATACTTGAACTCCTCCACCTGAGGCAAGACCTCAATCCCAACCCGAAAGTTGCGGGTACCGTTTTTTAGCTGAGATTGAAAGAAGTCAATTGAGGTTAAATGGCCATCCCGAAACAGAGGAGGAGGTTGCATGTAAACACCAATAACCCTTTTGAAAAACCGGACTACGCTCATATGTCAGTTTTTAAAATCCTGACTATTACCCCTGTGTTACTCCTTTTCAAACCCAAATATTGGGTCACGTATGTATCCGCCTATCAGGATATCCCGATGGAAAGGAACATTCATTTGTATTCTGCGCATGTTCTATGAGATATGAGAAAGGAATCTTGTGTCTTTGGCAGGAACTACTTGCAAACATGGCCACACGCAAATCCGCACACCTTTGGGGCGAGGAGGAAACAAGCCACCTCGTTAGTGTGGCGAAAGACAGGAACATGATGTCTTCCATAGATGGTAGAAAGTACCGCGGCAGCGAAATCTATCAGAAGACGTTACGCGAAGCAGGGTTTGTACGAACGCACCTTCATCCAAAGTGTCCTGGGGGCTCTGGTGGAAACGGGTAGCATGGATATGGATGGCACAGCTCCGGCTGCATTTGCTATTTGTTCACGTTCTCGCCTTCCATTAATGAAGAAAATGAGACAGAATAGTGTCAAGTCCTGCTGGTGGGTCGGTACCAGCACCGAAGGCGACTGCTACCCGGCATCATGACATTTTCCGTGCGTCGAGTTGTTGTCCGTGCACGTAAACGAGTTATTCTGAATGTTTCAGAAACCCGAATATTGACTGAATGTAAACGTGGTGAATGCTGGTCACATGATGTTGTCCGGAACGCAACACGAGCACCTCTGCCTGAACATACACTGAAAACCATCACTTGTTCCCGTCTTGAGGGCCATCTTTGAACAAAAGGCGTGGCTGCGAGAGAGGAAAAGACAGAAACGAAGAGGGAACAAATGGACATTGCTTTGAAAACGTAAGATAAAAGAAAGGGTACAGGGAAGGGGAAAGAGAAAATGAGGTGCTGAACAGGGTTTTGTAATCGCCGTATGGTGGTGTTGTGCCGTCTCCATGGTGACTGGCACAAAGGCTCATGGCTGGCCATTGATGGCCAATTGTATTCTTCGCAGCTCTTTTGTTAATTGTTGTCTGCCCAGCTCCCACTTCCTGCTGGGCCCCAGCTCAAAGCAAGAACAGGAGGGATTAGAAATGGCACATCATCCATCCCAAAGCACAGTCAACCTCTCTCCACCTCTTTCTCTTCCTCTTTTTCGTTCGCTCCTCTTTTCTCCCTCCATCTTGCTCTGCGCCCATTGAGCTTCACCTCTTTTTGATCTTATTGTTAGTGCGTGCACTCCCTTGACTCACACGTTCTATCTGTCTTTCTTGCATGCTATTAGGTCGTCAGTGTTTGTCGCTCTGCTCTGCAAGCATGTTTTTCTGCTCTCTCTCCCCTCATGAGCAGCAGCGTTTCACTCACATGAGCGTATTGCACACGCCGTCCGTATAACACAAGCGTGTTTTTGACAACACAGGCAGCTGTATCGGGGATATCCTCTCGCACTTTCTGAAAAGAAGTAGAAATGCACGGTCGTAGGTGACCACAATGTTTCCCGCTGGACGTCCTCCATTTGTTGAGGTCTGGGCACACCAATCTGTATACGCAAGATAAAAGTTCTACAACGGCCAAAGTGATTACGAATGTTTCCATTGATGTGATCGGACCGATTGGGCAAAATAAAAGTCCGTTCCGAGTGCACGGGTGGCACATGTACGTCCATCCACAAGGAACAGAAACATGGAAGACGTGGAAGACCAAGAACAGTCGTTGCAGCTGAAATTCGGGCAACCATTGTGCACCATGTCCTTGATGACGCTGATGGAAGCGGGACAAAGAGTCCAACCCAATTTGAGCAGATTGTCCATGGCCAGCATGGCTCAGGTGGCAGAGCGGGCGTCTCCCAAACTGAAGGTTGTGGCTTTGATCCTCAGTCCCCCGTGGCCATGTTGAAGTATCCTTGAGCAAGACGCTGAACCATCAAAGGACATTCAACAAAGAGAACAGGTAATTGTTTTTGTCTATTTGACATTTGACACAAACCAGGGCGGACTTACCATTTGGCAAACACAAGCAATTGCGAAGGGCCCCGGGATTTTCAGGGACCCCCAAACGTCTCATAAAAACTGGATATTGATTTTTTTTCCGTTTGATTTAAAGTACATATTACTGCTTTAGTCTTCACTCACATGCTCAAAACTACGTCAAAATGCGGAATCTATCGACCGCTCGCCCCTAAATCTCAAAATGTGCAGATTGATGCAGGAAGACGGCAGGAAAACAGACTTGTTGGTGCGGTCCTTCCCCCAGAAGAGGAGAAGGCAAGAGGAAACCAGGTTTTCAGTCACAACGACCGCAGCACTGCTGTCAGCGTCTGCCGCGGAGAATGCAGTAGTTCTAGAGATGAAACTGAGAGCGACGCTTTTCAACACAAAGACGCCAGTTTTAAAGAGGTAAACGATATAAAATTTCGCTCAATATTCTTATCAATTACAGTACGTTGAGATAATTCACCTCTTAGCTAAAGGTTATCCAAAGCAAATAGAAGAATTTTCTCATATTCGCACTTGTCAGTCGCTGATAAACATCAATATTGAAAATGGTTTTTGACGGCTCATTCATTAGTGGTGATGGATTTTATCATTTCAAATGTGTTTAATAAGTGTGTGAGGCATGTTATGGGGCTAAAGTGCGTACAATAGGCCCTCGCTACATCACGTTTTGAACATTTCTCCCTCACTCCATCGCCGTTTTTCGGAAATTAATGAATTAATACACGGTCGCTGTTTCGCGGGGGACTATGGCCTATTATTTTGTGTGGAAGTGATACGTTTTTGGCTGCTTATTTTGCCCTTCTTCCCCACTCAGTTTCAAACCCATTCTCACATTTAATAAATAAATTGGGGGCGGCATGGCTCAGGTGGTAGAGCGGTCGTCTCCCGACTTCAAGGTTGCGGGTTTGAGCCCCCGTCCTCTCGTGATTGTGTGGAAGTGTCCTTGGGCAAGATACTGAAACCCCAGTTGCCTGTGATGCTGCGCCATCGTAATGTAAATGGCCATCTTCTGTCTTAATGCCACGTGCGATCGATCCACATTACGTTTGAGATACGACAACAAGGAACTTTCCCAATGCTAACGGCGAGTTATTACGTCTTATTTTTGCTTATCAGATCATGAGTTTGGAGAACCCTGGCACGGTGGCACCTCAATGCAGCAGCATAATCCAGGCTTTCTCGTTTCAATTTTGAAAGAGTCGTACATTAAAAATGAGTCAATTATTTTGAGCAAGCTAACACAAGGTTGTGCTTTAGTCCTTCAAAATAAAAGCTTATAAAACGATGCATGAGCCTGTTGTCTATGTCATACTCTGTGTCAACATTTCTTAAGGTCGTGGCGTAAACAAGCAACTGCGTGAGCTGCTTGTTCCTCACTCACTTCAAAACTCACCCCCGTGATCTGTCAGCTCATTAAAAAAATGAGCAGTCCTTGCGTTTCATTTTGTTTCTTTTTAATTTCAGGTCCTTGTGTTCCATTTTATTTCAACTACTTATGTATGTACTCGAAATAAAACGCAAGGGGCCACAAGGACTGTTCATTTTTTTATTGGGTCGCATGGCGACCTCGTGGTTAGCACGTCCAAAACGTGCATGTTAGGTCTAACTGGAGACTCTAAATTGCCGTTAGTCACTAAACCGTCCGGGCAATTCTCTGCCGAAACACTAATAGCAGTGTTTTCTGGAGAGTCAATAATAACTCTTGTTGACCTATTAGCTTGTTAGCTTCTTTCTTTGTTAGCAAACAATGGCAATTAAAGAGAGATGGGACTGTTATTGGAGCTGGAATTAATCAGTGAGTTACAACTGCCAATAATGATTTGAAATTGGTTGAGGAGTTTGCAAAGGTGGGCTGTACACCACCTTATGACGGAGTACTGGGGCCACATTGTAAAAAAAATAATCAGAGATTTTGAGAATAAAGTCATACGTTTACGGGAATAAAGTCCTAAATTTACGAAGAAAAAAGTCCAAAATTCATGAGAATAAAGTTTAAAATTTATGACAAAAAAACGCATACATTTACGAGAAAAGACTTGGAAATTTATGAGAACAAGGTCAGAAATTTACAAGAAAAAAAGTCGTACATTTATGGGAAAACGTGTCGGGAATTCACGAGAATAAAGTTGTAAATGTACAAGAAAAAAGTAAACATTTATGAGAAAAAAACTTGTAAATTTATGAGAATAAAGTCGTAAATTTACAAAGAAAAAGTCCTAAATTCATGAGAACAAAGTTGTAAATTCACGAGAAAAAAGTAACACATTTACGAGAAAAAAGTTGTACATTTATGAGAGTAAAGTCGTAAATTTTCTAAAGAAAAAGTGCTAAATTCATGAGAACAATTTGTAAATTTATGGAAAAAAAGTCATACATTTGCGAGAACAAACATCGTAAATGTATGAGAATAAAGTCGTCATTTTACGAGAGTAAAGTCGGGAAAAAAAGTAATAATATTACGAGAATAAAGTCGTTAAGTTCAGTCGTACTATTACGTGTCAGAGGGAAAATAGAGCATAGCTCTTCAGGAAGGAAGGGACCTTTCCTTTTATTTATAACGTGGCAGCAAAACAGAGCAGTTGAGCAAACAAATTAGCATGTCTCGCCCTTCTCACTTCCGCCAATTCCGTGACCTTACTCATGTAAATTTACCACATTTTTTCTGATAAATTTACAACTTTATTCTTGCAAATTTGCAACTTTATTCTCATACATTTGTGACATCTTTTTACACACTTTTTACACACAAAATGTGACCTTTGGCTTTAGGCAAAAGTAATATTACGACTTTTTTTTCATAAATTTACGAGAATGAAGTCGTAAAACAACAAGAAAAAAAGAAGATTAAAGTTGTAAATTTACCGCATTCTTTCTCGTAAATTGACTACTTTTTTCTGGTAAATTTGCAACATTTTTTCTCATAAATTTACGACTTTATACACATAAATTTGTGTCATTTTTTACACATTTGGGACAAAAATGTTGTAAATTGATGAGAATAAAGTCAGAAATTTACAACATTCTTTCTTGTAAATGTAAGACTTTACTCACATAAATTTACGACCTTTTTTTCTTGTAAATTTACGACTTTATTCTAACATTCGGAACAGGCATTGCCTGAGACAGCTATGAAAAGGGGAACTAATGTGACCTTCGGCCATGGGCAAAGGTAATATTACAACTTTTTTTCATAAATTTATGAGAATAAAGTCGTAAAATAACAAGAAAAAAGGTCGTACATTTGCGACTTCATTCTTGTAAATTTACGACATGTTTTTGTTGTAAATTTATGGATTTATTCTTGTAAATTTACGGCTTTAGTCTAACATTCGGAACAGGCATTGCCTGAGACAGCTACGAAAAGTGGGGACTTATGTGACCTTGCACCTTGGGCAAGAGTAATATTATGACTTTTTTTCATAAATTTATGAGAATAAAGTCGTAAAGTAACAACAAAAAAGTCGTAAATTTGCGACTTTTTTTGTAAATTTACGACTTTACTCACTTACGACATTTTTTCTTTTACGTTTCCGACTTTACTCACATAAATGTGCGAATTTTTTTCTCGTAAATTTACGACTTTATTCTCGTAAACGTACAACTTTATTCTCGTAAATTTAGGGCTTTGTTCTCAAAATCTCAGATTATTATTTTTTCCAATGTGGCCCTAATACTCCGTCACCATCTGAAAATAAAGCAAATTAGACGATGACGTCATTTTCGAGCGACTTTTAGGACAGCCAATGGCTACTTTCTTTCCTGAGGAATTTGGCAACACTGCGTGGAGCAGCCACCAGTCTCTTGCCCCTTTAAGTGGGAGGCCAGCTGTGGGTCGCTGCGGACTGGGAGCGTGAAGCCCCCGGCTGTGAATGAGAGGAGGACGGCGCTCTCTTTCCGCCGACATTCACGCACAGAGCCAAGGTGTAAGCAGCGTGAACTCCACACCGGCTGTCAGTTTACAACCAACATCCTGCTCGGAAGAAGCACCGGAACACACCGAACAGCCGGTGCCCACAACCAAGTTGGCTTGCCAGCGTTGAACACAACTAATAAACGAGGAAGAGGCGGGCGACGGAAGTTTTGTTTGTTTTTCTGGAGGAGTTCAGGACGCACCGGGACTGCGTGGTGAGTGTCACTTTTGATCACTTTTTCATTCTTAGGAAGCTAACGATGCTGTGTCAAATTGCACATTTCGTGTGCGTGGATGTTGGTCTTTATTGTTGTCATCCGCGCGTGTGATTGTTTGTTTCATTCTCCTCTTTTGCGTCGCCGTCATGCAAAAATAAATGATCCAGTTTATGTTAGAGGTGGGCGATACTGCACGTTTTGGCATCGCTTCGATATCAGTATTGCCGATACTTGAAATTTGACAAGATCGTTGTATGATTTTCTTACTTTGAAAATATACAGCAATAAACTAGAACTTCATACAAACGTTATTTGATAAATTTGATTCATTCAGACTAAGAGGACATTTCTGCAGTTCGTTTGCTAATTAGAGAGCAAAGCAGTCGTTTGGGATATTGAACTTTCGAGTATTTTTTTTTCAAATGTTACAATTTTATATTGAGTAATATTATCTCAAAATAATAAATAACAATAAAAGAAAATGTAACAATATCATCCAAATAAAACCATTTCCTTCTTCCCTTTGGTTGTACACAATTGCTTGAGCAAAATCACAAAAACGAAAGCAAAAACTGCTACTGACTCATTCACACCTGTTGGCGTTTTGCCCTCTTGTGTGCCAATGACTTATTGCCGGAGTTCGTAAACAATGTATAAATATAATATCAGCAATGTAACAATAGGACAACATAACAAAACACGGATATTTCTGGAAGTACACTTAGGAGGGAACTGAAAATATCAATGTCGTCCCGCTAGCATTGGTCTGATAGTGGTATCAGTATCATTTATCCTATTTGGATTGATCCGCCAACTTGTCACATCTTTGTTTTTGCATCTGAATGAGCCCGAGGGTGGCAGCTTTGCACCTGAAGCGGTGTTGCCAGATGATGTTGACTAAGTTGTGAAGGTCAAGGTTAACTCGCCGTGTTATTTGATAAGACATGTCATTGATGTCCTTTGATCATTCGTGGGATTTCAGACAGCCTGAAGGTCGATATAGCCGTGAACTTTGTATGTAAGAGGTAACAGGCAAGTTGAAATAGGGCAAGAATTTCATTGTGCACTGTTGAAAATTGCATTAAAAAAAAAAATGGTGCCCATTATCCACAATCAAATATGTGAGACATGAACACACGTCTTTCTCTTTTACGTGCGTTCTAAAGATGTAAAAACGGATAAAAAAGGGCAGCTAATTAATGCACGCAATGGGACGCACCTATTCTGCCTTCAAAGGCTTCGAAAAAAAGCTCCAAAAAGCTCCAACAAGGCACCATTTACATAATGTGACCTGCATACTAACCAAGCTACAGCGACATTGTTATTAGTATTGTTATTAACGTTGTTACGCCGAAGAACTACGTTACTGGCGTAGTGCCACCTCGCCACATCACACCGGCTAGCGAATAGCTTCACCACACACTCGCTTACAGGCGCGTCAGGCCGCTATGGAAAGGTAACGCTACATATCGGAGCTGCTGCCGCTGCTGCTGTGTTTCTGTTTTTGAGTTCGTAAACGTTAACGCTAGGTGTGGCGTTCCTTTCTGTGTTGTTGTGTGAAATCATATGAAGTTCCGGTAATGCCTAAAAATGACCAAAATAGGGCAAAATACTGTAAGTACTCCATGCTATCATGAATGTGCCTGTCACTACGTGCTCACAGCATGGAAATAAAAACATAAACCTTGTTGGAGGCATTGCAGGCGGAATGCATTACGTGCATTCATTGGCTGTCTCTTTTTATATCTTTAGAACGCACAGAAAAGAGAAAGACTAAGAGGTTCTAAGTAGAGCTTCAAAATGCAAAAAGAAGAGTAAGACAAAAAACATTTTTGGTAAACAATTTATTGCAAACAAGCATTGAAGTGAAATAGGCTGTTCATCAGCTGATCAAAAGTTTAAGGCCGTAGCTAAAACAAAAAACCCTGAAAAATAGAAATAACATTTTCAGGCAAAGAAGTCAGTAATGAGTAGCTGCGCCATTCTTGTTAATCACCCCCAAAATTGGGCATGCTTGATGCCGGTGTTTCCAGGAGGCTGGTAGGAATGTTGCCATCCATCCCCAAATGTTCTCCATTGGATTTAGATCAGGGGAACACACAGGACGGTCCAAAAGAGTGAGCTTATTCCTGTGGAAGAAGTCCTTTGTGAACTGCTGCGTTGTCCCGTTGAAAAAGCCAATCATTACCACACAGACAAAGACCTTCGGTCTTGAGGAATGCCCCTGCAACATCTCCACATAGCCATCCGCCATTTGACGCCCCTGCACAACCTGAAGCTCCATTGTTCCACTGAAGGATGATGATGGCGCCCCCTCCACTGTGCCATGTGGAAAACATCTCAGGTGGGATCTCCTTGTCACGCCAGTAGCGTTGAAAGCCATCAGGACTGACAAGCTAACATTTTTTCTCATCAGAGAATAAAACTTTCTTCCACCTTTCAATGGCCCATGTTTGGTGGTCTCCTACAAATTCCAAACGTGCAATTTTGTAGCTTTGAAGGAGACAAAGCCTTTTTTTCTTCTCTCACAGATGCCGTCTGATGGTTATTGGACCAAAGAACCAAAGCAGATGTCCTTTAAACGCACATTAAAACGCTACCGACAGCCTTTTCTCACATTGACCATCATCGCCCCCTAGTGTATTGGAGGCACACAGCATTTGGCCCACCAATCAATTAGAGAGCGTGCTTGTACTGGGACTTCACACAGAGGTGTGACAAATGGAGAACTATTTCGGGAATCTGACTGTTTTAGTGCAGGTAAACGTGCTGCGCGGGTCACAAACAGAGCACTTGTAGTTGTCAGTTTGCGTCGATCTACTCGGTCCTTCGCTCTTCACTGCCATCTTTACGCCCTGTTGCGACCGCGTTCTTTCTCGGGTCCTCTCCATGAAAATGAAGAATAAAATGTCAAACAAGTCTGTCCATAACCAGTCGGTCTCACACACGGATGCACTCCAAGACGCACACATGATAACCGAAGGAGCGGTAGGTATGTCACCCTTCACCTCTGCCCGCCCCCACCCCACCGCCACCTTTCTTTCTTTCTTAGGAAGCTTTGTCTTCCCAGGTGAGCGGGTTCATTCTGGTTGAAAGATGACTGACTAATTGCTCCCCCAACCCAAACACGCCCGTGGGTTGATGTGCTTAATTAACTGGGGTGTTTGAAGTAGCAAGTCGTAGGAAGAATGTTGACTGTTTTGTTAGCTCACCTTTTACCTCACTGAAGTGTAACAGCAGTGTAACATTTCCAAGTCAGTTGCATTGTTATTTAAAGTACAGTCATCCCTCGTTTATCACAGTTAATTGGTTCCAGGCCCGATGGTGATACGTGAGTTTCCGCGAAGTAGGATTCCAATATTAATAACTGGAATATTTTTGTAGTCAGATCATAGAAAGCCTGTTTGATATTCTAAGTATGATTTTTTTTTTTTTACCAGTCTTAGAGCCCTCTAGACATGAAATAACACCCCTATAGTCACTTTTACACTCAGAGAGCATGGAGGAGTGTAGCGTGCAGAAGGTTACATGCACATGCACGCGTGCACACACATGCACACACATAGTTCAGTTCCGAATGTGAAATTGTAAATAGTTCATGGTGTTATTATTGTAAATAAATTATTTTGATGTAAAACAACCCTTTTTTGTGTCGTTTAGATATTTGAGCTGTCACAAAAGCAACAAATATTGTCAAAATGTGTCAAAGTGAAAGTTAGGCTTTTCACAGTTCCCTTTTAGTTGGGAACTGATATTTTCCTGAAACGTACCTATGTTCTACCGCTGATTACTAAAGAACGGAAAAGGGTAGAAACCAAGTTTTTTTTCTGATGAAAAACAGGAGTCTAATGTTTCTTTTGGTAGGTTCCGTGTTTATATAACCATAGAACACAATATTCTGTGTGCCTTGAAAAATCAGTCAAAATTGTCTAAAATGGCCGCTACTGAAAAATACCTGAAATACCTTGAATGAGTTAATTAATTATTTCTTGAAAAAAAACACGATAGAGTGAGGGAGCGATGTTTGATCCGCGAGGGCCGACTGTAAATATGACCATGTGCTATTTTTGGCAAAACGATGCTTGTTTCTGTGTCCGATATAATTTTTTATTTTTTTTTTTTTGTACCACATTTCTCCTCCTGACCTCCTATGTCCCTTGGACATTGTTCTCTGGATTCCATTGAACCAAGAGTCCACAGAGAACGCCACAAAGGAGTATAATTGTGTGTGCGTGTGTGTGTGTGTGTTTGTATCCCCACCTCTCCTTCAGTCCTTTTTGCGAGGTGTGAGGCCAAGCCAATCAAACAGAACAATGCCTTGTTCGCGGAAGCCCTGTGATCTCTTTAAATAAAACCCACGGACTGCATTGTCTCTCCTGAAAGAACCACGAGGAATGTGAAGGTTAGAAACTCGTGAGGCTGACTTGAGTGACCAGCGAGCTGACATTTGACAGCTTTATCGCATCTCTGACTAATGTTAAAGTGACAACCCTTTCATTGTTTAACTGGGATGATATTTTCACGAGCACGCACACACAGACCGTGCTCAGGCCCGCGTGCTTACATGTTGAAGAAATCACGCCGTTCTTTAGGAGTATGATCATTATTCTTAGACTCCTGCAGAAGGCGACGCATTGTGGGGAAATTTTTACACGTGCACACACACACACACGCGCGCGCGTGCATGCACACACGCAGTTCAGTTCCAAATGGGAAAATTGTAAATAGTTCAAGGTGTTATATTTGTAAATAAATTGTTATTTTTGATGTAAAACAACCCTTTTTTGGCGTTGTTTATGTTGGTATAGTTGTTTAGATATTTTAGCTTTCACAAAAGCAAAACATTTTTAAAAAGTTATGCTTGAAATGTGCCCTGTGATTGGCTGGCGACCAGTGCAGGGTGTACCCCGCCTGTGGCCCGAAGTCAGCTGAGGCTCCGGCGTACCCCCACGACCCTAATGAGCCTCATTCGGACTCGCTCCCCTACCTGTCAGTGTGTCAGAACGTGTGATGGAAGAAGGATGTGTGATAAATAAACGATAAGGATGTAATTATTACGCTGTCTAGACTTTGAGAGGCGCTAGCCAAAATGAAATATTAAAATTATTTTATTTTGATGAAGTGATGGCCAATTTTGAATGAACAAACTGAGAATCAAGTTTATTTGTACTTCTAAACATAATCAGGGTGTTTTACTCACTTTTTTTCCAAGTAAAGTATTTTTGAGTCGCTGCTGACATTTAAAAATGTCCTCTTAAACGGGAGATTTTATTTCACGTCTCGTTCTTTTGTGCTTTTGGTATTAGCTGAGGCTTGGAGCATAGCTAAAGGTTTGTCATAAAGAAGACTGATGATTACATTTTGTATTTTCTATATTTATTTCAAGAATAGAATTGACTGATTTATTTTTGCGGCTTTTTGAATTTAAATGAAACAAATTTGCGCGCATATTTGACTTTCACTTTGTCTAAACTCACTTTGCGGATAAAGTAATGGGATATATATCGTACCGTCATGGAAAAAATGATGAGACCACCCTTGTTTTTTCAGTTTCTTCATTTTAATGCCCGATACAACTAAAGGTATCTTTGTGTGGACAAATATAACAATGACAACAAAAATAGCTCATAAGAGTTACATTTTTTGGCAGTACAATGCTATAGCTAGTCATGTAAGAACTTAAGTGATTTTGGTTATTATCAAGAAAAGCATGGACGTTGTTCTCAAATTAAACTCTTAGAGCTTTATTTGTTATCATCATGATGCAGTATTTGTCCAAACAAATGTACCTTTAGTTGTACCAGCCACTAAAATGGATCAGTAAACTGAAGAAACAAGAGTGGTCTCATCATTTTTTCCATGACTGTAAGTCACTCTGTGGAGGTTTGTGGAAAAGTGTGACCTGCCACTAGGAAATAATAAAGTTGTGATTGCATTTATTAGCATTTTGCTTGAAATATCGACTGTGTTATGACTTGAGTTGCAGGATGAAGCACAGTAGACTGCACTGACAACTGCATTTTATTTATT
This sequence comes from Dunckerocampus dactyliophorus, assembly GCF_027744805.1. Classification (NCBI taxonomy): domain Eukaryota; kingdom Metazoa; phylum Chordata; class Actinopteri; order Syngnathiformes; family Syngnathidae; genus Dunckerocampus; species Dunckerocampus dactyliophorus. The sequence continues at coordinate 1,983,775 of NC_072826.1, forward strand.
TAGAAAGAATTCAGTTACTTATTTATTTTAAATACATACGTTCCGCTTTCATCGTGTTTTGTCATACGGTCTAAAAATGACTCTTTTGAGTTTCAAACACAAAGTGCATACATTGTTTTTGTCATGAATAATGAAGTCAGCTAATAGCTTTGAAAGCTATTGTATTGTATTTGTACTTTATTTATCCCACAGCGGGGAAATTCACTTGTTACAGCAGCAAGCAAGATACGCAAGTAAAGAGTACAGTGTAAAGAATACATAGTGACTACAACATGGTTCAGGTGGTGCAGGTTGAATAATGAAGTCAGCTAATAGCTTTGAAAGCTATGCACTGTTTGATGGATTTGAAGTGATTTATTCTTTATTTGTTATTCTTTATTTATTAGGGGTGTCATGAGACACTCGGTTCGGGTCTACGGGGACGAGACCAGATTTTAACATTACATTCAAGAAAAATACAATGAAAAAATATGACAATATATTGCAGTTTACTAATTTAATTTGGACTAAATTACATTCTTTTGCACTCTGTGTTTTCAAAAGACAACCCCTTCAGTAGCGGCCGTTTTAGACGACTTTGACTGATCTTTCAAGGCACACAGAATATTGTGTTCTAAGGCTATAGGAACATGGAACCTACCAAAAGAAACATTGCACTCCTTTTTCCGTTCCTGAGTAATGAGCAGTAGAACATAGGTAAGTTTCAGGAAAATATCAGTTCCTGACTAGAAAAGGGCAAAAAGCAGCTTTGATACATTTCAAGCGTAACTTTCACTTTGACACAAATATTTTTTGTTTTTGTGACAGCTATATATCGAATATCGAAACAACTATACCAACATAAGCAACACAAAAAAGGTGTGTGTGCATGTGTGCGCGCGCGTGTGCATGTGTTAAAACTGCCCTACACTGCGGAACCTTTTGCTCATTCACATTTTTATCAGCAGAGCTCTTGAAGGTGTCAGAGTAAGCTGTTAAAATGCATCTCTTTCTAAAGCATGGCTGAGACTGAATGGGTCTTTGGGCTGTTTTTGGTTTATTTTTTTGCTTCATCCCCCCCGTCCAGGAAGTGAACAAACAAACTATCAGTAATTGCTGAGGCATGGAGAAGAATAAATAAGCTCTGTTTCCACTGATACTACTACTCCTTTTGGACCCGTTGAATGTGTAAACATGTGATGTGCATCAATGTAACGTTGTTAAGCGTGTTCCAAACTAACTCAACACCAGGCCAGTTATGATACCTTTTATCACAGAAAGTTGTTATTTTGTCGTTTATCTGATGTTATCGTTTGACTATTCCTTAGTGTCTCTCTTGCGCGCCCTCTCTGTGCACCGCCGAGACGCTGTGGGGGTGAGGCGGCGTGGGGCAGTCTGTTCTTATGTCGTATATTCATACCTCAAATGTTCGTAGCGGAGCGTCTTTACGTGCGAAAAAGTCAATAGTGCAAAAATAACCGAACAAAAGCAAAATCTACTCTTGGCTCTCATTGAAATCCTTTGGCTTTTTGCCCCCCAAAGAGCTCCTGTGTGCAAGGACATATTCCCTGGGGTGAGTTTGTGTTTGCAAACAGTAGATGAAGTACATACACAGTATGAACATGAAACAAACACGCGTATTTGTTGAAGTAAACACAGAAGAGAACTGAAAACTAGATTTCACCATGCTAGTATTGATCCTGTACTGCTACTACTTGTACACTACCTTTGGTATTGATCCTATTGATGTCGATATTCGTGATACCATCGCTGAGTGAGGATGGAAGTCAGGCAAGCTAACCACTTGAGCATCAGTGCCATCCAAAACTGATACTACTTTTGATATCCATCTTATTGATATCGATATTATGATATCATCACCCAATGGGGATGGAAGTCTCGCCAGTCAACCACTTGACAATCAGTGCCATCTAATACTGATACTACAGTACTTTAAATATCATCCTATTGATATCGATATTAATGATATCGTCACTGAGTGGGGTGGAAGTCAGGTGAGTCAAACACTTGACCATCAGTGCCATCCAATACTGATACTACAGTACTTTCGATATCATTCTATTGATAGTGATATTTATGATATCGTCACTCAATGGGGATGGAAGTCAGTGATCATCAGTGGCCACCAATGCTGATACCACAGTACTTTTACATCGATCCTGTCAATATCGATATTTATGATACCATCACTGAGTGGGAACAGAAGTGAGGCAGTCAACCACTTGATCATCAACGCCCTCCACTACTGATACTACGTCAATTTTGATAACCATCTTATTGATATCGATATTCATGATACCATCACAGGGTGGGGACGGAAGTGAGGCAGTCTTGGTGTTCCAATTTAAGAAACTAATAACAAACGACAACACAACAGTAACACTAAAAATACGCATACACACAGTCACGTAACAAAAGTGCTGTTTTTTCTGTTCCACAGGACATTCAGCAACCCTCTTTCATGTTGGCAAGGGTTCTTCATTTGCCTCGTTTGCATTGGGATGCGTCACCCATAACACCCGACACAACCCAGACCCGTTAAGATGAATCAACCTGGTGGAGAAAGTTCCAACTTTAACATCGTCATTTTTAACTGCTTTTTCACACTTTTCAACACTTTCTAATCCCCGGACAAAACGGGCATGTTTTTTCTACTCCGTCTGCGTGATTGTGCTGAAGGTTAATGCGGTATGAAGGTGTGCGTCCTCTGAATACAAGCTCCTACAGGACTAAGGTGTGTTTCGTTAAACACAACGTTGAAAGGGAAGCTTTTGCTGGGAGCTAGCTGTGTTCGTTTTTCCCACTTTACTCATAATGCTCATCCCTTTATTTGTATTAGAGACATGTCTGCGCAGGTTTATGTGCTTTACATCCCAAGCGGCCACGGCATTCTGGACACGTGCACAATCTCTCTCGAGCCATTATTCTGGAGAGGTGGATGTTCTGACTTTGCAAAGATGATAGTGTTTGTTGCTAATTGTGTATTATTTTACATGCCATTGAGTGACACACTAAATACACAGCCAGTCCGCCGAGGTCCAGGAGATGGGCTTTCTGTACGCACAAGTGCTGGAGAACCAAGTCCGGTTTGCTCATAGTGGACACTTGGGACTGAAGAACTTGAAGTTTAATTTTCACGGAAAATATGGTCCAAAAGTTGACAGTCCAGCAGCTGAGACATGTGCCTTACCTGTAGCAAAACTGTATCTAAGTTTGCTTTCTATGAAAACAGCGATACTTTTTATCTTGGAATTTTGACTTTTTAATCTCATAATTATGACTTTTTATCTCATTATGACTTTTTATGGCTTTCTATTTCGTAATTGTGACTTTTTGTCTCATCATTTTGACTTTCTTATCTCATAATTCTGACTTTTTATGTCATAATTTAGAATTTCAATCATAGTTCTGATTTACTATTGGAATATTTTTGTTTCTTTCAGTGGCGGAAACGGGCTTCCATAGAAATCAGAGGAAAAGATGAATCCAATACCAAAATAGTTGTTAATCGTTGCAGCTGTAGTCAACAGTGTTTTGCTTCTTTTTACGCTTGCGTGACGACTACGAACGTTAGCGAGTGAGCGCGTCTAGGGCAGGACGTGTGTGCAAAGCGGGGAGTGTGTGATTAAGGCGGTCAGCCGGCAACTTCAGACATGATCTCGGTGTGATTGGAGCTGGTTAAGACCTGTGGCACTAAGTTGTTTGTGGCATACGTACTTCTATAAACCCCCACACAAAGACTAATGGCCTCCTGTAGTTTCTCACTGTGGAGGAGAACAGGCCCCCAGTAGAATCACCTGTTGTTCTCAAAGGCGTTGCTATAGTAACACCTCAGAGCCCTGGCCCCTTGCACTATACGATCCTCAGCAAACATAGACCCCCGCCACCCTTATTTGGAACGCCGCATGCACACGTGGGGGCTCTCCGGTAGAACCAGTGAATGCACCGAGGACATAAAGTGTGCCGGGCTAAAGGAAGAGAGCACATTGTGAGAGTTGGGCTTCTTTTGTCTGTGTTACCCTGAAGGAGCAGAGCGTGGAAAGGGCGGGGGGTTAAGGGCACTTTGTGGAGGAAGCAAAAAAAAAAAAAAAAAAAAAAAAAAAAAAGTGGCCTTCATACACATATTTTCTTCCCTTTCTCTTCTGTCTTTATTGGGAGTGCGTTTTGTCTTCTCCCCTCCTCCAGCCTTCTATAAATGCCACAGCAGCCTCTCGCTAGCCATCACAATGGACGACCTTTTTAGGTGAGAGGGGGGGTTGAGACGCAGGCATGAAAAGAAAGATGGCTGCTTTTTAAGATGAGCTTCTGAAAAGAAGACGTAGAGAGACATAACTAAAGCCCGAGTGGGGGGGCCTCGAGCTATCAGCCTATTTAAACATCTTCTTTAGGGGCGGGGGGGGGGAAGACATGCAACTTTGTTGACTTCTCTCGTGATTCTATACGATATATCATGGAAACGTGTCAGTTTCACCTCATGCAGGGCTGTCAGTTGATTAAAATATTTAATCGGGATTAATTTCATCATATTAGTTAACTTGCAATTAATCGCAGATGGACGTTTTTATCTATAACAAGTGTACCTTTTGGAAGATCAACGTTTTTAGTACTCCTATCAACATGAGACGGGATAATGTTTGCTTTTATGCAATTTTTGGTTTATTCAACATATATATATATATATATATTTTTTAAAACAGTTCAACACAAAGGTGGGCATTCCGCTGCATCACCATGGTAACTTAGGCTAAACTCATAACCTGGTCCCGTCCAGGTTATGTCCAGGCTTTCAGCTTCAAATCGGCTATGAAAGAGCCACTGTTCGGGACGTGGAGTAAAAAAAAAAGGAAAAAAAAGATCATTCTGTGATGGCATTATCCATCTAGAAGCGAAATAGATGCTGGCTTTTTGAGGCGAGCACCAGGAACCAAAGGCGATGTGAAACCATGCTAGCGGATGTCGGTGTTACACGGGTTCTTGCGTGAGTACTCAGCCCGTTAGCCTTCTTCTCTTACTGTATTTGCTGGAGGAATAAACACTGTGAGGCATCAATCAACTGAAATAACAAGGAAAAAAAAACAAAAACACGTCCCAGTCTAAACACTGCCATCTAGTGGTCACAACAAGCTACAGCATTTGAAAATATTCCATGAAAATGTAACGTGAAAAAGCAAAGTTGTTGCTCCAATGTATTTATTTTTTAAATGGAAAAGTGTCAGTATGTCGAAGTGCAATGCTGAGCGTTGATAAACGAAAAGACTCGTGGGGTGTACTTAGTGGAACACATCGGTGTTAACTTGCGCATTCACGGGCCTCCCTGGCGACAGTGTTGCTTTCAGCAGTCGTAATCATAATCCGCGTAATGATTACGTGCTCGTCTTGTATAAAACACACCGGCTGGAATAATATGGCGTCAAACGGCCCCTTTCACGTGAACGCGCACTTGGCGCAGAGCCGAAAACCCGACTTGACAAAGCAAGTTGATAACCAGCGTCGAACTACCGTCCAGTTCTGTTTTGGGGAATTTATGATGTTTTGCTGAGTTGCATCCTGAGCACAAAGCCTGGGTTGGTTGAGCCCCCATAATGGCCCCCAACCTAAAACAAACACAACGTACAACAAGTAGACGTTGGTCAGGTCAACTGTCCGTCACTCAAATGTCATTCCCTTGGGGCAAATAATCTCACAACATGGAATCGGGACTAACCAAATGAACCAACCCCTGAAGCTAATGGGGAAGAGGGATTGCAGTATATGGTCCTTACGATGCCTCCATCACACCCATCCACGGAGCAGCAAACGCACAACACCCTTGTAAGGTTTGTTGAGCAGAATCGGTGGAGGGGAATTTGGAGAGCGAGCGTCTACTCCTGATGAGTTTATTCTTCGGACTGTGCACTATGGTTCAGTACCCTTGACATCAAAAGGCTGGGAGAACAGAAGAAGAGAGGGAAAGGAAGGGAGAAGAGAGTGGGGCTTTTGTGTCTCCGGAGCGGAGAGCTCATTCTCTAATGAGGCCCAGGCAGTAACGCAAGGAGGCTTTGTTCCAAACAGTGTGTGTCTGTTCTTGTGTGTACGTGTGTGTGTGTGTGTGTGTCTAAACCTCTGTCTAATATTTAGTTTACAAAGCAGCTGTCACAAATAGCTCTCAAAGTCCAAAAACATGCACGGCAGGTTAGACACGTGACAGTAGGCACGATACATCAGACTTACGCGTTATTGGTGAAAATGAGACAAAGTGGGGTTGCAGTGCTGCTCCCATCCATCCATCCATTTTCTATACCGCTTCGTCTCATTAGGGTCGCGGCGGCATGCTGGAGCCTATCCCAGCTGACTTCGGGTGACAGGCGGGGTACACCCCGGACTGGTCGCCAGCCAATGGCAGGGCACATATAGACAAACAAGCATTCACACTCACATTCATACCTATGGACAATTTAGAGTCGCCAATTAACCTCACCTGCATGTTTTTGGAATGTGGGAGGAAGCCGGAGTACCCGGAGAAAACCCACACGCACACGGGGAGAACATGCAAACTCCACACAGAAATGCCCAAGGGAGAATCAAACCCAGGTCTTCCCGATCTCCAGGCTGTTACTGTGTTGGCCAAGGTGCTAACCACTAGACCACCGTGCGGCCCGTGCTGCTCCCAAAATTGTTTTAATTCAGTAAATGAATTGGCAAACAATTGCGATGTTCCAACTGTAAAATATAAAATGATGTTCCGGATGCATCACGGCAGGAAATAGGCTGTGACCATTTTGTCAAATAATCCTTAATATGTAATCATTTTTAAGTTTTGGCCTTTCAAATAGAAATCCTTTGGTAATCTTAAGCAATTGGGACACGACTCTTAGGGCTCTAGGGCCCGTTTTAATTCATTCATTTTTACCTTTTACACGTATTTTACCTGGATAGGGTGTGTACTTTCATGACACTAAATAAAATGTCTGTTAATGAAATGCAAAATCCTTACATTTATTGATGCAATACGTCATTGGCCAGTTTTTCCCAGTATTTCAGAAACTTTTCTCATAAAATGCCAGCCTCTGCACACGAGCTCTCAACAAACTGTAATGCTCGTGCTTGCAGTTGAAGAAGACGTAGCCACCGATGCAATTCCAGTTGCGTCATTAATCAAAGACACCGTTATGACACCGTTATTTTGTTTACACAATTAGACAGTATGTGGCAAAAAAACGCTCTTACTTTGAAGGCCAGAAGTGTGTTGTGTGTGTTGAGAATGTCTGATGACGGTTAAGACGAGCTGAGAGCAACGTGCCTCTCATTTTTGTTTCACTCAGAACTTGCGTGGCGCCAGCGGGCACCGCAAAACGCTCGTTTGCATGAACAAGTGGTAAAACACACATTTTTAATGACCCCCGTATTTTATGACCACTATTAGACGGGCCATCTTCCATTGGCTATTGGTGACGGGAGTTTCAACGTTTTTTTTGTCGACGTCGCCGGTGTTTCAGGTTGCCAACTCTGCATGTTTAGTTCAGGAGGGGGCCTGGTTAGTGTTTGCGAGGACATGCCGCTATGAATCAACGGTCCGCTGGGGAAATATTTCCCCACACTAACGTTCCTCCTCCTCACGGTTACAGCATTTCATTCACACTGTCCATTTCCATGTTTAACAGTAGATTCCGTTTTATTGGTCAATTCCCCGATTCCGTCCGCGATTCCGCACGGAAGTCATAGGGCCCCACATTACGTCAATTTCCGCGAGATTCCACGTTGGCCAATTCCCAGCCCAGCCACTCTATGGAGAAAACACATTTCGGCCGCTTGTACCCGCGATCTGGTCCTTTCGGTCACTACCCAAAGCTCATGACCGTAGGTGCGGGTAGGAACGTAGATCGACAAGTACATTGAGAGCTTTGCCTTTCAGCTCAGCTCTCTCTTCACCACGACTGACCGATGCAGAGTCCGCATCGCTGCCTAAATCTCCAGTATTCAAAAGTAGGCCACAGTAGTTTTGCTGGTATCATTTGGTGAAGTTCCCAGCTGAACACCTGAAAGCTGTCTATGAAAACTATGATATCTGTATCCTACTCAGCTACTACTACGTTCATGGTAAAAGGCATCCCCTCAGAACGAAGTCAGAACTCAACTAGTCCTTTTTTGTCAATTCAACACTCTGTCTGCTGTACTGTCTGGCACTCGTGTGCGTGTGTCAACTGTTGAAAAATGCATTTCCCCCCAAAATGTCACATCAATAGCGTCTATTTTCAAAGTGGTCTACCGTGAAGATGATCTTCAGCAACATGCTGAAGCCTGTTTGAGGTTAGAATCGCGGAGTAACCTGCAATAGGACATTATTGCAATATTGTGCCAACAGAAATGTCACGGTGGAGTGATGATGCAATCATCTTTATTGCAAGACTACAGTAGATCCCTGCAAAGTACATTTTTGGCACACCCATAAAGCCTGTTTTACGCTGCTGGCTGCGTCTAGGTGCCGTAGCGTCATGACTTGTTTCTGGTGCTCTTGAGGATGTGGCGCCACCGGCAAGAAGGGCAAGGTAGCGTGTGTGCCTTGTGTTTGTGCTGATCGCAGTGTGAGCGAGAGATGCTGTATTATTATGCTGACCTTTTAAGCTTTATGATCACGAGGGGGGGTCACAAGATCTCACGTCGCCAATCTTGGGAGATTAAAACTTTCTCGTTCAGAAAAAAAATGCCGTGCGGCCACTCGGCCTGGAGCGATAATAAATGAATTAATTCATCACACAATCAATTAAAATCAATTTGATCATTTTGCCGGCCTCAATATATTGCCATGTGCACGTGTCGATTTCCTCGTCTCTCGGCTCCAAACAGAGAGGAAGCGAGTTCACTCTGTGCATTGGTTACAGCACCTTGGCGTGTTTGTTCCATAGAACAACGGCATGAACGGGTTCATAGAGTCAGTCATACGGTATCCTTGCTGATAGCATACACACAGAGTGCAGAAGAGTACAACATAATAGAAATAAAATTAGTAGATTGCAATATATTGTCAAATGTTTGGTATTTTTTCATTGTACTTTTTTTAAAAGCAATGTTCAAATCTCGTCTCATCTCAGTTGAGTGCATTGTCTCGTCTCGAGCGTCTCGTGACACCTAATATCGTACATATAAAAGTATGTAAGTAAATGAGATGGGTTTTCTGCCAAAAACAAAAGAAAGAAAAGGCCTATTTTTAGAGAGAACAACCACAAATGGCTGGGTTTTCCCACAAATATAAAAACGAATTGACTGTTTGCAGAAATGTAAAATGTGGTTGTTTCAAGTGTTCCAAGGCAGCCTTGACTTTGTTAATTACTTCTAAGTATCGAGTGCATCTAAGACGTCGTTAACTACAGTATAGACTTTCCCGAGGCAGATTCCTAGCATCTCTCGACAGTCTTCTATGAAAGAGGAAATATGTTAATTCAGATGAGAATTTCAAAAGACATGTGGCGGTGACACGGTGGTTTCTTTCCGTGAAGTATTTTGGTTCTGTGCTGGGATCGGCACAAGCCGGTCGTCGGGCAGACGGCCAGAAGCTGGCACAGCAACAAAGACCTGTAAACTCTTTTCAATGCTCCTACACCTTCTGTGAACACGCGGGTTTGGCTTCGTAACATGACTGCACCGGTTCTTGTGTGTCTAAGAGTTTTACGTCACAGGTAACTGATGTGGGATGAGAGACTGTAATTGTAATATCAAAGGGTTCTGATGGTGGTTTCCCAAGACCCAAATTAGGAATTGAATTCCTCCTCGGGACTCAAAGTACATAATGTGTTGTCATTATGTCGACAAATATTATACAGGAGGTCGGCGGTCCGAGTCCCAGTTTTGTTCCTACGACGGCAACGTAAGTTGAGTTTTGGTGTAAATCGGAACTTCTACCGAAATTAAGACGTAAGTCACTGACTGCACACAAAATACATGAAGGAACAACTGGGAGTGAGAGAACATCCTTGTGGATGGCTTACACATTAGAAGGCGCGTTGCAAGGGAGGGAGAGACAGGCTTATTGGGAGGAAGTCTGCTTAGTTATCACTGTCCATTTCATAGGAAGAGATCCTTTCACAGGTTCAGAGATACCATACACAGTACATCCTTGATGATGGTCGCCATGTTTGAGCGTCTTGGACCAGGCATGCAGCCATGGTTGACTGGCGTTTCTCCACTTCCTGAGCTTTTGAAGATGTTTAATTCCACGTCAATTTTCACTTTCACTTTCCTTGCCTTTGACACATTGCAATCAGAAGAGTCTTCCTCAGCCTTGAGACATAATGAAGGGGGGAAAAAGGCGACATCTATCCGCAGTATAGTACAGTCGCTAGGCATTAAAATATTTATTTTTTTCGTTTTTGTGCAGTATTAAAAATTAGGGGTGTCACAAGATTAAAACACGACAATAATTGTCATTTAGAGAAAATCGGTCTCACTGGAAGAGTGCGGCCAGAGGTTTGTGGCACAACTACTGTGCATGATAATACACGTAATATGGAAGTGGCAGTGCGGGAGGGAGGATTGGAAGCGTGCATTAAGTGCTTTACGCGCACTATAAACCTTACAATCCTACCTGCACCCAGCATTCCCAGCGTAACTCGCTCGCAACGTGTGGCTGTTTTTTGGGGGGTTTTTTCCCGAGTTCAACAGCTGTTGCTGTTTTCATGTCCAAGCAGAAGCTGTAGTAATTCTACATTTGATCAAAGTTACTTAGGATTTGTCAGATTTAAAACACGATCGCTGCGTATGACTTCTAAAAATTGCAAAAGTAGGGTCTAATTCAGACCTACCTCCTAGTACGGCACTGTAAGCATTATGGGAACTTTACCTTCATTGAAGACTACCGTTCCCAAAGACATGACGTGGCAGCAAGACACCACCTTCCTGTTTTGTCATGAGTTATTGTTGAATTCAAGAGTGTTTCTCACCAGCTTTCTTTGACTCTATTTTGGGTTATTGAGGTGGGAAACACTATTGAATTCAAGAAATAACTCATGGCAAAACAGGACGGTGGTGTCCGTGTGGTGCCAAGCTGCCACATCGTGTCTTTGGGAACAACAACAAGTCACAACAAAAATCACATCTTCAATGAAGGTAAAAGTAACCTTAAGTGTTCATTTATCCCTTTCTTAATGCTAGATGGAGCAACTCTCAGGCTTATGCACACACACACGCATCCAAGGACACTCATGCACATGCACATGCACATACTGTATGCTACACTCACCCCTTCACCCATCCCACGCCTTCGCCGCTTCATCCATCCAGTGCTGACAGGCAGGGGGGTACAGGGCTCAGGCCTGTGGACGAGTGGCTGGCTGCCGGCCTGCATTGGAACACCTCCACCTCCCTCTCACCCTCCCTCAGTGCAAGTCTTTGAGTTCTTATGTTGTAAAGTGTGCTTATTTGTGCCTGTGTTGCCAGGTTTTTTTTCTAGTCCTACACTGTACTCCCCCATAGGAGCATAGTTTGGAGTTACTTTTTTTTCTCCTCCCCTCTCCTCTTGTTCTCCCCTTTCCTCTCCCCCTTTTATCACCCAGTCATCCTGTCCCGTCTACCCCCCCGTCATATTGTATGGTATTGGTATGGTGTCATGTTGTATATCTATGGACGGGTGATTGTTTGTGACAGTTTAGTTTGTACCTCCTGTATAAGTGACAAGTAAAGGTCAGTATGTATTTATATGCGTTTAGGATTGTTTTCTGCACATCAAAACTAAAAATACGTGTTTTGTGTTAACATTTTCTGGTTTTTAGAACGGATTTGGTTAGAGTCGGTTTCAATTAGAGTCCGACCTTTTGCAACAAAGTCACGATGCTAACCAAGGTTCCACTGTATATATAAAAAAAACGACCTGTCCCTTTTCGGTTCCTGCTACAAAATCTGGGAACTCCAAAAAAAGACGCGCAAAATCCTCGGGAGACTGATTAGAGTCTGCCAGTCATGTTTGGTAGTCAGAATGTCTGCTTTTAAAATTCCTTTTCTCTTTGTGCATTCTTGGCAATAAGAGTGATTTCATTTGACGAGCAGGTAAACATATTTAGATTTAGAAAACAACATCAACTTTCCTGGTGCTCGGCCCTCCGGCTCTCTGTTGTGCTTTTCTGCCTCAGGCACTCAAGAGCAGACGATGTAATTCCAACAAGTTGCTCATGCTGGGTGGGGAAAAACACTGCAAGAAAGACATAAAAGCGAAAGAAAGAGAGGACAACTGAATAGAGTCCCATTGCCGATTCCCAGCTGGAAGAAAAAGAAAAAATGTAGGTTTGGCGTGTTTGAGCTTGTAGCTTGTAAAGTGTTTTTGTGACATGAGAGGATGCTTTCTGTGCTCAAAGAAAAGCACTGATTTCTGTTTCTCATCCCACCTCAGTAGTTCTCAGTCTGCAGTCGTAGTAAAGGAAGTCATTCAATGATTATGTTGAAGTTCAGTCCTCCCAATGCACTTGATGCTTTTTCTTCTGATCCTCCTACTTTTCAAATGACAGGTATGTCTGTTTCTTGGCAACACGGCGTTTATACGAGCCATTTTATGTCAAAGTGTCATACTGTCATTGTGATGTTCTGCATGATCGTTTGGGCTGTTGTTTTGATCTTTGTTTTCGGTTCTGTGCTTTTATTTTGTTACGGTTCCCGTTTACCGTGGTTTGGCAGAGCAGCGCAATGCACCTGTTGCCAAATGCTAATCAGCAGGGCTTTTTAGCACAGAGAGGCAGCAGCATGGGGTCGCTGGTTCATTTGTTTTCCTTCCAATTGTCTTGGGTAACTTTTTTTTTTCCTCGATGCTCCCCGCTGCATCTCCTGTATCTTCTTCTTCGCTGTTGTTGCTTGTTTGCCTCGCAGTGCTTTGGTAATCTCTTTTTGCACCGCTGCCTTTTGTTTGCCTTTTTTGCCAGTGATGTTTGTACTTTGACCTGCTTATGCATGCTGAAGACGTATAAGACACATTGTCTGAACCGGCGGAGGTCTTTTCAAGGATCTTCTGTTCAGTGTAGAAGTTGACATTGTTAGTTGGAGGTGAAATGGAAATTCTCTGGTTGTGATTGAAGGGTGGTAATGATCAAATCAGTCTCAGGTGATGTTTGCTCTTTTCTCGATTGATGATTTCATCCTGGATATTGGAAAAAACAAGGACACAAAAACCTAACAGGAATATGATGGTTTTATTACGTGGCTGTAATATGAAGTTTATTATTATTATTATTATTATTATTATTATTATTATTATTATTATTGCAAAACACACACACAATTTCTGCTGCACAGATAATACTGACGGAATACAGGAACTTTGGAAATCCAATAACAATCGTTGCCTTTCGTGTCCACTGCCATCGCACGCGTTAATTAGCGTGGGAAGTGCCATGAACGCCTACAAAGCAAGAATCTAAGCTGCCGTGTTATTCCACGTGAATAAAACGTTGAGTTAATTATTTATTAATATGTACAAATCATGTGGCGTCCTCATCACCGTTGTTATCGTTGATATGAATGTTTTGTGAGTGCAAGGTTTAATTTGCCACCATTTTTCATCAACATAACATTGTACAGTTATCTTATGTTTTTTTTATGTGGCGGTGATTGAACACTGCAAAATGTATGCAGGTTTATATACAGGTGTGTGTATATAAGTGATTTGCCCCCTAAACCAATTAACTGGTTGGGCCCCCCCTTAGCAGCAACAACTGCCATCAAGCGTTTGCGATGACTTGCAATGAGTCTGTGGAGGAATTTTTCACTTTTCCACACAGGACCATGTAGGTTGGGATTTTTTTCTCCCTTAATAACAAAATGTTTCATTTGAAAAGTGCATTTTGTGTTGAGTTGTGTTGTCATTGGCTAATACTGAAATTTGTTTGATGATGTGAAACATGTAAGTGTGACAAACATGCAAAAAAAAAAGAAATCAGGAAGTGGGCAAACACTTTTTCACACCACTGTAAATATGTGTCTATGTTGCACTTTTACAGCTCATAATAAATACGGTGCGTTGAAGGACCACCGAACAAAGTGCAAAATCTCAACACTTGACGATAAACATAAAAATGTGGGATTTTTTTCACAGTACAATTGTATGCTGTGCATTTGATCTGTTTTTATTCATAAAAAAGCCTTGGGAGAATGACATGTGTTTCCAGGGAAAATGGCCTAAGAAAGTTTGGACCTAAAAGTTGTGAATTCGCGGGGCCGTGAATGCTGAATCGCGAATGAGCGGGGCTTGACTGCACATCCACGTCAGTCGTGCTGTAAATAGCTGGACGTGTCTGATTTATGTCAGCAGGCTTTGTTGTGTGGAGTTCTCTTAGAAGCCTGTGGTGATAGTCTGTGAGAACTCAACTTTAGGTGGTCAACAGGTGGGAGGTCCGATATAAGACGGCAATGCTATTCAAATACTGACATGTGCAGACATGCTAAGTAAAGATCAGGTTCCTCCTGGCTGCTGTCAGCTGCTGATAGGCTAAGTGTGTCTTTAACTAGAAGTAACATTGTCTGACTTACATTGTTGTCGCTAAGACACTAGCGGCATTGTTTAAAACACACATACCGTACCTTGACACGTTCCTGGCCGTCAGCCCGCCCTGTAGGCCACAAAACTTCTGTGCGTACCGCTGCATTGGGTGACACACAGAGACAACCTATCAGATGGCGTGTGAGTGCAGCTCTGCACTTGAGCCTCTGGAACTTCGGATTGGGAGACCCAGGAATAACTTAACACTTTGCGTGCTGCCCGCCCCACCACACCACAGCAGGAGAAGCCTGCTATTCGCGAGAGGTATTGGAACGCAACCTCGCAAATAGCAAAAATCTGTATTAATCCGTTCCAGAAGGGACGACTCAAAGCGAAACATACTCTCACCGCATCACTTTTTCCCATAAGAAATATTGCAAATTCAACCAGACACCGAACACCCAAAAATGTTAACACAAAACACTTTTTTCTAATTGTCCAATTATAGCTTTTCCATGCAGAAAAACAACTAGAAATGCATATAACTGATGAATGACGAGGACACATGAACATTTAACCTCACTTTTACCCAGCGATCAGTGGCGGCTGCTGGCCATTCAAGGGTGAGTGATCGTGACGGGGGGAGAAGCCCCGCAGCTGCCGCTGCTCGTTGGGGAAAGAAACCATAGAGTGGCAAAAGAGAGTTGCCAAGCACAACGCTGGTCGTTTTTAACAAAGCCAAAGTCGCTGGGGATCAGTAAAGTCTCCGGATCAGATCCGGAATGAAAAACTTGGAAAATGCTCCGGTGGAAGTTTATACTTCAAGAGCTGTGATTTGCTCTGTGAAGGCTCTAACAGAAGTTAATCCTTTGGTTGAAATGACTTCATTAGACCAACCATTCAGTGAGATGGTGGGTGTCAAGGAAACAAAACTACTGCCTTCAGAGAACGAACGTAATTAGAAGTGTTCAATGGAAGAGAACCTGAGACAAGTACCTGTATTTTATCTTGCAAGTTGTACACCCACCTAATATACCACACAGGTGTGGAACCTTGGACCCTGGCAGGCAGATGGCCTTTTTCAGAAAGGGGGGGTGCGGCCGTAATCATTATTATGCTTTACGCAGAATGGTGGCGCTTCGCATTTTTTCACCGTGTTCCTGAGTTGGTCGGCACATTCCGTTGGCATTGTTATTCGCCTTGTTTCCTGCGGCCGGCGGCTTTTGTCAGTCTCTCCCCCATTGTCCCGGCTTCCTTTGTTCCCCGGCTCCAACAATGCCTTTTTTTCCTGCCTCTTTATATATGTGCACTTTTTTGCCCTTTGTGTTGTGTTTGTTTTGTTCTGCTGTCTGATGTGCTTTTCTTTCTCCTTGTTGCAGAGCTGGGGAATATAAACACACACACACACACACACACACACACACACACACAGCGTACCCATTGCTATACATTCCCTATCTTTCCCTCTGTAATTAGAAAATGGTGACACAGGAAGTGAACAAACTTTCAATAACAAACTAATCACAGGAAATATTCAAGTGTCAACCTTGACCTTGACTTTGTGAGTGGAAATAGTGGTCCGCATGCTTCACGTTGCTTGTCTCCAGGAGATGTGATATAAATATAGAGATAAACCGTCAACACCAAATCAGAACTGAATCTGAAACATGGCCACACCCGACGACACTTAATTGCTTTGTGTTTGTCTCAAAGGAATGGTTGAGCCCAGCCCTCCAGCGCTGCACCTCCGCTCCGGTGTGGATGTCGGCATGGCATGTGTTGGTGTCAAAGTAGAGCAGGAGGAGATCACCAGAGGGGCTGGACTCATCACCAACACCGCATCGGCTCTAAAGATGTCTCCCACTCATGACTGGGCAGGGAATCAACAACTTGTAGCTCGTCAACTTACGCCACCGCTCTCCTGCTCTCCTTTGGTAAGGGACGGCCGCTCGGAGTTGCGCAACACACCGAATACGACCTGAATGTTCTCCTTCATACTGATTCAAATTGGTGATCTTTTCATTGTTGCTGTCGCCCAAGGAAAGTCATTTCTTTGCTTCCAAAATGAAGACAAATACAGTATGCCCTCGTTTATCGTGGTTCATTATTTCCAGTGAAGTGAGTTTACGCAAAGTAGGATTCCTTATTCAAAAATTCAATATTTTTGTAGTTAGTGCATAGAAAACCTGTTTAAGACCTTCTAAATATGTTTTTTAACATTATTAGAGCCCTCTAGACATGAAATAACAGCCTTATCGTCACCTTGACACTCCTATTGCCCAATACAGTAGATATAATCACAGAAAGTAAACCATTTAAATAAAACTTGCGTCTTCCAGAACACGTAAAGGATATATCAAATTCAGCAATAAAAAAGATGAAGTACAAGAATGAAATGAAAATGTAATAAAAAGACATTCGTTATCACTGTTTTCTTAGGGGTAGATCCTTTGACATGTTCAAGGATATGAAAGAGCACCTTGAACCGGGCAAGCTGCATTTCTCCCCTTTCTGGCCATTTTTGCAATGTCTGCTGTCACTTCCGTGGCAGTGGCTTTCCTTTTCCTTGGCGCACTGCCATCAGTGTACCGCAGAAATAGTCTTGCATTTACCAAATCAACCGCTTCAGCTGGAAACCAATTTCTTCATGAATTCATGGCGGTGCGTAAACCGAGGACGTGTGTACTGAGACGTGCGTTTGTTGATGATTTGTATGTCTTGACAGGAGAGCTCTCCAGGTAAGGAGTTGCCACACGTACCAAGCCCAGGGATGCTCAAGGAGACCAAGATCCAGGATCCTTCCAAAGCACCGGCCAATTCGAAGGAAGGTCTGTCAAAATGTCATTCACTGCATGTGCAGACTTCCTATGACTTCTCTCACTTCCTCCTTCCTGTCACGTGTGAGTTGTCGTTAACACGATCCCTGCCGAGCTCTTATCTAACGCACTTCTGCCACCTTGTGGCCGTTTTTATGGCTTAAACGTGCTCTGAAATGTTCATGCATTAGTGGAGAGTTGCACCACCACGTACAAATCCGTTGTAGGGATCGGGCGTTGTTGTTTTCTAAAAACATATAAACACGTCTTTGGTATTGAATGCGCTGTCAGTATTTGACGTTTGTACGTTTGTTACTGGCGATGTAGTGGTTCACATGGCTCAGCTTCACACTGCCAGAGTGACTGTAGGTGTAAACGTGCACCCCCCTCCATCCTTCTGGACCTGTTTCTGTTTAAATGAATTCGACAAAGATTGTCTTTTGAATGATTTATACATTCTGCCAGTGTTGGTCCGTTCATCAAACGTGGATATGGTACAAGTCTCAAAGTATTTTCTCCCAACAAATCTTTCACCAGCCTACACTCAAATGCTTTCTCTGCTTGCTTGCTGTTATTTTCTACCCAAAATTGATCTTTTCACAGACAAACCTCTGACCTTCTACGCTTTGTATGCTTTCTTCAAAACTTTAAAGCCATTTCAAAAAGCAGAGAGGCTTACGAGTCGTTCAGTGTCAGGTGGATTTTATTCGACATGCTACACTTTTCATACCAAATCCAAAACCCATTGTGTTCTTTGTTGTTGAGTGTTTCTTACGTCCAACTTCCAGGCAAAGACTGGGTTTTTAACACTTTTACTCTTTAAGAATAGATAGTGGCCACATTTGGTCCACTTCCGATGTGATCCCGATGTGGACATCTGCAGATATTGCTACAGTTCCAATGCCAGAGCTGTTTGCGTTAATATGAAACCACGCCAAAAGAATACCAGCAAATGTAGCTAGAAGAATATGAGCGAACATGCGTAGCATGCAGCGCCGCACACGCACAGAACCCTGAACATCACACATAACTTCCTCATCGCCGTTAATTGGTTCCAAACCCGACCATGATAAGTACATTTCCACGAAGTAGGATTCAATATCAATAGATTGAACATTTTCGTAGTTACAGAATAGAAACCCTGTTTACGACTTTCTAAATACAATTTTTGCCATTAATCGAGCCTTGTAAACATGAAATAACACGCCTATAGTCACCTTTGCAGTCCTGTTACTCTGTTTACACCACATTGCTAATGCGCGGATGAGCGCCGCCTTAAACATAGTATGCTACCAAGCTAACTAGTTAGCCTCCAATTTATTGATCCTAAACTTAAGAAAGGGTTTCAAATGGGGCGTGCCCCGTGGCGTTTCAAGCTTCACACGGAGATGCCACTTTCATCTTTATTATTCTGATTAGGGGTAAACTAGGTCAGCGGTAGGATGCCTGCACCTGTATCTGTAACAGAAGTTATCTGTTGACTTGTAGAGGCTAGTTATGTGGAAAAAAAGTGTGCTGTTTGATGGCTTTGCTTCATCAGCTCCACTACAGAAATCAGTCCGCTTCTTAGTTATTTTAAAAAAATAGTTACTTTACTGTGTATTGCATTACTGTACGTAATTGATTTGTTTAACTTGAGTTAGTCCACAGGGCCGCATGGTGGCCGAGTGGTTAGCATGTTGGTTCGAATCTCCATTGGGCATCTCTGTGCGTGCGTGGGTTTTCTCCGGGTACTCCGGTTTCCTCCCACATTCCAAAAACATGCCTGTTAGCTTCATTGGAGATTCTAAACTGTCCGTAGGTATGAATGTGAGCGTGAATGGTTGTTTGTCTATATGTGCCCTGCCATTGGCTGGCGGCCAGTCCAGGGCGTACCCCGCCTCTCGCACAAAATCAGCTGGGATAGGCTCCAGCATACCCGCAACACTGAAGAGGATAAGCGGCATAGAAAATGGTGGATGGAGTTAGTCCACATATCAAATACTTATTATTACTTATTATTAGCATATGGGTATTTACCTGTGGGCTGGGCACTGGCACTGTTAGGCTAGGCTGTGTCTCCAGGCTACAGCATAAAGATGGGATCAATGGAGCTCCATACCAACATGTAAGGTGTATGTAATGTTAATTCCAAAAAAAATAAGCGCATGTGTGATCGCGACCCCCAGGAACTCCAGAGTCTGTGGCAGAGAAGGAGCTCCAGCTGCTGGTGATGATCAACCAGCTGAGCGGACTGAGGGAGCAGCTCCTGGGTGCCCACTCCGAGCAGAGGAACATGGCCGCCCTGCTGCTGGAGAAACAGCAACAGCAGATGGAGCTGGCCCGGCAGCAGCAAGAACAGGTAGAGCCTCCCGGTCGGACCAGTCAGGGTGAAGTGATCTGTTCTACGAATTGAACTGTGACTGTGAATGAGCTGTTCACTGAGACGACATCATATAGACCGTATTGCAGTGACAGCCTTGCACAGTTTAAGGTCCTGATTAAGTTCCTGATCCGGTTCAGTAAGACTGTGCACACTAATCGCTGTGTGGCACACAGAATGCCGTGTGTGTGTAACAATCGCATGTATTGTGTCTCAGATTGCTAAACAGCAGCAGCAGCTGATCCAGCAGCAGCACAAGATCAACCTTCTTCAGCAGCAGATTCAGGTCAAGCTCACACACAACCTTTCGTTTTCAGCACAACTTAGGCCTGCCTGTCACTTAAGTTGGACTGTCCTACCTCCGCCCAGCAGGTAAACATGCCCTACGTGATGATTCCAGCTTTCCACCCCAACGCCCAGTCCCTTTCGGTCCCCTCTGACCCAACCATGAGTTTGCCGCTACAACCCATCCCGTGCAAACCAGGTGAGTCGCCCCCTCTCGCATGTTACCAAGCATTTTTGTAATATCAATTATTAGTACACGACATGTCATTTTATTAGGGGTGTCAAATGATTAAAAACTGTAATCAATAATCACATTTTTTCACTTATTCGTGATTAATCACCATTTGCAACTACACTGTAACATCCAATAGCACTCTCCACTCAGATAAATGAGTAGAACAAATGTATTATTTTTATTTAAGTTGATCCCACTTAAGTGCACCACGTAAAACGTAAACATCTCTTGTGGTCGACTGTGACTAAGTTCCATTTACTTGGTTTTTCTTCAAGGCAATGGGTTTGCATGTTTTTGTTAAGTAAGGTTAACTAATGGATTTTACAGTGAATCACTAAAAACCCTGTCATCATGAGCCAGGGAGAGTTGCGTTCAACGACACCAAGAAATTTAAGTTCAGTTCACGTTTTGATCACGTTTGATCAGCGATCATTTAGAATTTTTTGTTTTTAACCGCGATAGCGTGAGAGACCAGTGTTCGAACCGCAAAGTGGCGAGCAAGGGACGCCTGCACTGTGCGATTTGAGGGCGTGAAGTTTGCTGATTGGTGCAGGGTGACGCATCTGTTGTATCTTTTCTAGCTGTGGAATATCCCATGCAGCTTCTACCCACCCCTGTCAAGCGGAGCGGTGGTTCCATCCGGCAGGTTTGTGTGTGCTTCAGTATCGCAGACACTGTAGGAGCAGTTAACCATCTTTCTATATGCCTTCTGAAGAGCACCATAACTTCCATAAGAGCCAAAGCAGATGTGGTTTATTCATTGATTAAAATGAGAGAATTATGTCAGGAATCCTTCTATGCATGCGATACACGTGGGAATGAAGCCATGATTTAAAGATATTACGATATTATTGAAGAAGCTGTGAATGATGTGTTTGTGGCCTGTTTGGTTATCGGACTTATTATACTACGTAAATCCAGACCAACTTATTCTGCTGTTGAGGACATTATAGCTATTTTCAAACAGACCACACCTTGTTTTCAAAGGTTTGTGTCTTTTATAGGGTTTATTAGCGCGCGTGTGTGCGTGAACTTTATTTGCACAGCAGGTTCTCAAGGTAGAGACGGATTACAAAAGCTCAATTTAACAAAAGGGTTAGAAAAACACAGACAAAAGAAATAGATACTACAGAGGGTGTGACAGATACGCTCTGACATGCCTGATTAGCACCACAGAGCTGGAATGCACACACATCCTAACTATTGACTCGGCGTGCTTATCTACTCTCTCACGCTGCGTTTAGGAAGCCGGTCAGCCCTTGAATCTGACGTCCAAGCCGAAAGGGCTGGAGATGGGAAAAGCACCCAGTCCACAGTGCCTGGAGCTGGGGTCCCTGGCCATGCAGGGCTCCTACAGACACAGAGATCGGATGCGGGACGTGTCAGACAGCCCACCACGATCTGCCCTCAGTGAGTTATGATGACTCGTGTACTGCCGTGGCACAAAGTCAACACCAAACAGGAATGTCAACTCTTACGGAGTCAAATTCTTCTCATAATTTTCAAATGTCTTTCTTGTTATGCATCGTATAAATCAGACGGGTGTCATACATCGTCTTGGTAGTTGGACAGATCCAGTGGTGTGAAATAGGGTTTGCCTCCTTTCTGATTTGTCACACTTAAATGTTTCAGGTAATCAAACAAATGTAAATATTAGTCAATGACAACACAAAATGCAGTTTTTAAATGAAACTTTTTATCATTAAGGGAGAATAAAAATCCAAAGCTAAAAAGTGATTGCCCCCTAAAGCTAATATCTGGTTGGGCCCCCCTTAGCAGCAACAACTGCAATCAAGCGTTTGTGATAACTTGCAATGAGTCTCTTCCAGCGCTGAGGAGGAATTTTGGCCCACTCATCTTTGCAGAATTGTTGTCATTCAGCCACATTGGAGGCTTTTCCAGCATGAAGCGCCTTTTTAAGGTCATGCCACAGCATCTCAATAGGATTTGGGTCAGGACTTGGACTAGACCACTCCAAAGTCTTCATCCATTCAGAGGTGGACTTGCTGGTGTGTTTTGGATCATTGTCCTGCTGCAGAACCCAAGTTGCTTTCAGCTTGAGGTCACCAACAGATGGCCGGACATTCTCCTTCAGGATTTTTTGGTAGGCAGCAGAATTCATGGATCCATTTATCACAGCAAGTCTTCCAGGTCCTGAAGCAGCAAAACAGCCCAGACCATCACACTACCACCACATAATCAATCAACTTACGTCTCGCCAGACCACAGAGTATTTTCCCAAAGGTCTTGGGGATCATCAAGATGTTTTCTGGCAGAATTGAGACGAGCCTTAATGTTCTTTTTGTTCAGCAGTGGTTTTGGTCTTGGAACTCTGCCATGCAGGCCGTTTTTGCCCAGTGTCTTTCTTATGGTGGAGTCATGAACACTGACCTTAACTGAGGCAAGTGAGGCCTGCAGTTCTTTGGATGTTGTTGTGGGGTCTTTTGTGACCTCTTGGATGAGTCGTCGCTGCACGACTTTGTTTGGCCACTCTTGGGAAGGTTCACCACTGTTCCATGTTTTCGCCATTTGTGGATAATGGCTCTCACTGTGGTTTGCTGGAGTCCCAAAGCTTTAGAAATGGCTTAATAACATTTTCCACACTGATGGATCTCAACTAATCTCAGTTATGTTATGTTGCAAAAGGGGGGGCAATCACTTTTTCACACAGGGCCATGTAGGTTTGGATTTTTTTCTCCCTTAATAATAAAAAGTTTCATTTAAAATGGAAATTTGTGTTCAGTTGTGTTATCTTTGGCTAATATTTAAATTTGTTTGTTGATCTGAAACATTTAAGTGTGACAAACATGCAAAAAAATAAAATAAATCAGGAAGGGGGCCAACACTTTTTCATACCACTGTACATTGAGTTTAACTCATTTTGACACCTTTTTCCCCATTTATCTGGGTTTTTTTCATCAAAATATGAACCTAAGTTTTCTATTTTTAGGTTTCCACAGAGACGGTGATGTGGTCACCCAGGCCATCCATGATGCCCAGCAGCTCCTGAGGAGCCATAACGCCGGCAGCCAAGAGAGGGAACGAGACAGCGAAACAGACAACAGACAAATGTTGACAACAGAGAACAGAAAATTGGTGAGCCCGTTTGCAAATGTGTTAAACCTGGGGTGTCCAAGGTGCGGCCCGGGGGCCATTTACAGCCCATCGCTGTTTTGTTTTTTGTTTTTTTTTATTACTGTAGTCCTTGGCACACTGTAAAAACACAACTGAACAAGAAAAACCCCAGCAAAGATGGAAAAAAGGCAGTATTTTTACAAGAATAAAGACTAAATATTAGGAGAATTATATCATAACATTAAGAGAAAAAATATAAAATTGAAATGTTAAGATTAAAATAAGTATTTTTTTTTCAAAGTTGTAATATTATGAGAAACAAAATTTAAAGAATAAAGTTGCAACAAAACAAAATAAAGTTGCAATTTTTGAAAAAATTAGCTTGGGGGAGAAGTTTGAATAATATGGGACTAAAGCTAAAACATTATGGGAATAAAGTCATAATATTACAAGAACATTTACAAAGACTATTGAAGAAGAAATAAAAAAATTAAAAAAAAACAGAAAAAATGGGGGGGAAAAAGAGCAAAGAGCCAAGTTGATACTGATCATTTCCTTTTTCACCAATATCACAAAGCTGAGATGCAGTTTTTTCTTCAAATATACTTTATATAACTTCTTACATATCTACATGTGCCCGTGAATGTTGTCATTGTATTCTCAGGCCATTCAATCGATTGCAATGGGACTGTTCAGGTTGTCTTAGAAGACGTTTCACTTCTCATCCGAGCAGGCTTCATCCATTCATGCCCTTGGGAAAATACTCTGTGGTCTGACAAGACAAAAGTTGACCTTTTTGGAAGGTGTGTGTCCCATGACATCTGGTGTAAAAGTCACGCTGCATTTCAGAAAAAGAACATCATACCAACAGTAAAATATGGTGGTGGTAGTGTGATGGCCTGGGCTGTTTTGCTGCTTCAGGACCTGGAAAACTTGCTGTGATAAATGGAAGCATGAATTCTGCTGAAGGAGAATGTCCAGCCATCTGTTGGTGACCTCAAGCTGAAACCAACTTGCGTTCTGCAGCAGGACAATGATCAAAAACACACCAACAAGTCCACCTCTGAATGGCTGAAGACTTTGGATTGGCCTCGTCAAAGTGCTATCCCACCTGACAGATGTTTCATGAGAAGAGCATGAGGGCTGAGCTCTAAACTTGTAATTCTTTTCCAAAATGAGGGATGGTCTTGCAAATACAACTTTTGTTGACTAGCAGTTGAACTTCCTGTGTTATAGCAGTAGTAGCAGTGAACATCGGCAACTGAAGCAGCATCCATTGATATACAGTAGCTATCAATGCATAACACACATCATACCCCAAGTATGCCCCTCAGCTCCCCATGCCAGGGATACGGTGATTGCAGTTGTTGTGCACTGCCTAGTTTAGACAACCCTGGACAGCAATCCCTCCTTTGACAGGCGAATGAGTTGTCTCAAAGAACCAACGGCTGGCAATACCTAGCGAAGTTCGTATGCTCCAGCGGGGCAGTTGGGTATTGCCTCCATTGTATTGCTTAGGCTTTCCATGGATGCAGGTATTAGCCAACCCAGTGAGTGCTGGTGTTTGGTGTGTGATAGCAGACTGGCACTATAAATCAGCGCAGGCAACTGGAGGAGCAAGAGGAAGACCTATGCGCTCGAGTGAAGATGACGGCAACTTGCCTGAGAGGCTGGAAGTTGTTAGTCTAAGGTCTGCACATACAGTAGGCGGCTGGAGTAAGATGGTCGCATCCTAGGGAGTCCTAGGGAATGCATAACACACCACATTTGTTTGTTGGTAACATTTGACTGGAAAACAATAACAGACGTTATTTTTAACGATGTGACTCCCAACGCTGCAAACCACGTGGCCGCCACGCGTGCCCGTATCAGGTTTTACCATTGTAAACGTAGCTTACGCATTAGGAAATCTGTTTTTGTTTGTTTGATGTGGGGCTTCGGGTAGAAATTTCCTGTTGTTATTCCTCCAGACCCGTTTCAAGCCCACATGCCGTGTGCGATATGCGGAAAAAGTCTATTTTCTGCCTCGCTTTTCCTTTTTTGAGGCGAGTGTTGGGCTCGGTCTGGGGCAGAAAGCACAGCTGTTGCACGCACACAATGCCACAAAGGCCTGAGTGTGGCATCGACGCAGCCACCTGCCTCTTTCTTTGTGTGCTCATGTACTCCTCCTCCTCCTACGAGATGATGCTGATCCACCTGGTCTCCATGCTGCTGCAAGCGGGTCGCACACTGCTATAGCAAAAACTATCATTTAACATACACCAATAAAAATCCTGTAGCTTTAGTGTCCTGTCTGCTTTGTCTCCTTCAGCTATCCTCTCAGGCGATAAACACCATTCTGTCTTCTCTTGTGTTGTCATTTCCTTTCTCCGCATTTACAGGTCTCATTTTAAACAGCAGCTGATGTCGCGGGTGTGCCATGTCTGTACATACTGTACTCTAAATAGCACTCTGCAACATGTGCAACGCCTTGAGCACGCCCTCGGAACATTGCACCTTTTTATTGCGCTCAAACAACGCTCAAGAGGTATACAATTTAGCGCCTATGTGACTTGAGGTGTGTTTCTTTTGTCTTCAGGAGAACAAATATCCTCCGTGCGGTGAGAGACGTCTTCCCTTGGAGTCAAGTGAAGACAGACGCGCCCTGCTGACCACCGACGACCATCTCAGCAGTGACTCTGAGTGTAGGTCTCACACTAGCGGCGCATCTTAAATCTTTGTTGGTGGGAGCCGTGCCAAAGTGTGGGAGAACAGCAATGTAAAACAAACAAGCAAACAAAACGTTTGACAACGGTGTACTAATGAGCAAACAATACCAGACTAACAAGAAAGAATTGGCACCATGATCATTTCCTCCGCACAACTTCGCCCCTGAGGTGACACCTTGTGTCTCACCTTACGAGGAGGGTGTCGTCCTCGCTAAATCTGCACAGATTTCAGGAGCTGCAATCCTTGTGGCAACCGCGGAACCGAGAAGCAGTCTGCGTCACTTCAACAATGAAAGTGGCCACATAGACACTCAGTATCTCTGGCAGGTTGAAGCGAATGCATGCGCATGCCTTTTGAAATGATTTGCTCCAATTGTGTGAGTGTGAAGGGTGTGTTGCATAAACGCATGAAGTCGGCAATTAAGTGAAAGCTGATCTTCCCGCGTGAGATATAATGAATGTTAGGGGTGTCACAAGATCCTGTGAGATTAAAACGTGACAAGGTTCGTGGGCACTAGGCCTGGGACGATAATAAATAAATGAATCACACAAGGAATGAAAACAAACTCGATAATTTTGCTACCCTTGTGCATGCCTGTCTGTTGTCCAAACAGGCAGGAAGAGAGTTCATTCTGTGCATTGGCAGGCCTGTCATGATAACAAATTTTGCTGGTCAAAAGTTGTGCTATAAATTATCGACGATAATAGATACTTTGACTTTTTTTTTTTTTTAGACCATATTATCATTAAGTTTATCATTCAGTGATCACTGTGTCGATCAAACACCCGCTGGGATGAACGCCCCACAGCACATCCACACTGGACCTGTGGCATTCGGCTTAGAAACTATCGTTTTGTGCTTTCGTTCATATTAACATTTGCTTGATAACTGTTAGCTAGCACTCTGTGTATTCAATCACTACGCAGCTAGCCCCCGCCTCCACGTACTGTGACAAAGATGCTGAATAGCTGACAGGAGGCTCACTCCTTCCCTTAATTTGACTATACAACCAATGCGCTCAGACACAAGCAGAGTGAACCCTGGAACAGGCATACGTACATGTCACACATGACCATTTATCCAGGCGTCAAAATTATCGAGCTCATTTTTTTCTATCGTTCGATTAATCGTTTTATCGATTATTGTGACGGCCTATGCATTGGTTTCAGCACTTTGGCACGTTTGTGTGGAGGCGGGGGCTGTTAGCATACACACAGCATACACAATATATTGTCATATATTTTTGATATTTTTTCGTTGCACTTACTAAAAGTAATGTTAAAATCTCTTACTACATGACTACTACCACATCACTACTACCAGGAGACCCACAGTATAGAGTGCAGGGGGCCACAGCAGGGCCCAGCAAGGTGCACTGTATTCGGGCACATGCTCCGAGCAGCCGGTGTGATGCCACGGAGGCGTCTGGCAAACCTTTTGCACTTTTCCAACACCACGGCGCTGGCGTTTCAGGTGACTGGAGCTGGTTTCACTCTGGACTGGGGCCAGCCAATGGCAGGGCGCATAGGCGGGGTACACCCTGGACTGGTGGCCAGGCAATGGCAGGGCACATATAGACAAACACACACTCACACTCACACTCACCCATTCACACTCACATTCATACCTACGGACCATTTCGACTCTGTTGGGGATTGTATTGAAGTCATTTTCAACACGGTACTTTCTGTCAAAATGTCATTTCCAACTGAAAAAAATCCCCATTTGCCAAAGAAAATGACACTTTTACAGATTGTATGGCCAGCAACACACTTTTCCAATAAGAAATCTGTTCCAGGCATGCAAAAATCTCAGCAAAAAAAACATTTTCTAGAGAATAATTATAATTTAACATGCAGACAACATTGGAAAGTACCTATAAATGACGTATGGAATGAGTAAGGAGCTCGTGGTTGTGGACTTAAACAAACCTCTCTGTCATCTAGGTACCCTACCAGGCCATGGCAGCTACCCCGAAGCCCGGCCCCCTCCATCGTCAGGCCACATCAAGAGACCTATGAATGCCTTTATGGTTTGGGCCAAGGACGAGCGCAGGAGGATCCTGCAGGCCTTCCCTGATATGCACAACTCCTCCATCAGCAAGATCCTGGGTGAGCCCAGCACTGGGTAGGGGTGGGTTTCACTCTGTGCCTCTATTCTGAGACACCGCCTTGCTAATTCATATGAGGGCATCTCAGCCACCTGCTCCTCTCGCCAAATGAAAAGAGGCCACAGAGCAACCCGTTACGACAGATATAGCGAGGAAAGTTATTAAGACTTCCGCTGCACATGGGCACACATACACAGATGATTCTTATCCACACTCACGACGGAGAGAACCTCACAGCCACAAGCTCCTAGGTCTCAATCTGGAATCAGAACTTCCTGCGGCGGCTTTGGTCGCTCTGCCGAGCACGAGAAGTATTGTTTTGGCCCCCAAGATGCAAGAACTGCACCACTGATTTCCATGAAACTTTGTGCATAGATGCCACGTGTGTCTGACATTCAGGAGACGAGTGCCATCTACAATTATTCTCCCAAATAATCCCCACATTTTCCGCGATTCCGAATTTTTCAATTGGAAATTTCTCACATACAAACCATTCCATTAAAAAAAAACGCTCACCTTATTTAGTTTACTAACAGTTTTAGGCCACGCCGTGCGATTGTTGAATCGCTCGTCAGAGTTCTGAGCTGTCATTCACGTTTTATGCTGCAGAGGGCAGTAATGTTTACATGAGGGGTGTCCAAACTTTTTCCACAGAGGGCCGCATGTTGAAAAATGAATAAAATGGAAAGGCCATGTTGGTATTTTGTAAACATCATGCAGATATGCTCAGAAGTTAAATGTATATTTTAAAAAAACCTGCACGTCAGCTTTGTGATGTAGGTGATAAAACTTCAGTCTTCGTGCTTTTTCTCCCCATATTTGCTGTTGTTGTTTTTTTTATTGCTCAAATATTTCAACTTTCTTCTTCATTAATCTTCATAACTTTTCTGAATATTATGACTTTATTCCCATCCTTTTATAACTTTTTCCCCAAAGTAACGTTAAAAAAAATACTGCCTTATTTTGTTTTGTTTCTCATGATATTACAACTTTGTTTGAAAATGTCATTTTTCTTTAATATTTCACCTGTATTTTCACCTCTATGCTAACAAAATGAAATACATTTTCCTCATATTACAAAAACTAAAAGTAAAAGAGAAAACCTTTTTCTCGTTTTTTTCTTTTAATATTTTGACTTCATTCTTGTCAAATTTCCATTTCTGCTGTTGCTGTTTTAAATTTTCCGAATTTTTCAACAATTTTCTTCTCGTGAATGACTTCATTCCCATCATATTTTGACTTAACGCTCCAAAAGTGACAACTTTATTAATTGATTTGTTAGATATGACATAAATATGACATTATACTCGTAAACTTACAACTTTTTTCTGTTAATATTTAGACTTTATTCTTGTAAAATTACTGCTGATTTTTCCATTTTTGCAGTTGTTTTTTTTTTTGTGTGTTCTTGTTAAATTCTACATTTCAACTGTGCTGCGGGTGGTAGCATTGCTAGCATGCTAATAGTTACCATGTTAGCTTTTTACATATTTTCATTGAACTTGCATCGATACTTAGCGCTGTCCTGCCAGCCAGGTGTACGCATGCTAACAGTTAGCATGCCAACTATAGCATTTTGTCGAGCGTAAGCTCGTCCGGGAAGGGAATTTCAGTTTTACATGGTCTCCACTGACAAGCAGACATCGGAAAAACATTCAGTTTACGTCACCGCCACTGACTCGCCTCCTCATTTTGGAAACGTGTCTTTGCTTTTAGGTTCCAGGTGGAAGTCCATGTCCAACCAGGAGAAGCAGCCTTACTACGAAGAACAAGCCAGGCTGAGCAGGCAGCATCTTGAGCGCTACCCCGACTACAAGTACAAACCTCGGCCCAAACGCACGTGCATCGTGGAGGGCCGCAGGCTGAGGGTGGGCGAATACAAAGCCATGATGAAGAGTCGCCGACAGGAGCAGAGGGCGACCTACACACGGAGGTAGAAATACTCCACGTGCTTCACGTCTTGTTCCAGAATAGGAGCATAAAAATCATTTCGGCCTGTTGCGATGTGAACTGAATATTGGAACCCACGTCTTTCCCACAACGCTTTCACTTTGCCAAGCTTGCAAAACCTGCGTTGACGGTCAAGGGCCAAAAAGCTGCCTACGGTAGATTAGTTTTAACATTTTTAATGTCCAAAAGGGGTGTCCAAACTTTTTCCATCAAGGCCCGCATACTTGGAAATGAACGGCTGTAAAGCAACAATGTAAATATACTAAGACGTTATACATTATATACTTCAAAAAACCCTGCATCTCACCTTTGTGATGGCGGTGGAAGAAGCCTGTTAGTATGAACTTTGCTCTTTTTTTTCACGCGTTTTTGCTGGGGTTTTTTTTTTTACATTTTCCAAATACTTCAGCTTTCTTCTTAAGTAATCTCATTAAATTTCATTCTTGTAATATTATGACTTTATTCCCATAATATTTTGACTTAATTCGCTTATTAAAAATTTCCGCAACCTAATTTTCCAAAAATTACAACTTTATTTTGCTGTTTTGTTTGTTTTTCATAATATTACAACTTTGAAAAAATATTTTTTTCTTAAACTCATTCAATACCAGACGTATTTATACGTTTTTATAAACCTGAACGCCCGATCCCAGACATATTTGTACATCTTTTATGTTTTTTCTGCGCAAGAGGACGTGATGGCGCAAGTGCGCACTAATAGATGTCACTTTTAGAGCAGGTGTAAGCCATGAAAACGGCCTCAGGGTGACAGAAGTGCATTTGATAAGAGCTCGGCATGGATCATTTGCATGCACAAACACACTCGGCAGCAAGGAGGAAGTGAAAGAGCGTGGAGCAGTGTAGCGTGCAGAAGGTTATGCACTGTAGGGAAATTTTAACGCGTGCACACATGCACGCACACAGTTTAGCTCCAAATGTGAAAATTGTAAATAGTTCATGGTGTTATAATTTGTAAATAAATAGTTATTTTAATGTAAAACAACCCTTTTTTGTGTTGTTTACGTTGTGGTGTAGTTGTTTAGATATTTGAGCTGTCACAAAAGGAAAATATTGGTGTCAAAGTGAAAGTTATGCTTGAAATGTGTCTTTTCACAAAAAGCTGGTTTTCTCCCTTTTTTAGTCGGGAACTGATATTTTCCTGAAACTTAGCTATGTTCTACTGCTGATTACCAGAGAACAGAAAAAGTAGAAACAAACTTTGTGATGAAAGAGGGGAGTGTAATGTTTCCTTTGGTCGGTTCCATGTTTCTGTAACCACAGAACACAATATTCTATGCGCCTTGAAAGATCAGTCAAAATTGTCTAAAATTACAGCTGTTTTTTTTGTAGTTTCCAACTCCTTCAACTTTCTTCTCGTAAATATGATTTTGTTCCCACAATGTTTTGACGTTATTGTGGTAACATTATACATTTTTCCCAATTTCCCAAAATGTACAACTTTATTGTTTTGTTTTTCATAATACTACTTTTTTAACATTTGAACTTGATGCTACTGTAATGATGTTATTTTTCCTCATAATATTCTCACGTTATTTTCCTAAAATTGCGACTTATTCTCGTCAAATTACAACTTTTTTTCTTGATATTTTTACTTTATTCTTGTAAAATTACTAATGACTTTTCCAATTTTGCTGGTTTTTTTTGTTTGTTTTGTGTAGATTTCTTGTTACATTACATTTTTCGACTGTGCCACGGGCCAATAAAAAAACAGCTGCGGACCCCAAATGGCACTTTGGCCGGACTTTGGACACCCCTGATTTAAAGCGTGCAACACGACCAGATCAGATTAAGGAGCTGCTCTTAGCTGATGTCTGCACTGCATGTAAATGTACCAAATAAGCATTACTCTAATGGGAAATGTTGCTGTTCAGTCCAACAGAACCACAGTCCATCCACTACTCGCACAGCGACGCCCTGTACCCGGGCGGTGCAGGCTCTTCGGTGTCCGTGGCGGCCATGTCCTTCCACTCCTCCTTACTGGAGCATTACCTGCCACAGGCCCCGCCCACGTCGCATCGAGTCGAGGGCCGGGTCACGCCCACCTCTCTACCCGGGGTGAGACAGAAGGAAAGCCGGCAAGATCAGGCGCCGTACAGCGAAGGGGAGGAAAGCGACGGAGGGGAAAGAAGTGAGGGAGAACTGGTGCTCCTGACAGATTGAAAAGGAGTAAAACTTAGGGAAAAAGACGGGATTTAGCCGGTTGGCGAGTGGTCCCTCCTCCCCGCAGTCGCTTCTGATGACTGGTGGCGGCGTCAAAGCGCTTTGAGTACAGCGAAAGCCGGTTCCCCGTTTAGCATAGTCCCTTGTAAATGAAAGACAAGCTCTTCTTACCTTACTCATTTCATGTCAAAAGATTTTCATTTGAAAGCAGGAAATGTTAATTTATGATCTCAGAGGTGGAAACGTGTCTTGTCTTGTATCTGACCTGCCTCTGAAGTCTTGGGGGAAGCAAAGGGAAGGACAAACAATCCATGTTTGCACCCGTTTGGGACATAATGGGTTTTAAACGGGGCTGTCCTATTCATGTGGCGGTGCTGCCGCCTGCTGGTAGAGTTGGGTTATCACAACACAGACGAACCCTAAGTCTGTGTCTCAAATGGAAGACTTCACTTTATCGCGGTTTTTCAAAGATATATGAATAAGTTCTGCTGTTTCATGGTTGAATACGGCCTACTATTAGTAAAACAAACAAAAACATGTTAAAGCTAATTTTGTGCATTTTTTGCCTCAATTCAGCATTTTCTAGCATAAGAATGACCTAAAATACAGTAACTACTGTATACAAGGTGGGGTGCACGAGGCCAATATGCAGGAATTACGGCATCATACCGATAAATCCGATAAAATTAAAAATAGCTCCACTTTAAAAAAAAAAAACGGTCCAATGAGGCGAGATTACCCGTAACGTGCAGCTGAGCAAATCAAGTGCTCCTTTTGTCTCCTGCCTTTGGCGGTAACGGCCTGTTGTAACTTCCACAGAGCTCGCTTGTAAACAAACATTCACTTTCTGAGGAAGATACATTTGTTCCACTCCTCCTTACCGCCAGGTGTGCCTAAACTACAGTTGTTGTTGTTTTAAGTAGCTATCAAAAGGCTATCAGTACCATATCAGTGTAGAGAAGCAGCAAGTTATAGCTTTGAAAACAATATATATGAATATCTAATATAAGGCATTCAGAAGATTCGTTCAAGACCCCGTGGATGATATGAAGTATTCTACACTGTCATGTTGGGTGAGACACACAAGCACCAGCCTATTCCAAGTTTGAATTGTCTCACAACAGGCACAATAATCTGTAATAAAAAAGGTTTTTTAAAGTTAATTTCCTTGGAACTGATCTTATTTTAAAGCCAGTTTACGGGTACATCCAGACGTCTCGTGCCGATGCAGCTTCACACACTTCAGACAGAACGCATATACTCGTATCGATTTTATTTTATTTTTATTTTTAATTACCTCTGAAATATTTTGGTAATGTTGCCATTGTGCGAAATTGGTGGGTAAAGAGTTTACAGTTCAAAGTAAAATTAGTCCAGTCAGGCATTCTTTGATCACTGATCACTCAATAGAATGCCATATTATCATTATTATTAATATTATTATTATTATTATTCCATAGACATCCATCACAAATCAAGTCTATGGTGATGTTCCTGGGACAATGCAAGGCATCTGAACCAGTTGGGGGGGGGGAACCACAGTACGACAGAGTGTTAGGGCCACACTGGGAAAAAAAAACTCAGATTTCGAGAATAACATTGTAAATCTACAAAAAAAACCTCCCACATTTATGAGAAAATAAGTCGTAAATTTACGAGAAAATAAGTCGTACATTTATGAAAAAATAAGTCGTACATTTACGAGAAAATAAGTTGCAAATTTACGAGAAAAAGGGTCATACATTTATGAGAATAACGTCGTACATTTATGAGAAAAAAAGTCATAATATTACCTTTGCCCAAGGCCATAGGTCACATAAGTCCCCGCTTTACATAGCTGTCTCAGGCAATGCCTGTTGCGACAGAGTATTAAAATAATTGGAGATTTTGAGAATAAAGTCGTAAATGTACAAGAAAAAAATAGTAACTACGTTACAGGCATTGCCTGAGACAGCTATTGAAAGGGGGGACTTATGTGACCTATGGCCTTGGGCATGTGGGCAGGGCGGGGTAAGGAAGGTGGAAGTGAAAAGGGCTAGCCATGCTAATCTGTTTGTGCTCAACTGCTGTTTTGCTGCCACGTTATAAATAAAAGCTTGCCTGAAGGAAGAGGAACGTTTCCTTCCTTCCTGAAGACCTAGGTTCTATTTTCCCTCTGGCACGTACGACACCATCACACGTTATTCTTGTAAATGTACGACTTTATTGTCGTAATTTTTCCCGACTTTTTTTCTCGTACATTTACGCCTTTTTACTCTCATAAATTTACAGCATTATTTCTTGTAATTTTACAACTTTATTTCTCAAATTTCTAATAAATTTACAACTTTAGTCTCGCAAACGTACCACTTCATCTTTGCAAATTTACGACTTTATTTCTTGTAATATTATGACATTTTTTTCTCGTAAATGTACTACTTTTTATTCCCATAAATTTACGGCTTTATTTCTCGTAAATTTAAGACTTTATTTCTTATAATTTTATGACTTTATTTCTTGTAAATTTGCTACTTTTTTTCCCTAAATTTACGGCTTTATTCTTGAAATCTGAGGGGGAGTTTTTTTCAATGTGGCCGTAAAACTCCGCCGTACCGCAGTACCTTGCAGCATTAGACTTGCACTAGACTCCATGTCAGCACTTTCTGACAGTCAAAGGATTTGGTATACCTGCCGACGATACGCTAGTTGATGCTGAAAACCAAACCTGGACGTGTATTCTTCATTTTCTTGATCATCCATGCAATGAAGCACAGTGAGCATGTAAGTCCGTCGTGTACGTGAATGTAAAAGAAACCATGCAGTACAAAAGCAGCTTCTGCAACGTAAAGGTGGTCCTGATTTGACCGCTCCGGTAGCCACCGGGAAAAGAATAACTGCAAGATTGACAAAAGCAAAACGGGGAAAGCTCAGGGTTGGGACCCGTCTAAGTCATGCTGCGCTGAAAAGGACAGCAGAGGAAAACTTTCTTTCTTATTTTGTTGGAGACATACTACTGAGTCTTTGGTCGTTACCCCTGCTGATGTAAATATAGAAAGATACTTTATTTTGTTTTATAAGAGCTTGTGTAATTTAAAGTTGTACATTTTACTGTTTTGTGGGTTTTATTCTTGCAATAAAATAAATTGGTTGTGTTTATTGCATTTTGCTTTCCTTTGTCACTGTGTGCTTCTGGTGCCCTCTGCTGGCTGGTGCAGGGACTTTATTGACTCGTTTATGAGAAAATTGGAAATCATTTTTAAGGACAGAATAATTTTTAAAATCATATTGCCAATATCAGTTAAGATAAATCCTATTTCATCAACCATATTACACTGATTGCATTGCGTAGCGCAGCTTCTACGACTTATTACGTGACGCAACTCGAATACAGTCGTCCCTCGTTTATCGCGGTTAATTGGTTCAAGTCGCAATACAGGATTCAGTGTTAATCATTTCCGTAGTTGGAGCAGAAAACCTGCCTAGTGCCAGCGAGACTTTTTTTTTTTTTTAATGAGAAGAGTGACAACGTATGCATCCCCGCTGGCTGACTTCCACATGTTCATGTCTGAACAAACTCAGGTGTTCAAGGACCTGGAGAACCAGCAGTACCAGGAGGAATGTGGAGTTCACCGCATTGGATCAAAAACTGCCGATGCTTGTATGAAGTACCCAGAAGCCATACCTGAGTAAAAGTGCCTTCCAGGAAAAATACTTTAGTAGACGTGCAAGTCTTAAAGTAGCTGGTGTCGATGGTACTTAATCATTGACTAAGAATATATACTGTCTTAAGTTTAGAAGAAATAAATTCGAGGCTAACTGGTTAGCTCACTAGATAGAGTCCATGTAGAATAATAGTTGTGCAATCTGGTGTAAACAATGAATAACAGAAGCATAAAGGATGCTATAGTGATGTTATTTCATGTCTACAGGGCTCTAATAATGTTAAAAACATATTTAGAAAGCCATAAACAGGTTTTATATGCTCTAACTACGAAAATATTCAATTTATGAACATTGAATCATTTATCGCGGTCGGGTCTGGAACCAATTAACGAGGGACGACTGTATTGAAATGATACGGCATCTTTGGCATCAACTTCCGGTATCAAAATACTGTCACCCTCATACTGACAGGCACACTGCATTTTGTCACACTTGTCAGTACAGAAGTGCGTCCATTGAGACTCAGCTCGTGTAAAACTATTAAAAAGCAGTCAAGTTGAACTTTTTCTTTTTTTTTTTAACTGTAGGTCAACATAAAATACAAAGTGTACCTGCTCCAAAAAACATTTTGAAGGCCAGTATCTCTGTATTTTTCATCAGGCACATGAGACATTTTTTTACAGTCTGATGACTCCTGCCTTATCGAGATTCATTGTATCTTCAGTAAGAGAACATATCATGAGATCAGACCACGGGTATTCAGAGACGGCGTCATGTGCTGGTGACAGAGCCATGCCCTCAAGAAACGAGTCATCGGACTGCAATGTTTCTTTTACTTCAAAAAACCCATGTCGTGTGCGGCCGTGTAGAACTTGGACCAGGAACTTCCAAGTTATTGTTGTTTTTGTTTTTTATTGGCCTGTGGCACACTGCCTCGGCTGACTTTGAAGGTAAATAACTACTGTAGTATGTCGCTACATTTAACTTTGTTGCGTGACATTTTTACAATAAATAAAATCAAACCAAGCAGAGTTTAGGTTTTAGTGTGATTGACAACACTCCTCATTACAAGGTGTGATTTGTGTTAATAGACAATGTTACAATTTTAAAAAATGTAGCGTCACGCATGTGCGGTTGTACTAGCAAAAAAAAAAGCCAAAAAATAAAGTTTTTAAGGGGAACTGTAAAGGTAAAAGTACACAAACTGCTAAATCCTAAGCTAGACTCCAAAGAACTAAACACTGATTGTTGGCCAACCTCTCTAAAATATTATGATTAGTTGGGCATAAACCCAATACTGCAAGATGAGGGGGGGGGGAAAGCATTAGGTATCTTTACACATGCTTGAGCAATTCTGGTTCCAGCAACTCATACAGTCCTTTGTACAGATAATTACTAGTGGCATCTCGGTTAGAGTGTTTATCGGTTAACGTGGGAAATTTAGGAAATTTGCCTCAGTTTGCGTACATTTGCGTCTTGTCGTGTTATTAATACACTGCGTGAGTCCAACTATGTTCTCAATGCATACTTTTAGCACAAAAGTTCTTGTTAGCATCCTTAGCTTGCTAACAAAACAGCAACCAGAACCGAACGTCATCTACGTCGCCTGTCTATGGCGTCATCAGTGGTTGACTCTCAAAAACGTTAACAAAAGTCACGTTTTTGTAGTGCATAAAACAATTATGAATGCATAGAAAATGACGAAGAAAGGGATTAGTGAACATTTAAGATTACATTTACCTTCACTGAAGACGTGTTTCTTGACGTGAGTGGTCTCAAAGACACGATGTGACAGCAAGACACCACACGGACACCGGCTTCCTGTTGTAACTTGAGTTATTTCTTAAAGTCAATAGTGTTTCTAACAGTCTTCGTCCAAATGCTGGGAAGAAGGTGTCTGTGTGGTGTCTCTCTGCCACATCGTGTCTCTGGAGACGTCTTCAACGACGGTAAAAGTATCTTTGAATGTGAATTTATCCCTTTCATTCAACATGATTAGGTATTTATATGCATTTAGAATTTCAACGGTTTTTTTGCTAATATTTTAGTCAACCGACGATGACGCCATAGACAGGCGACGTAGCTGACTTCCATTTCCGGTTGCTATTTTGTTAATAAGCAATGGATGCAAAGAAGACGTATTGTGACATAAGTACATTAAGTACACAGTTAAGAACACAGATGGGGTCTGGGGACTGTTGACTAGCACAACTACACGTGTTAATGAGAAACTAGTGTTAAATTAAACTGGTTGTGATTTCAAGCACAAACTACTATTTTTACATTGTGTAACCTACTTTGTTCATAAGCAAATGTTTTAATCAACTTCAGCTTCAATCATAAATACCAGATATTTACTTGATATAATTTGTGTTTTGATTAAAATATATGAAAAATGATTTTTGAAGACGGTAGCAATTTAACTATTTAGGTTACATTGTGTAAAAAAAAAAAAAAGTAATTTATTATGAAAAATACAGATTAAAGTTGAGAAAAATCGCACAAAGTATCGGTATTTGGGGAAAAAAATCCCCAAAAGTCATCAGTATCGAATAAAAAAAAAAAATCTGGTATGGCCCATCACCAATAGACAAAAGGTAGAACTAAAAAGGATACAAGGATTAGGTAAACACTGTTTACGGCAATAACTGTATCGATATCAGTATTGTACGCTGTAGACGGGTTAATATGGTACATTGTTGACTGAGCAAGAAGTCACCCGATGAGTCAATATCAGTTCCATCATCTCGTTATTGGATTCTTGCATGATGCAGAGTTCCGCTGATGATGCCAGCTGTATCTTGATAAAATGCCACCTGTGTCCCTTCTCAATGTGAGGTGAGGCACAGACCGCAGATTAACAAGAATGATCAAACTGGTGAAGGGCCAAATGTTTAAAAAAAAACAAAAAAAAACACTCAAATGCACTTTTTTTGTTGTTGCATATTTTAATAAGTAACAGACCAAGTAAATTGTTAAATATATTTTGCAAGTCCTACAGTAAAGGATCACTGTACAGAAACATTTTCACAGTATTTCGTACACTATTTTACATCCATCTTTAAGCGTACCCTGAAGCAGTTCATGGGTATATTTTGCACATAGCTATCTGTGCCAATTTACCACAAAAAAACCCCACACAAACAAAAAAAAACCTTTACCTGTACAGTGATTCTTAAAAGCCATCCCATCCAAAACGTTACTCTCCAAAGAATGGCAACGCACCCAAATGAACCGTTTCAGTATGATTCCACCGTGCGTACAAAGACAATTTACCAAATCATCTAAAAATCTCCAAAAAGACTGCGACTAATGTGAGTATTGTTACTGACTTAAACTGAATTTGTCACCTGAACCCCCGTAAAGCAAAACCATCTTTATGTAGTCAAAAATAAATGACTGCCAATGCAAATAAAAAAAAAAAAATATATATATATTTATATTTTTTTAGGAGAAAGCGCTACTGAAATTATTACTATACAAGACTGGTTAGAATTTTGCATATAGGTACTCATTCAGGCATCTCCATGACAACGCATCATCATGTCATGGAAGCCATCGGTCCAGTGTCTCATTTAACAATTGAACATAACTGTTTTGAAGAGAAAACATATTTGGTGCGGCCAGGGAGTATACTTTTTGAAGGAGAGCGTGGCGATTGTGACTTTTAAACATCACATGTTTAAACAGGACTTTATAGGAAGCACACGCTTCCTATAAATGCCTGAAATGAACAAATGAGGTCCATTCTGGTGACTAACAGAAGTTCTTTAGTGCAAAGGCTTGGTCCAGCTTGGGTATTAGAGTTGGCGTCTACGGAAAGCTCTCTAATTAGCTCTTTGTCAGCAAATCTACTAAGCAGATTAACCCTCTATCAATTCCATGAGGGCATTTTCAATATGACTTTCCCTCCAGTTATAGATAGTGTACATATGTTAACTTTGGTCATTAAGTTTTGCATTAAGACTACGACTTTTCGGCACTGGGACCAGTGACACAGTTGAAGCAGCCTTAAAAGATGAGAAAAACTGAGATGAAACAACAAAGTGACAGTTTTAATTACGGGCAAGTGTCTGATGCAAAGTGAGGCACACTAAACACTTGTCATAGATGTGGCCCGGACCAAAAATGTGAAAGATACTTGGTGGTCTTTGACGTTATTATCAGGTTGTATTTTGTTTTTATTATTATTCATTATTTTTATTAATTGTTTTTATTATTGGATTTATTTTTTGGGCTTGGCGGTGACTTTTGTGCGGTTGGTTCAGTCAGCAGACCAAGTCATGCTCAATCAAGCCTGTTTGGTCCGGTCTGGGGTTGGGTTTCACCGAAAAAACTGCACCAGCAGAGCAACTACAAGACTAGACTTTGTGTGAACCCGGAAAAAAAATGGCAAGTGTGAATGCACCGTTAGGTAAAATCACTGATTCAACTGGAGATGCACGGTATCTGTTTTTTTCCAAACCGATAACTTTCTGCTTCTCAAGACCGATAACTTTTTAAAATTTAGATTTAACTGCAGCTTGTGCACACCTGAAGGTAAGAAGGACTCAACCAAATTTG
The DNA here is from genome assembly GCF_027744805.1 of Dunckerocampus dactyliophorus. Classification (NCBI taxonomy): domain Eukaryota; kingdom Metazoa; phylum Chordata; class Actinopteri; order Syngnathiformes; family Syngnathidae; genus Dunckerocampus; species Dunckerocampus dactyliophorus. The sequence goes on from NC_072826.1 coordinate 2,024,134, forward strand.
GATTTGTACCAACTGTACCTGTTGATTTGTTCTAATTAGATATGATGACATTACTACTAGCACATCACTACTATCAGGGGAACCAGAGTATCGAGCCGAGGGAGCCACCTGCTGTGGCCCAGCAAGGTGCTCTGTATTCAGGCACATGGTCCGAGCAGCCCGTGTGCCACTACAGAGGTCAGGAGAACCAGAATATAGAGCGGAAGAGGTTTACACGCCACGGAGGTAAAACCTTTTACACTTTTCAAACGCTGCGGCGCTGGCGTTTCAGGTGTCTGATAAGGTTTTTTGTGTGTTCGATGGGTTTGTTTGGCATTTGGAACAACTGGCACGCACACTTAGTCGGAAAGTGGATGTATGCTCAGGGGACGTTACGACAGGAGGAAAAAAAGAGCGCTTGATTTGCTCACCCGTGCTGTACCGCACCAATGATCAGTTATCGGAGCTATTTTTAATGTTGGATTTATCGGTATGATGTCATAACTCCCCTCATATCGGCCCGAAAGTGATCGTGCAACCCTAGATTCAACCAATCGGATCATCAACTGGCCTCGTGACTCACTTTCACCGTTTCAGGTTTGGAATGAAATTAAATAAGCAAACATAACTAAATGTGGTTTTAAGATGCATTAAGCCGGGCAATCTAGCATTTCTCTTTGTCTTCCTGGCGATCGCGTCCAAATCCAAGGTGATTTGTATTGATTGTTTTCCTGATAAAACGTGTGCGTGTGATAAAGCAGGAATGTTTTGGGGGTTTGTCTGAGAATGGAAAGTGTCCTTTTCGAGAAGGACACAGAGGCGTGAGGCTGAGGTGGTGAGGTGATTTTCCATGAGGTCTGGAAACTTCAGATGGAAAGTTCAACAAAGCAGCTCGAAGCAAGCATAAAAGTCAAGTAGGGAAGGTCAGGTAAGTCCCATCGAATATAGTGCATCCCAAAACCGAACCTGAGATGTTGAACAATCCATTTAGTCCTGAAATAAATACGCAAGCACACACACTACTGTCTTCCACCGACGGCTACGAGGCGGTGGAAGCGTTTGTGTTCTGCAGAATCCCCAAACATGGCAAGCCTTTCTAAAGGAACGCTGACACACTGAGAAGTAGCAGCTAAAACTGCGAAAAGCACCAGAGAGGAAGTGATAGGACGACACGATTAAAAGGAGGAACGGTGTCACCACACACTCCGTGGTATTGTTGATTGAAAGATTCTCGCACAAAAAGCATCTGTTGTTATTTTTCACTACTTCCCAACGGCTGGAGAGGCACTGATTCATAGAGCACTGAGCACTGAAGACGCTACAGAACACAGAGATGCTTCTTTTCCACTACACAGTACAATACCTCCGCAGTTTTCGGATGGTGCTTGTTAGGATTAGCATCAAAGCGACTAAGCGAGCTTCTCCTGTGGCGCTCACTACCGATTTACGATGCTTTATAGCCGGCGAGATCGCTCCCAAACTCCAGACTCAGGCTCAGTTGCCTGGAAGCAAGACAATCCAGTGTTGTAGGACAAACACACACGAGCAAGAACTCACACAAACATCCACGCTCATCTCAGGGAGTTCCAACAGTTCTTGAGCTAGTCTTGTGACAGATGTTGAGCTACACTCAGGAGGAATGAAGAGATTTTAAGGCTTGCTGAAGAGAAAAGTGCCGTGTAGAACAAGTGGTGGTCCGAATATGTGCTGTGGCCCCAAGAGAAGAGCGTGCACGCCCTTCTGTCTGGTCACTCTGGAATCTGTAAGGCCATCACCTCAGGCTTGATCTTGAAGTATTGGTTGAAACGCAACACAGCGTACCTGTCAGACACCAATGCAACAAGGTCTCACATCAACACATGCAAGATGGATTATTTTGTCTGTTGATTTTGTTGATAAAAGGTCAGGGTTAATATACAGTATGTAACTGCCGAAAAGCGATCACAAAGTTGTGAGTAAACCTAGGAGAGGGACTGTGATGGTCACTTTTAATTGACAGGGCCAGAGAGGTATTCATTTAACAATATTTTTATTACTGTGATTGTAGATTGCAGTGGTGTACATTTGGAATGAACCATACTGATAAGCGGAATATGTTTGTAGTTAGGGCATAGAAAACCTTATTAGAGCCCTCTCGGCATGAAATAACACCCCTATAGTCACCTTTACACGCCTATTACCCAATATAGGAGACATAATAAGAGTAAATAAGCCATTTAAGACATAAATAAGACTGGTGCCTGTTTGTGTTGCTGAGGGACCTGAAAGAGGTGGACAGGAAGTGACATCTTGCCGTGGGTTACGGCCGCAACAGTAGTCCGTGTTTTTATTAGGGATTATTGTGCGATAGTCATCCCTCCCAATGTCGTGGTTCAGTTATTGCCTCCTCACTATATCGCAGGGTTTTCAGAAATTCATTAATAAATGATGTCTGTTTCGTGGTAGACTATGGTCTATTGTTAGTCAAAACAGAATGAAATACAAGTGATATGTAGGATTGTGGTCACTAGGCGGCAGTAATGCTCACAACACGGAGACATTAGCTTGAACACTGCATGAAGTCAGCCATTCTCCTCCAATCATGTGTGGAGGTGGTAAGTTTTTGGCTTTGTAAGTTGAGAAGAAATAAATGCGAGGCTACGGGCCGAGTCCCTGCAACATAAGAGTTGCAATGGGGTGTAAACAATGAATAATCGGAGTGTAAAGGGGATTACGTGGGTGTTAATTCATTCCTGCAGGGCTCTAATGTTAAAGAATTTATTTGGAAAGTCATAAACAGGCTTTTTATGCTCTAACTATGAAAATATTCTATTTATTAACATTGAATCCTATGTCGGGGAAGTTAATTTAACGCAGTCGGGTCTGGAACCAATGAACCCCTATAATCGTGGGACGACTAACTCAAACCTGCAATAAAAGCCTGTTGTTCCTGTGATTGAACCTCTCACGGAACATTACAGTAACATTACTGACACCTAGTGACCAGTGGAGAATACTACGCCCACGTCTTTGCGTCTTCTGAATGCCTTATATTTGTATTGTAGTTCATTTAGCCATTTTTATGCTTGAAAGTGCTTTATTTAGGCCAAGAATATGGAACATTAGCTGAAGTATGCAAATGTTTTGACTAATAGGTTGCATTCAACCACATAAAACAGCACGAGTTATTAATGAATATATTTTTGAGTGAAGCCACGGGGGGGCGACTGTATATCGTTCAAATCTCTAATGGTATTCATTACAAAACTAATTCAATGTGTTTTGGTGGATGTGATCAAATACAAGATCAAAAAAAATTAAAACATCACATTTTTACAATAAATAAGATCAATTAAAAAAGGTCTAATAGATTTGTTATTGCTGGGTTTCAAACGTCGTCACATCAAACAAGCATATTCGTAGCTCGACGTGACGTAAGAGCGCTGTTGTGCGCTGTTCTTGCATGTGGAATAATCATCATTCAAATAGTGACTTTGGAAAAAGTTAGTGCTAAGATAGTCATTCATAAAATTATACAATAATAAACATACTACTATATTGTGGCTGATTTTTGTCCGACGTTTATTTAATTTAACAGCAAATGCCCTCTCGTCACATACATTACATTGACACGTCGTCTCCACGGACACTCTGTACCAGGCGGAATGTGTGTAATTCTTTATGGCTCGCTTCTGATGCCTGTAATCTTTACATACGACTTTGTTGGTTTGTTTACCATATTATTTCCATCCCGAGGGGGCACCAATTGAAAACAAAAAAGGAAAAATTGACAACAACAACGCTCCTAGCCCAGCTAGCCATCTGCTGTTGGAATTAAATGCAAATGATAGTCTTTTGAAAGAGAAAATTACTGATTTATTTTTATATATTGGATTGTGTCATGTGTAACCTCTTTAAGTTTGTGTTACATAAAGTGGAGTCAACCAAGCAAGTTAGGCAGGTTGGATCACAAAAAATACCTTGCAAGCATGCAATACTGATAATCAGAAGACAAAACAAATAGTCCACACAGAACACTGTTTTTCCTGTATCGCGACACGCATCTTTTTTTCGAGCACACACACACGCACACACACACAGACATCCGCTTACCCAAGGAAGTCAAAGTCAATGGAGGAGTATTTCGCCTGAATGAGGGCCCAGAAACCCCAAAAGAAGTGAGAAGCCTTAAAAGAGAAATGAGATTTCAGTTCCGTGTGCATAATAGTGCGTATGCCACAGTAGTCTTCCTTACCAAAGCAAACTTGTTGACCTGCACATAGAGAGTCTCCAGCTCTTGGACGCTGACCTCCTCGGTTTTCTTGGTGAAAAGTTTGTATGCTTGCAGGTAGAATTTCAGCCAGCCCATTTGCATCTCCCGACTTGGATACAGCCCATAGTCCAGCTCTGCCATGCCTATTCACACACACTCAGTTGAATCAAGTCTATAAGAAGCTGCCGCATCCCAACCGAATGAAAACCAAGCACAAGAGTTAAGCTGAATCAAAAATCTGGTAAAATGAAATTTTGTATCAACATTGCATTGATCAGGCATGTTATAGGGCTTAGTAATGCCACATTGGGAGATTGCCACATTGCTTGTAACATTGCTCAGCTAGAATACGCCTGCTTTTGGCTCCATTAACTCACTGACAAACAATAATCCCTCCTTTATCACGGTTGATTGGACTGGGATACGTAAGTCAATTTCTGCAAAATAGGATTCCTTATTTATAATTGGAATATTTTTGTAGTTAGCATAGAAAACGTGTTTACGACTTTCTAAATATGGTTTTTAACATGATTAGAGTCCTGTAGAGTCACCTTTGCACTCGTATTACCCAGTATAGTTGACATAGTAACAGAAAACAAGCAATTAAGATGTAAATAAAACTAATGCTTGTGTGTGTTGCTGTAAATGTGTTCCAGTGCTAGGAGGGCAGAGTGGCAGGTGGACAGGAAGTGACGTCTGTGGTTGAGTTGAGTTTTAGCTTGGCATGGGTTACAGCTCTTAACAGTAAACCGTGTTTTCATTAGGTACAGTATTTTCATCATTTTACTTTGTTGTGAGATCATTCAAACCTGAAGTAACAGCCTGCTGTTCCAGCCGTCAAGTCTGGTGCTTGTGTGTCTCACTGAACATTCATTCATTCAACATTTGTAACATTACTGACACCTAATGACCAGTGTAGAGTATTACTTATTCACAGCGTCTTTGAATGAGTCTTCTGGATGCCTTATGCAGTTGTCCCTCGTTTATCGCGGTTAATTGGTTCAAGATCAGACCCTTAACACCTATATAGTTACCTTACATTTGTATGACCCCAATATAGTAGATATAATCAGATAAAACAAGACATATTAGACATAGACTCACATATTAGCAGTCCCTTGTTTTCTTACTGGACAGCGTACGTCCAACGTACGTCCGCCATTAAAATACATCAATGTATTGTAATGGAGGCTTTAAATGGCTTTGACCCGATACAGTCGACAAAACTAGAGTAAATAAGCCATTTACGACGTAATTAAAATTCCTGTTGGAGCAGTGTCACAATAAAATATGTTCCCGAGGGAACCTTAGCGACGAATCTGGCACCTGTCTCACCGAACAATTACTGACACCTAGTGGCCAATGTAGAACACAGTACTACATTCACAAGTCGAATGCTTCTGCCTTGTGTTTGTATTTAATTCATTTAGTTTGTTCATGTAGCCATTTTTATGATTAAAAATGCTTAATTTAGGCGAAGAATAAGTACAATTTGCTTAAATATGCATAATAGGCTGTATTCAACCGTGAAACGGCTATCATTTATTAAAACATTTTTGAAAAACCGCAATAGTGTGACGGAGCAATGTTCGAACCGTGATGCAGCGAGGGATGACTTTGTATTTTAGTTCATTTAGCCATTTTTATGCTTGAAAATGCTTTAATTTCGGCAAATATCTGGAAAGTTTGCTTCAACTAGCATGTTTTTCACTAATAAGTCATATTCAACCCCAAAACATTAATATATTTTTTATATATTTTTTAGACACTTCCACACTGAATCCAGTGGGGGGAAAAAAAAAAGGCTTGCAAACCTGCAAATTCATTGAAGTGGTTGCCAATGTCAAACGCCTGGTAGTTGTAACTGGAGTATTCGTAGTCTATAAAGCGAACATGAGCTGAAACACAAAACAAGGAGGCGGTCAGTGTGTTTCGGATGCGACAACCTCCAATCAGCGACAGAGCAGCACAAAGTACATTTTGGAGTTTCGGTGAGCTGTGGGTCATTGGCTGGTTCTGAGCTGGTTTTCGTGTCCTTGTGCGACATGCTCATTTGAAAATGAAATAAGAAAAATGACTGGCACGTCTTATTTCACCTTCGGCTTGTGCAAAAGGATTTTCAGTCGTGTCGCACTGCGTTTGCTACAGCAAACCAGTAGCCTTGATCAGTGACCTCTTTTCAAGCACACTTTGCAGCGCAGCCCCCATCTTCACAAACAGTGGTATAAATAAAGGTGGACTAATCAGATTTCATTTCACCTCCAGCTCAAGGAGACATTCCATGTAGCAAAAAAAAAAAAAAGAGGCCCAGTTAATCAGCTAATGAACCTCATGTAATATAATCAAGCGCTTGTAATCAGAGTCTGTGGCGGCGATTACTCGTCCAAGTGCCAGCCAAGCGTCATACGACTTCATATATAAAACTCCACAGGTGATAATGTAGCAATACTAAAAGGCTGCTTCAGGCCGTTATGAGCAAACAATTTTATGTCTTGAGCATCTAACAGTACGCAACGCTGACGTCCGCAAAAAGGCTGAAGGAAGCAGTGGAGGATTTGAGGCACTTGGAGCGCCAGCTGCAAAATACTACATCAGGTTAAATGGAGGCCCGGGGGAAGCCAAAGTACTTGTTGTCAAGCACATCAAGAAACTGGACAAACATTGAAGATGACATCCTCTCAGAGACAGACGCAGCTGGAAGTCAACAATCACAAACCATAACTCCACAATAATACAGACTATGTCAAATTCAACAATATAAAGAAGCACATTTAATGTATTTATTATCACCAATAACTCAATTTATATACGGAAATTACTGATAAATTGTGTGATTCAAACAAAATATATGTATTTAGAACACATGCATCTTATCCAACGCAGGAACATTCGTTTATTCTCCAGCATTTTTTGTTGTTTTTTTGTTTGTGTTTTTGGGTGTTTCCAACTCAAAGCTGCAGCACATACCCACAACCGTACATACCCTCTTTGCTGTTGTGAATGATGTTCTTGCAGAGCAGATCATTGTGGCAGAGCACCACAGGCGAACCCAGCGTGGACAGATGCTCTTTCATCCACACCATCTCCTGCTCCAGCACCGCCTTGCTAGGTACTTCCTTCTGGATTCTAGATTGGGGACGCAGCGACAGCAAAATGGACGACAGTCAATAAAATCTTGTTATGGAATGAATGAGTGTCAATTCAGCAAAGGATAACTACCATGGATACACAGAATGTTGAGTCGAGACTTGAGCTAATTGTAATGGGATTGTGGGAGTTAATCATACAGTCAGCCACACCTATTCACAACGGCATCCCTTCTAAGCAGGTTCTTTCTCCCCACCTGTGGCGTGCTCTATGAACTCCCAGGGGGACTGAAACTCACGCATGTCTTGATTAGGCACCTGATACACCTTACTTTGCATGGGGTTACATATTTTTCAGCTTCAGGCAGCTGTGCAGCAAGCGTCTGCTCCTTGTGCATCCAGGAAACAAGCTGTTCCCGTTACTAAGGAAAACAATAAAGTGATTTTATAGGCTAAGCTAAGCAAACATCTGCTGCCCTGCCGTCCGATTCCAGATTGGTTTGATTGTCACAATTACACAAGCATCAAGCTAGGCTTAATGCAAGGGCCACTACTATCAAGATATCTGCCTTAACCTTGTCTATCTAGCAGTTCCGAGTCAAGAGATGCATTTTCCTGCCTACAACCCAAACAACACAACCGAATATACAAAACACCTACATTTAACCATCCAAATTTAGCAAGAGCCTGCCTGTACTGGGTCATTTCTACATCGAGGCGATGGAAAAAGGTTAGTCTGGATTTGCTTGGTCGGCTATCAGCATATATTCTTTTAAAAAGAACAGGATAATGACACCGTATTAACACAATGGTTGACAATCACTGCAACATCTCACCTGATGTTGGAGGCTTGGTCTGTGAACTCTGTGGCCACAAGTGAGAAGTATTTTCTCATTTTAATCCAGAGGTTGGGTTTAGGGATGCATCCATTGTGTGCATGGATTGCGTGGATACGAGCCATCTCTTTGGCTATCAGTCTGTAGGAAGACGTGTGCGTGGAAATATTAATATGGTTCCCATTCAAGTAAAAGCACAACACAAATTACATTCAATATTCCTAATATACATACGTGCATTACTTTGCCCATGTTTAAAATTACTGTATTATACACAGGCTCAAATACATCTGTAAATTCAGCAAAATCCCTTCAATAAGCGGAGGTGAAGATGCCAGAATGCCCTATTAGCTTGTCGTGGGTGATCATGATTGACTGAAGCTGAGTTTCTTTGAGAGCATAAAAATGATTTGTTTGAGAGCACCCACTGGATTGGCTAACACTCGAACTGGAAAGTTCAAGGAACTCAGTGAAGATCTGCAAAGGAGAACTGTAGATTCTACAGCCATTTGGAAAAATTGGACATTATCGTCTTTGTTTGTGTAAGCTAACTCTCCTACTCTTGAACCGCTGCGCACTGAAGAGTGAAAATCCCCAACCTGAGCAAAGCAGGATCCCTGACGTCCTGTGTCCCGAGAGCATCCCCCTGCATGAATTCGTAACAGATGCCATTTTGAAAGGTGCAGTACAGACGAGGAGCACAACCATTTGCATGCAGCACCTGGTGGGACACAAACATGCAAAAGATTTGGAAACCAGTTGGACACTTTAAAAAAATGAAACTTCTACCTGAAAGCTTTTAAGCTCGTTGTCTCGGTCAACAATTAGCTCAGTCTTGTTCCCGTACACTCTGACCAGGACCACGTCTTCTGGGCTGTCCTCCATATAGCAGCCCACCAGTTTGTTGGTTGTACCGTCGGTGAAGAACTGAAGGAGGGAAGATATAAAATGAGCAACCTTCATGTAGATGATTGAAATTGGAGTGAGAGATACTTGAGGGTTTGCAAAGCTCAGGGCACAAATGACGCTTTTGTAGAGTTCTGAACCACAGAAACACTGCTGTAAACTGGTGCAGTTTGCATATTTATCATAAAGTTAAACAGATATTGCATTCATCTGCCTTAAGAATATCAGTTGAAGGGAAATGACAGCAAATTAAGTAAATGAAGGTTATTAAAATGGCCAATATGCAAGTAAAGCACTCGTATAAAGGTTATGAAATGACTGGCACGCAATAACTCAGTTATTGGCAGGGGTGCCCCTGGCCAAATTGGTGCCCTAAGCAGAATTTTATTTGTTAAATTGTTCAATAACGTATTTTTGGTACAAAATAACTTAACAGAATGTGAAAAACTGCTCAGGGCTGGGATCGAATGTGCACCCTCTGCGTTGAAAGGCAGCACCTGCACCATTACACCACCAGCAGGGGAATTTCCGAGCGACCCGACTTGATGCGCTTTGCCTCACGGCAGCCTTGCACATCCTGTGCGCATTTGCAGAAAATGCAACCCCCGAGAAATGGGGCCCTCATGGGTCTTGGGGCCCTACACTCCGCGCGTGTTCTGCATGTAGGGAGTGGCGGCTCTAGTTATTGGGCAGTGTACAATTACTCAAAAGTACCAAGGTAAGCAAAATGTGCAAACGTCTAAGAGATGGAAACATGCCAGTGGAAACCTGTAGGGCAACACATCTCACCACAGTCAACACAACAGACGCACATGGCCTATATCTCTCATCACAGACGCTCCCTCACACATATCTGGCATTCCGCGCATGGCTGACCACAAAGGTGGCCGTGCAGTCATCCCTGTTATGACCATAGACACACTGGCAAAAACACAGTTGTCTACTACATGACTGATCCCCCCCCGCCTGCCACACAATACACCGCTAAAACCGGTGACCAATGCATCCACAGACAGCAAAATGTTTGTACCCAGACGGACGTAAACATTGAGCCAAGGTTCATGTGCGGGGCTGAGATGGTGTAAGCTCTTGAGGACAGTAACACCATACATCTGTACGGGTCAATAAAAGCATGTATTTATTTATTAACAATGAAACAGAAAAAAATCAATAACAAGGAGGTAAAAACAGACTGCACTAGAGTGATATTTCCTGCTGTGACAGAGCCAGACCTGACCGTGGCCACACAAAAGGATCCAGTGTGATGGCTGTCATTCAGAAACGCTGTGCGCGTGTGACCTGGTCGAGAATGGAGGTGGCGCTAAACACGTAAAACGCCAGCTGCAAGTGTGGGGAATCGGTGTCGTCCACAGAGATCCAGTTGCTGCAGGTGGGGCTAAACTGTCACATGAGCAGAACAGTTAATATACATCATAGTACATGGTGAGGTCACGACAAGACCCCGACCCCGATATTTTAACAGACATCAGAGATTGCTCAACATACGAGCAAACTCATTCAGTTTTCAGCATGTTGGTTGAAAGACTCAAGAATGTAGACCTTACATAACTATTGTTTCCCTGCCCCACTTGCACACACTTCTCATCTAAGTCCCATTCCTGAAGAAACTCCTTCAACTCACTTGCGATGTTTTCACCTGTGTGTTCCTTGTCTGGAGACAGGAAGACTTCAAAGCCCAGTCGCTGGTTATGTAGTGGACCGTAAGGCTAATATATGGTTGAGTAGCTGGGCTACTTCACGTCTGCACTACATGGAAACCAAACCACTTCCACATTACAGAGGTACCTCCACGTTTACCAACAATTTCTCCAAGTCTAGAGTCTCCGTTTACAGCCATGCTCATTTCCTCTCTTTTGGTTGTTTTGTTGTCTGCTCTGCTTTCTCCGCCATCGCTGGACCATTCTGTGGTAGACGTGATGCGCCAACGTGTCAGTACAGTGCGCCGCGGCACACCCAGAAAAAAACACATCAGCTCTGTGTTTGAAAAGATCATTCCTGACGGTATTCGTCATTTTCTTATCATTGGAAGGATTTATATCGGTGTATCGGCATATCAAAATTATCGCCCAACCCTTGTCTGAAGCATAAGAAGTTGTTTGTTTACAGACTCAAAATGGCCAGAGAGTAGGGTTGGGCATCGCTTGAATTTTAATGAGTCCGGTTCCGATTCGGATTCCTCGTTTCAATTCCGGCTCCTAACGATTTTCGATTCTGATGTTTTAAGAGGCAGCGTCAAAAAAGTTTGCGTGGTTTAAACGAGGGCCCATGTTACAAAACAATCCCGCGTAAAGTGCCGTTCACAGATGAGCAGATTGTTCTCTCGCTGGCCGGGAATCAGCAACTCCAACCACTTCTACCTGATGCTTGCCTCTTTCAGCACACCCCAACAAACATTTCCTGGGAGCCATTGCTCCACGTGCTAACACCGTGAACAGAGCGAAGGTGCTGGGGATGCCCATATAAGGAAGTCCGGGTTGCGTTGACGTCAGTGGAACTCTGTAAAACACAGCGTGCCGCCGTCCAAAACGCCTTTCAGGTCTCGCTTCCAAATACGCAAACCTTGGCATTGTTTAACACCGGAATACAACACTGTAACAACATTTATTGGTCAGAAAAGAGGAAAAACATAATAAGTCCCCTTTAGCCCAAACTTTGTAGCTGCTTCTTCATTGGTGCTCGCTGGCTTCTTCTTTGTTAGTGTTCGAGGCTACTCTTGTGGTCGAACTGGGCATCAAAAATAGGAATCAAAATTTAAAAATTTGAACGAACCCAGGAACGTTAGTCCTGGTTGCCATCAATGCCCAACCCTACCAGATAGACAGAATTTAACTGAATTTAGAGACCCATTAGTCTGCGGCTTAGAAAAGGAAGGCTGGTCAGTGTGAGAAATTGCGAGGACCCTAAAAATCCTTACCATGCTGTTGCTAACTAAAGTACGACCTTCAGAGCGCAACACAAAATGACTAAGGAGAAAAAAACAAGTGGGAGGACCTCATGTGCAACTGTGCAAGAAAACAAATATCTTGTTTGAGACGCCTCACAGCATTTCAGCTGGCAGCTGTCCTAGTCAAAAACTGGCGTCCAAATATGAGGTCTTTTGCCTGGCTTTGGTGCGATGGTACTCGCTGTTGCAAGACGACACACAAACAGTATGCAATAATGAAGGGTACAGTTTTCAAAATAACAATACAGTAAATAAATCTAAGGACCTGTATGTCTGGAGTTATAACAAATAACTCATTATAGTCACATTTGGTGACCTCATATTTGAGTTTTGGTCTGTTGGTGCGGTGGGCGATCACACTTGTCTCATTCAGGACCGAAGTCTAAGACCCACCCCTCAGCCGCCTGAGGGGTGGTCCCCTGGTCCTGGTCCCCCTGTTTGATTCGGTCCTTTTGGTCCTGGAGTGTGTTCACACTAAAAATGACTAGTGTGAATGCACCCTCGACTGACACTGACTTATTTGTCATCACCCATTAAATATAATTCCCATGAACTATGATGCATTATTTATAACTGCAGGCATAATTGGTCTTCGTCTGGTCAATTGTGTAGTCTTTCAAGAGTTGTTAATGACTCTAATTGTTTGCAGCATACTGACAGCGATCCCATCCAAAACCACTTGAGCTTTTACGCATCCATCCCCATTTAAATATTGCAATCAATGACGAAGCCACACTAAAGTGCATTTTCTCTGAGCCTCCTCCTTTACTCTCTGTGGCGCCTTGTGATGCTAAAGTCTCTAAGTGGTAGCTTAGCCTAGCATACACCGCACAGCTAGCTTCCCGGTAGGCGTACCTTGGTCTTGACATGGTCCTTGTCCCACGCCGGTCGCAGCTCTTTAATGAGCTTCATTGCCCCTTCCGTCACGTCGTGCTCGTCTACAAAAATGGGAATTCTTCGTATAACCGGCGAGCCGACAGGCACATGGATCTGCGTCTCCATCCCTCCGTCGTTTACCCGTTAAGTCCCCGGGCCCTTCACAGATATTAGTAGAAACTATCACATACAAGTGTCGCCTGGTCTGCACGTACGTTGGTTTACCGATATATTTGACAGTGACAATTTTCACCGAGCAGTGTCTTCTTCGGTGATAAGGTGAGCAGCAATGAAGAAAGTGCTGAAAGGTTTCGACCCAGGTTCCTAGAAGCTGTCAGGCAACTGTAACCGCTTCCTCCTACTTGGCTCCGCCCATTCGGGATCATCCGATTGTACCGCCATTTGAAACGACACAGGCTGAGCACGCCCATTGTTTCCGTGTATTTCCGAAGGTACCCGATTTCTGCCGAAGTTTTAAAACGGTCCGAAGTGCGGGCCGCAACTTGTTTTTTATTTCACACTGTAGGGGGAAAAAGAAAAAACGAAAGTAAAGTGAAAATGCATAAATGGTGATACGAATAACTAATAACACAATGTTTTTAATATGCAGTGCAGTACATTGTACAGTATATACAGTGTAACTTTTTTTTTTAGCCTTTTTACAAAATATATATGTATTTTTAATTATCAAAGTGGCCCCCTGCAGCCATTGATTTTTCACTACGCAACCCTGGGTGGACACCCTTGTTTTAATCGACAAGATTTTATCCTATGAAGAAATTTCTAACAAGATGAAATCCATCTATCTATCTATCTATTTTCTATTCCACTTGTCCTTGTCCTATGTCCACACTTGTCCTTGTCCTATGTCCACACTTGTCCTTGTCCTATGTCCACTCAGGCACATATAGACAAACAACCATTCACACTCACATTCATACCTATGGGCAATTTAGAGTCTTCAATTAACCTAAGCAAGATGAAATCAAATTGTCAAATTTATTGCATTTATAAATGCTAATTGTGGTTATTAATTCAATTTATGAAATATAATGATATGTACATTTTTATGCCTTTTTGTACAGATAAGGGCAATTAAAGACGATTCGTTATTTTTACATTAGGATATTGTTTATCAAAATGAAATATCAATTGTCCAATCAATACTAATCGACTAACCTGTATTGTCACTATTCACAGAATGAGTTTCTGGACACGGGTGGGATTTGGGGTAAAAATCACAAAGCATACCAGCTGATGATTAAATTTATTCATCCCAAAGCAAAAATCACAAAATCCTTCAAGGATTTTGGAAAAATTCAAATCCAAAGCATCGCTATCGGCAATACTGGCCCTGTGTTTACTTGGTATCGTATCGATATCACCCAACCGCAGCCGATATAGGGACTTTAAAAACAAACCAAAAAAAGTGGGGCCTGATATTGTACTTCTATCTCTCGGCCAGAGGGGGGCAGTAGGGTGCTTTCATGTGTGGGCTATGCTGCATGCAGGCCAAAGGTGATTCCCAGCGCAAAACAATATAAATGGAAGTGTACCTGTGCGCACGTGTGTATATGTCGTTGTTATTTAGAGACATAATCACTTCAAATTAGTGTGTACAAACAAACTCCCAAACGTATCACAACTACACACTTAAGGACAACAATTACTTTTTCTTACAGTGCAAAATAGCATTGATGCTAAGCGTCCTGGTACTTTACCCTGGAAATATGCACGTCCGCAGCAATCGTGGACGAAATCAGGTTCCCGTACATGTTTTAGTACTTGCTCAGCGTTGGAGGAGTCTGTGTGCCGGAGTTGTTGATTCTGTGACTGTGTGTAAAAGAGACAAGTTGTAACTCATGTTACTCAGCACGTTGTCAGGGAGTCGGCTGAAGCTTTTGGGGGCCCGGCGCCCCCCAATGTTCCTGCCTTTCACCGGTTTGCACAGCTTTATTTATACAAGTACTGCGCCAGATGCTGCTTTGTCCATGCAGCTCAACTCGTGCTCAAATAAAAAGCCACATGTTTGCATAAATTGTCCTGCAGGTATGGCACATTTCAGGATATTACACTCAACACAAATAGAAACACAACACGTTTGCTTGTGCTCACATTTTTCATGAGCTGAACTCAAAAAGATCAGCGTATATAAGCAATAAGGGTAAAATACAACAGTTTGTTATGCACAATATTGTACAATAACCGAGAATTGAAGCAAAATGTGAGTAAAAATGTAATTGAAAACTGAATCATACGAAAGCAGGGGCATTCAAAAACCGAGGGTTGACTGTGTTTAAAGCAAGCGTTATTGTCTTGTCTGCGAAAATTACATTTTTAAGATAACCACAACATAAATGAAACACGTGTAACATGTAATTAATTGCAAGTTAACTGTGGAGATTTTGCGATTAATTGAGCTTTTAAAAAAAGAATCAGTGGACAGCCCTATGTTAACATAACTACCACAGCGCACGATTATTATATCATTACCGTTAACCTTTGGGGATTAAATTTGAGGGGGTGGTGGCCCCCCTTCTCAGCCATTTTGGGAAAGTCCATTCCAGAGTGCTGAAGGGAAGGGTACAACCTCAGCTACAGGAGGTTTTGCAGGTGTACTGGATGATGAAGGGAGTTTGCCAAACCGGTCTACATGTGCTTTGTGGACTTGGAAAAGGCATTTGACCGTGTCCCTCGCGGTGTTCTGTGGGGGGTGCTCCAGGAGCACGGGGTTGGTGGCAGGCCACTACATGCAATTTGGGCCTTGTACAACTGAAACAGGAGCCTGGTTGGCATTGCCAGCAGTAAGTCAAGCCTGTTCTCTGCCAATGTTGGCCTCCGCCAAGGCTGCCCTCTGTCACCAATTCTGTTCATAACTTTTATGGACAGAATTTGTAGGCGCAGCCAGGGCATCAAGGGGTCCAGTTTGAGGGCCTTAGGATCTCGTCTCTGCTAGTCGCAGATGATGTGGTCCTGATGGCCTCGTCAGGCAGTGACCTTCAACGTTTACTGGGGAAGTTTGCAGCTGTGTGTGAAGCTTCTGTCATGACACTCAGCACCTCCAAATCTGAGGTCGTGGTTCTCAGTTGGAAGTGGGTAGCTTGCACCCTTTGGGTTGAGAGTGAGGTCCTGCCCAGGTGGAGGAGCTCTAGTATCTCAGGGTCTTGAGTGAGGGAAGGCTGGACTGTGTGATCAACAGACGAATCGGTGCAGCGTCTGAAGTAATGTGGTCGCTGAACTGGACCATTGTGGTGTAGAGAGTGTCACAGTTGGCCTGGGAACACCTTGGTGTCCTCCCGGTGGAACTGGAAGAGGGGACTGGAGATCGGGAAGTCTGGATTTCCCTTCTGAGACTGCTTCCTCAGCGACCCAAAGAAAATGGATGGATGAATAATTTGAAATGAGGTACCCCCGGAACTGGTCAACAGTCAATCATTTCTGTACTGTTTGTCCCAGGGGGACTTTGATCAGGGTTTTATGCTGCCGATACCGATCATCCAGGACTGAAATCGGCCGATACCGATCACATGGATTAATTATTCATTTTTCATTTATGATGAGTGCTATTGGCCAGGGTTGTCGTATAAAGGGGAAAAGTCAGGACAATCATTATGATGATGGAGCATATTCCAGCAATGCAGCAAATGCTACCTGAGGTAACTTCCAAGGGTCAAACGCCAAATCAGTGTTTTTGTTTGCTTGACCCATTGCATTTCTCTAATGACTGATTGGGAAATCAATCAAACATTTTGAAGATCAGGAGTGTCCAAAGTCCAGCTTGTTGGCTGCTTTTGGCCCACGGCATATCCTAAAAACAAATGTAAACACCACGTCTAGCTTTGTCACCTATATCACAAAGCTTTTCTTAAAATATATTTCATGGCACAGCATATTTGGACCTGCATTGAATTTGAATTAGCATGAAGAATATCAAAAAAAGTAGCCAAATGTGCGTGGACAGTGGACAAAAAGTTATACAGTCAAACCTAAGTTTTTATACGCCTCGGTTTTTGTATTTTCGGCTTTTGTCAAAAAATGTCACCAAATTCTTGCCTGGGTGTTTGTACTTTGTCTCTCAGTTTTTGTTCAAAATTGCACGTAAGATACTCATCCGTTTGCCCTGTGCTGCATTGTTTCTCCTAATCAAGTGCCCAAACAAAGCACCCTACGCTACTGTGACTGGTAAATAACCCACCATGGGGCCAAAGCAAGTTGCGAGTAACAGCGGTTGGATAAAGAAGGTGAGAAACACGACTGAATTCAATTTTGCTCGGACGTATGAGAAGTTCCACCCATTCATCATTTATAATTCCATCCATCCGTTTTCTACGCCGCTTATCATTTATCATTTATAATTATTTTGCATTGTTTTCTGCATGTAAAACGAGAATTGTATAAAATGTGTGACTGTTTTTATAATAGTAAAATTTTATAATTATAAAATTGTGTTAAAATATTTGGGTGTCTAGAATGGATGAATTGGATTTCCTACCGGAAAAATTGCCTCGATATTTGAATGTTTCAGTTTTTTTATCGGCCCTTTTGCAAGTACCTCTGTATTTGCGACTAATGCCAGGAGTGGCGGTGCGATGCATGCGTCGTAAAATGATACATGACAGGATGTATTAGTGTGCAGTCACACCCTGGCTCTGTTGTTTCAGTGTAAATGTAAGAGCTGAGCGGGCTAGCTCTGCCTGTAGCCACATGCCCTCATCTGCTCTCCATAAACTCCATCCCGTCTCTTCACCGACCCCCTGGAATGCATTCGACACGTCTCATGAGTGCTTGCGAGAGGGGAAGTGTGCGAATTTATACGCACATCTATGCATGTGTCTGCAGCTGTGACAGCTCAAAGGTAGATTCCCTCTATATCTCAGGAATGTGGAAATGAGCTTTGTCACACAGTGGAGGACATTTTGCAACTACACACACACACACACACACACACACACACACACACACACACACACACACACACATGCAATCATAAATCAGATCCCTGGTGAAGGAGTTAACCCTGCTCCCAGTCTAACCTAATTCTTCATGTCAAGGCTTATGTTGACACACTCCCCATCTATCACTGATTGCGTGATGAGAGTGACCTGAACATGTGAGTATCGTCACACACACCTTCTTGACAGTTACACACACTAGCAAAGAGGATGTTGTCGTGCTTCCAGGTTGACAGATGTCTGCGGAGTGCCCAAACAATACACAAAGTTTATGATCTACAACAACAGCACCAATAAGTCACTGAATGCCTTTCAAGGACCATCTGGACTAAAGGAGTCGTCTCCATTCATTGACTTTTTCTTTGGTCATCTGCTGTATATCATCTGGGTTTTTTTTCATTCTCCCTTCTCCCTGAAAACATTTTCCGTCTTGTCAGGAAGAGTTTACGCCAGAGATGATGTTATTGTAGATTTTTTGAGAGATCGACACAACTTAACGCGCAGTTTTGACAGTACCAAAGGACAGTCACTGATCGCATTTTAGACCTCCGACCAGTAGACCTCAGTGCTGTGTCTCCACTGCCGCACTTCCATACACATGCGTAGTCTGTTTAGTGCATAAGTGCACGCAGTAAAAATGTGCGAGTCATTTCAAACTCTCAAGTTTTTTAATGAATCAGGACTCATGGGTCCTCGTCTTCGTTAACTCGTTCACTCACTCACTCAGGCCTGCTACAGCATGCTAAATTCAAAAAGGAAACCTGGCATTTATTGTTGTTACACAGGCGCCACAAAACAAACGATTCAACCACGCAGCACCTCAAGTTTCACCGACTCATGGGTGCTCAACGCAGCAGACTCGAGTCTTACTGACTCACGGGTTGACGAAGACTCGAGGACGCAGGAAGGCTTTGGTGGCAAAAAAGGATTTGAATGAGAGCTAAGAGTAGTTTTTGCTTTTGTTCACTTACTTTTGACTTACTTACTGTTGACTTTATTTTGCTCAAAACAACTGTGTGCAATAACTGGGAAAAGGGGAATAATTTCATGATTTTGTTGTTATTGTCTGAATTTATGTAACCTAACCCTAACCCTGTATTTGGTTGGTATCAGATCACGGCGTTTGGCTTCCTTTATGGTCGTCAAACTCAGAAGCAGAGAAACACGCAAGATTTGAAAAGTCAGAGACAAAAAGTATCCTTCCGAAGGAGCCAGGCAGCCATTCCAGAGGAATCAATCCAATGAAGCAGGCTACTCCAAGTGGAGCGTCCAATCACAAAGCGAAAACAATGAGCAAAGCCAAACACTCCGAACGCATTCTTAGCATTGCAAACCTCGATGGATGGAGAAAACAACTGACTTAAGCCATCCTTTCTTCAGCTACACATCATTTGCCTTTGCTGTATGTGTCCCAAGAGAACAGTTAGGTGGCGATGTAGTGAAAAAAGTAGGGCGGCCAAAATCAACAAATGAATCCAGATGACTTAATTGGCATTATTAAAGAATGCTCTGGCGGGAATCTGCCCATAGTGTCCCAGCTCTAAAAGAACCACCATCCATTCTTCACAGAGACTGAGTCACCAACACTCGGATGCTTTGTTTAAGCAGTTTGGCCGTACGATAACCAAGACATATTTTTGGCAATAATTTTGCTCGAAAACAGAATCCTACGAAAGCCTCACCTCCATATCGATTCATTCACGCCATATCGTCACTTCCTTTGTGTAAGTGTCACCATTTTGTTCCCTTACCATGCTGAAAATGA